>NC_143580.1:65589018-65906518 GCF_048544385.1 Mastigoproctus giganteus
TCGAGTCTGATAAAATTAATGCGTTAGTTTAGATATTTAGATTTATTTTAGTAAAACGTTCATTTGGTTGTAAAGAATAAATTACTTTTACTATATTCTGTACTTAATTTTCGATTTATTTCATTGAAAGATTCTTTGTCTGATTCCGTAGACCTTTATTTTGATTAACTGTTTTTAATGTATAACTTAAGTGTAATTTCTTACTGAATCTAACATCTAGAAATTAAATTTAAATTAACATTAGTTACGATACTAGTGCTACAATTTTGTCATTAGTTACTGTGACGGCTAAATATCCCAATTTGGAGGGATATTTCGGTCTTTTTTCATCGCTGAAGATATAAGCTGGTTTCGATCTATTTAAACTTTTGAGAGTTACCTAAATTGTTTCCTTTTACCAGCTAGCATTCATCCAAACTATTAATTAGAAATGGTGATGGTCTCCAATTAATCTATGGAACAGAACTCTCCTCCATCTTTGATATTTCACGCATACATCGCAAATGAATTATTTTTAAAAATTTATTGAAAAATTATAAATAATACAACTATGTTTCTAACTGACTAAAATATTTAAAGTAATAAATCCAATCATATTTGCAACCGAAGGTACTTATATCACACTTTAATAAGAAAGGACACAAATATACTACTTACCGTTGTCTTCCTCTGTGCTGGCTTCACACAACGCTAAGATAACCGCCATTATAAAACCAAGCAAGCAAAGCATATTCACAGAGAACTGGTAATTCTTCTTTCAATCTACAATAAACTGTACTAAAACCATACAGTATCTAAATTGAATATTTCAATGCAAGGTATGACTATTGACACACAGTTCAACTATAATCTTTAACATATATCTCCACACACAAAATCAAGTACACTAAGTGTGCTCTGATACTCCTGAAAACTATTCTCAACAAAATAAGGCGATTAGGGCGACCTCTATGTACACGCTTTGAATTAATACGAATAATTCCTAAAATGAAAACAGTACTGCTTTAAGAGAAACAATTAATACACGTTAATATTTAAACTGGCAAGATTTGTAAAACTTTCTCAGTAATTTTTCATAAATACAAGGCAAGAATATAATGAAAACATACTAAAATTTTAAATTCAACGAATATACCTGAACATGAATTTAAATGAAAAAAATATATATTGAATGAAATATTTCCCTACATATTCATAAATATGTGATCCACACGTGTTCAGGAATAAGCGCAATTCATAATTAAAAATTTGTAAAAAAGGGAACTTTTTCTTACGATAACAGCATAAAATTTTATCGAATTCACACTTTCAAATTAACCGCCAAATAATCATTTAGACAACAAATACTCTGAATAAAGTATTAAAGAAAATAATGTAAGTGAAATTACTCTATTAAGTACCTGAATATTACCAAATTGTAATTTGTCACACAATATGATTATTTCTCAGTATACCAAATACATATTTAAAGTAAATTAATTAAACTAAAATTACGATACTTAACTAAGATAAATGTCCGATAACAAGTGTCACACAGTCTTACCAATAACATCAATAGTTATCATTTTCGACAGAGATTTTCCAATTCCGTTTGAAGCTTCGCAGAGGAAAACCCCTTCGTCCTCTTTTGTAGCAAAATCTAGGTGTAGGCTTCCATTTGGCAGAAGTTTAATATGTGTTGAAAATTGGACATCGTGCAATTCTTCGTGATCTGCAAGGAAGATTTGATAGGAGCTACAATGTCGAGCCAATAAATAATCAAAAACAACAAAAATAATTCCCAGCTGAACTGGAACACTCATCATTAGGTACTTACTCTGTAATTTCTTTTTCCATTTCATTTCTGGAGTTGGTTTTCCAGATGCCTTACAGTCTGCCAATAATGGTTCGCCAATCATCACTTCCAAATCATTAGGAATGTGGATCCATTTCGGTGGCACTATGAAAAATTAATCAAATTATGGAAATAATTTTATCTTCCTTGTCAAGAAACTACGAGCCTCAAATTCATGAAATATAATTATTGTATTTTAATATATACTGTATGATCAGTTGAATTAAAGTACCATCAAAGTCAAGATTAGGTACAGATAGACTTTCGTAATAGTAGAATAAGAATAGATTAAAAATTATGTAAACTGAACTATGCCTAGCTTATATCTAAATTGACCAATATAAGTAGGCAGAATACGCTAGCATGCAAACAACCATAGAAGAAAAGGTTCGGTACATATTATAGATCGGCTAGAGATTATCTTCCCAGTTAGAACGATTTAAATACAATAATTTATCTAAATCTTGTACCATTCTTCTCCTGTGAAGGAACACGCAGCTGTCTCGCAAAGGCCTCCTTTTTCTGAAATCTTCAGTGTGCAGTCTGCCTAAACTCTCTTTCCTGTTGCTGCTGAGAGAGGGCTGTACTCTTCTTATGATGTCTGCTTGTTAGGTCAAGATAGAGTTCATCCTGGATGTTGGTGTGCTTGGATTTTTCTAGTGCAAAGGCTACTTCGGCCATATTGTACCTATCCTAGTAGTTAATACTAATTTTATTGGCTTCTATGGAAGCAGTTAGAAACGGTTATATAAACCTATTCGTTTCAGAAAGAATAAACTTCTGTAAGGTTTGAATTTTCGCCTATGATATGGCTAAATGACAATTCCTGTAAGTTTGATAGAGAAGTGAAAATGAAATTAGACGGGAATTGTTATACAAGGTGCATTCCAGGAGTATGTGTTTTATTGTGAGTGGCCTGTGGCAAATGTGAACACTGTGAAACGTCATTTCATCCTGGACGTTGTAACTTTTGGCTGACTTTGAACGTGCTTCGAGAAGCCTTTCCTGTCTCTTAATGTTGATGGATATAATGTCAAAATTATCATTCTTGATATGTTTAATGCTATAGATGAAATGAGCCTATCGGAAGGATGAGCATCCTCTCATCATCCTTCCAACTGCCATCTACCGCTCCAAATATTTCGAAAGTGCACGTTACATATAGCTTAGAAGTCAGTACTGATATCGTACTGCGCATTTTTATATCGCCAGCCATCTAATTTGCAGGTTCCGGGGCTTAAAACTGTAATATGACTCCACATTCCGATTTATCATGTTAAATTATACAAGAAAACCAAATGTAAGGTAAAAATTAAGTGCTTATGATTAATAAGTAATAAAAATCTGTCGTAATGGGCATCATGATATTATAATCGCAGTCCACATTAGGGTAGGATTAGTGACCCCATGAGAGAGAAGGAGAGAGGGTGGTAATTACGAGAAGGACCAAATAGTTTCTATACTCACGACTATGGCTATTGGTAAAAGGATGAAATTATTTATGGAACTGGTCGAATTTTGAGCAATTAAGCAGAAGAACCTCAGTAAAAGTATGGCTGATATTGTCAACAGAGAATAATATTGTCATTGACAATATTTTATTTACATTATAATAATGAAGAAAATTCTGCTTTGTGGTACTATAAACTATGATTTCATTTACTGAGGTTTCTGATCACATTCATTTTTTTTACAGTTATTACAATTAGAATAATTTTCATCACTTTTAAAAATACTCCTGGCGCCAATAATAATATCTATCATGTTGCCGTGATGAATATTATTATTCCAAGTACTTGTATCGTACTTAGCAGCAATTAAGATAATTTATTTGTTACTCCGTTAGCAAGATTAACAATCTATTATTATTTTGTACGCATTGTATAAATAGTTTTTTTTTTCAGTAATATAAACCAAGAGGGAAAAAAAAATTTCATTTTCTGTACCTTTTGAAAATATGTCAGAATCTTCAAACAAAAAAAATAAATATATTCTATTTATTCCCATCATGAATATGATCTCTACGTAAATATACCAATTCTTTGGTTCTCTTCTACGTTACTGCTCCCTAAGCTTAACTCTACGACTTTTTGTAAGTTATTTATTAGCTGGGCATAGTTTGTCTTTCAAGATTATTATTTATTTTAAAATTTGATTATGTTTTGGGTTTCGTCTTTTAGTCATAAATACTACATCTTGGAACATAAACTGAATTCTTTAATAACTCTTCGAATATTTTAATGCTATACACGAAGTTTCCTTAGCATTGCTAAAGAGTATATCATTTAAAACTCATAGATTTGGAATGCACTCACCTAAAACATTCACGCTTGTGGTAAAACTATCTCTCCTGTCACCAGAGATAGCACTACAAGTATAATTACCACTGTCGTCTTCCTCGACAGGATCTATTGCAATGGTTGAAAGTTCTGGAAAGGAACGAATTTGAATATGAGATGTCGACATGACTTCTACTCCGTCCTTGAACCACCGAAAAGTGATTTTCTCTCCTGATGTTGTTGTACACACGGCACTAATTCTTTGTCCAAGTATAGAAATGCTGGGAAAGTTAAAGGGCTGGACCTTGAAAATACCTATAAATAACACACAACATATTTAAGTAGTAATAAAGATGGTCTTAATGTGATTTCATAGATTTGCAGAAAAGTATTTTCCTTCAAACCAATAAATAAATTTCGGTGCATGCATTTACCTTTAAATGCATGCACCGAAAACACTATTTAAAACTATTTAAAAATTATGTAAACTGAACTATGCCTAGCTTATATCTAAATTGACCAATATAAGTAGGCAGAATACGCTAGCAAATCCTCTTAATGATACTCAGTGATGACTAATATCATCAATGATTTTCATTCATCTTTCATAATTTTCCACAATTCCAAAAAATGTAAAAAATCTAATTCGTCCTTAAACTTTGCTCAACTTCCTACTCAGCGAAGTTGGGAGGTAATTTATTTAAATCTTCTACAGCATGCTGCAGAAAGGTAAGCTTCGTGAGATCCGGATTCAGTCTTCCGTAACTCCTTAAGATTTTTACATTTGTAACCCTACCTCATTCTTGTCTCAGCTACTAGTGAGAATTCGCAACCCCTAATTTTTATTTTATTCATCCCCCTTACGGTTTTATCTACCTAAGTTAAGCATCCCTAAAAAAATAAGTTACCAAGTTTTGCAGTTGGCACCTTCAAGGTCGTTATTCGTGGGGTCGTTGATTAATGCATCTCATCAATGTGGTTGCATCTTTGAACCCTCAGTAGAAGTGCTGTCTTTTTTACGTGCGGTCTCCAGACTTGAATATAAATTTCCAAATGTGACCTCATCATACAGTAGGAAGTGACGTCCTCTGTATTTGCAAAGATCCTATAAATCACAGTCCATATACATTCTTAGCCACTGATACAGTCTTCTCCGCAATCATTATATTACATATTTTAGAGATACCTGACTTTTGTCACTGCTCCGTCCTATGTTAGGGTGTGCTTTTAACTGCGTGATGCATAAACTCTTTTAACACAGCACTTTCCAAATGGACAAGATTTAAGATAATCCTTAAGAGAAATGGAACTAAGGCCAGAGAAGACCCTTATTGCCTGACTCTTTGGATATGCTAATCCTCGATCACAAATATTTCAGCTTTGAATATAAACATTAAACATAGAATGAAATATAATTTCTTAAACTGCATGTTGCAATATCCTTTACATGAATACAGTAATGTAAAGGATATTACAACTTGCAGTTCACGTTTGAATCTACTAGCTTTAAACTATTCTTTTATTTACAAAAAAATATTGGACGCAAACCCATAAGAGGTGATTATGTGTACCTTTTCTTTATCATTCTGGTCATAATGAATTTGATTTTTATATTACCTTACTATTCAGCCCTTCTGTAACATCTGCACTACTTGCTTAGACTAACTTACATTCACTTTAAATTATCATCGGTCAGACCAATGGCCGTCAACGCTTTTTATTGCTGATCAGTTTTTGTCAATTTGATCATTGGTTTTCAGCAAATGGGTCATTATTAAAATTCAGATAAATTTCTATCTCTACATTCAACAATCCTTATATTATGATATTATCTAATTTGTACAAATTACATACATATATGCCCTGTAATAATCTTATATCTATAAAAAAACATACTCTTAAATAGACTTGTTATTGACATTTAATAAACATTTAATTTGACGTAGATATTCAACTTGAATTTAGTTTATAATAAAAATTTTACTCATTTTGTGGGGCTAAATTATCTAATAAAATTCACATAAAAGTATCATTCAATGCATATGAATTCGCAAACTATTGCAGCAATGTATTATTACATGATTTGATTTTTAGAAAGAAACCTTAATTTATAAAGTTGATCAAAACAATGTTCTCAAGGGTCACTAGCTAACCCGCAGGTTATAGGTTAGGGATCACTGGGTTAGGCATAAGAATCTTAAATTCTTCAAATTTGGATCCTGCAAACAAATTTGTAAGGCTTGTTTTTCCCCCGAATAAACTGCATCCAATTAAAAATTTGAAATATGTCGGAATATACATATATAGTTGTCGATGTACATAAACTTGCTTAAATATATTAATATAGAACTGTAAATATTGAGAATATTTCAAATAATGATCATGTTTTTACTTTTGTCTTTTTATATCGACATTTCAAATTACTAAGACACTGTGTCTCTTAATTCTTTAAATCATGAATGTGAGGCGCATCCTTCGTTTATTGCAAATTTAGATAAGATGCATTTGTGTTATCTATCAACATTATATGTACTGATATTTTACAAACAAATATGCACAGAACATTATATTCTACACAATGAACAATGAAGAAAAAAAAAAAAAAAGACAAGGCCTTTTTTAACCAAACAGATATTTCTACAAAATAATAAAAATGTATAAAGAACTTTAAAAACCGGACTACAAAAAGATGTTATAAGCTTGCTGAATATTGTAGATGGTTTATAACAAGTCATCAAATTACTCACCATTGCTTTCTCCTTTACTGGCCTCACAGAACGCTACAAGAGTCGCCATTACAAACCCAAAATAGGCAGGCATGTTTCAATACAAAACAGGAAATCTTTGATGGAAGACAGTATAGAGAATTCCAAATTGTTAGTGGATAGAATTCATGGATATCAACAAATTCAACTTAATAATGATCAGTAACTAAATAATTAGGTTTACATAAATGCACAGAACATACGTATCATAAACTCCGATTCGTTCAAAACAACTGATATCACCGAGTAACGCGTCTGGAGCGCCCTCTGTTTATTTGACTGTTAAATAACATATATGTGTTCTATAAAAGAATTAAAGCATATGAACAGAAATTAGTTTACTTCGTTAATGACGTGTATTGAACATTTACCGATGGATTTTTGTGATGAAAACCACTATCACGGAGTTTTAAAATGGCATAATTGTGGGAGCTCGTGCTACGGCGTTTCCATATCAGAAACGGCACATCTTGGCGGATACACAGGGTCCATTGTGATTAAGGTGTACAAAGGATGGTGTCGTCCAGGTCAAACCTCCTCTCGCCAAGAGAACTGTAATGGACAAACTAAGGTGGATGTTTTTGGTAAGCGAAGGGCGCAGCGCGTTGTACGGCTCAACGGCAGGTCATTGTGCGACAGCTGATCACCCATCTTGATTGGTCCCCAAATTCGCCTGACCAAATTCGTATTGAACACCTGTGAGATAAACTGCCCTTTCATGTATGTTGTCTGAGCAAGAGCAAGAATTCCATCAGCACTGAGATTGCTTAATCCATTAAAAGCAGTAAACACCTCAATCATATCACTTCACAGGTGCTCAGTCTCCAGACGCTGCAGTTTCTAAGAACGGCTTCAGTCCTTAGGAATTGCAGCTGTTCTTGGTAAAAGCATCCCTTTTGTTCCACTCACCAATCTCGTTGCCCATCTCTGTACTTGTTGCAGCAATCCATAACCTTCCTAAAATGAGGTCTCCAGACCTGTATGCATTACTCAAGATGTGGCCAGACCATTGCTTTATACAATAGGACAATAATCTCCTTACCACTGCTAGAAAAATTCCTGTATATCATTGACAAACCCCCATGAGTTGTTCTGGCACCCTGTCTGCCTTGCTCAGAGAACTTTTCATACCTGACTGCACAACTACCTCCAGGTCTTTTTCATTTTCCATTACGCTGAGTGCAGTAAAACACAGTTGGTACTTTACTCTGGGGTTACTGCTACCCATATGCAGTACTTTGCATTTGTTAATGTTAAACTTCAATTGTCATTTCTCAGCCCATCTGCCTAATATATCCTCTTGCAGAACCACACTGTGATTACTGTCATTAAGCACCCTGGCAACCTTTGTATGATCTGAAACTTTGGACATTTAACCTGATATCATTGATAAATACAGAAAACAACAGGGCCCAATACTGAACACTGGAGGACTCCACTAATAACATTAGTCCACGAAGAGCAATGTTCATTTATTACCACTCTCTATCTTCTCCCACCGAACCATCCCTTTATCCATAGGAGCAATTTTCCCTCAATACCACACTGCTCATATTTGTACAGCAGTCTTTTATGTGCAACAGTATCAAAATCATTTCTGAAATCATTTCTGAAATCCAAGTACAGTATATGATATGAAAATTATTTTTTGCATCCAATTCCTTTGTGATCACATCGTAGTATCCAATCAAATTGGTCAAACGAGATTTAAGTACTTCTAACCTGTTCATATGGAAATTATTAGAAATTAGCTCCATCCATACGTAGAAGTGCTGTGGATGAGGAAAACAGCGAATTGGTTGAAATCGTTGCTACTATCGCAATCACAAAAGAAATAACTTCTTTTTCTAGGAGACACTGTCCTTGATTCTATCCAACAGGCCAAGAAATATAATTTTTGGAGGCACAATCAATTGGCCAAGAACTACATTTTTTCGCAAGCACAACCATTTAAACCACAAACATAACTTTAATTGGACTACAGACCCAATTTATGAGTTAGAGATCTATGGTCTAATGAGTGTACTTCCTATTTTAGGAGCGATGAACTTTTCAGCATTCTGCAAGCTCAAGAATTAAGTACCTTTTAAAATAGGCTGGAACCAACTAAAATAAACGGACTCTCAAAGTTAGTAAATATTTGTGAAAAAAAGCAACAACCTTGGTGGACCAAAAACTTGAAATAGAATGCCGTAACAAGGAAGGTAGGACGACTTTTGTCAAGAACAGCCTTTAAATAATCATATACTGTTACAACACAAAAAATTACCTTTAATATTCTTTAGTGGTGATGTTTTAAGGTGATGTTATGATGTATTGGGGTTAACTGGCCTACCTAATACGAGGCTTTTGTCCAATAAGAATTTATCAGGTATACAGAAAAGTAGTTCCTCTATTACCATTTTCTGATTGTTAAATTATCCTTAATGACAGTGATACTTTATGTATACTTGATTTGTCCTGGAGATATTCTTTGAGCAGATACTTTAAAAGTTCGCTTAATAATCAGTAATACGACGGTTATTGTCCTAAAGGGTACCACTTGCTTTCCACTGTGTCGATAGTTTAAAAAAGCAAAGAATTCATTATCAGACATTTTATAAAAACTAATAAATTAAGCTTTTTTAGTAACATAGAGCAGAAAAAATATAAAATTACTTTAATGGCTAAAATATTTATTTCTTTTTTTTTTTCATCAGAAATAAACTTCGAAAGAGTGCAATTTCAATAAGATAATGCATTTCCAGTACTGCAATATTTGTTAAAAATATGAAATAGTATGACTGCAGTTTATTAAGTTAAAGGCTGTGAATATTTTATACACTAATTTATTTACAAATTATGTCCTATATTTTCATTAAATTTGTCACTAAAATTAGATTATTTATCATAAAGGTATATTTTAAAGTACTAGTAACAACGAAGTTTAAAAATTGGAGTACCAGACTGGCCGATAATATATGAGCAATAAGGTAATACCAGCAAAAACGTGACAAATTCAATATGACAAAATGGTGGTTTTATGACCATTTTCTACCATTGAGTTGCCAGAATAGAAAAAAATTAGTGCAGTTATATGAATACGTAGTTATTATTTCTTGCTAATATTCATTAGAATCTAAACTATAAATGTGAGACGTTTATAATTTAAGTTAAAGTTTTCTGCACAGAATTCATTCTAAGTTATTTGGTATTTAACTGATATTTAGAGTGAAAAATATTTGGGTATATAAACCTTTGATGTATTAGCAGATACTAATATTAATATACAGTATAATTGTATATTAATTCAAAAATTGAATAATACTTGAATTAATATACAAGCACAATAATACACAGTAATTAACCACATTTATATAAATATATATGTTTTATTCAAACATTATTACTCACCTTCATTTTCTCCAGAAAGGATTACTTGTACCACCCAAAGCAGAAAACTAAGTAAGTGCAGCAGAGTAGGTGATTCCATTCTACAAAAAATCTGTCCTACGCTTATGACGATAAGGTTACTCCTTCAGAAATGTGACAAATTCAGTGAATCATTTAATTTAATAGACCCTTTGTACACCAATTCAGAGAAAAAACATACAAGAATAAGAGCACCGTTTTTATTACAGATTTAGATACTTATTCCATGCGATCTCTTTAACATGATCAACAAAGTAATAGTTTGAACATCTAATGGCGACTTCTAGCTATGGAAACAATAGCAAACAAATTATCGACTACAGCGCCACACAACAGAAATGCTTCATGAATTAATCTACTTTAATGACATTTTTAGAAAATATTCCTTAATTAGTAAGATATTGTCGTATACAGAATTTTAACAGATTTTAAAAACATCGAAAACAACACTAACTATAAAAAATGACTTTTATTCTTAAATTCTAAATTGGAAAAGTTTATCGTGTATATATCCAAAATATTCAAAATATATTAATAAATCTGACAATATCAAAACATTATGCACATACATAAATATGCATATTCTATAGATATAAAAATTCGTGAAAAAATATATATTCATAAAAATGCAGTAATACTGTATTTATGTTAAAATTCCTTTAGAAAATGTTTGTAAGAAAGAGAAATCATAATTCTGTAACATTTAATTGTAATTTTTATTCAAAGACTAAATTTTAGATTCTATAATATTTAAAGATATACAGTATAAGAGGCATATTTTCTATATTTCGAAAAAAATTACAACTGGGAAATAATAAATGAACACTGTTTAAAATTATGTTCAATAATCTAATGATCTTCATATCTGAAAAATGTCTGAATTGAAAATAATTGTTCCAACTGATAGAAATTAAAAATAATTTGCTTTATAAACTATACTAATAATTAAAAAAACGAGGATATCTGCTTGATAAATAAGAATTATGCAATCAAATGTAATGCAGAACAATGGCTTTAAACAAATGAGAATACAGTAACAAAACTAAGTAAAACTGTATATCAACTCACCAATTACTTTTATCACTGCAGTTTTGATCAAATTTTGTCCAACTCCATTGGCTGCTTCACACAGATAAGTGCCTTCATCTTCTTTTGTGGAGGATGTAATGATTAGTGAATTGTTAGAAGTTAATATTATTCTTTGTTTGTGAGAAGACTTAACACTTTCTTCCTTCTCTCCTGGAGAGATAATATATAATACACTCACAATGAATATTTCATTTACGAATCCACTTTAATAAGTTATCTAAATAATTTTAAAAACAGTCTCTTACCGAGTAATTTCTTCCAGGTCACTGACGGAACAGGTTTTCCATGGGCTTGGCAAGGAACTGAGACCACCTCACCAACTAAGACATCTCTATCAGCAGGAACTGCAACCCAGGAAGGTGGTACTGGAAAAAAATCATTTCATTCCATATATATTTAAAATTTTATCTCATTGTATTTATTTAGTCATCAGGCTGTTTAGAAATTTAACTCATTCCCCATGGGTCACTGTGGGATTTCTCAGATATGGAATATATTTTGATATTTTGCAGATTTAAGAAATTCGATTATATTTAGAGATTAAAATATCGTTGCTATTATCATATTTTAACTACTACTAGGACAAATGTAGTTAAAATCCATAAACTGGATTATTTCATTGCATAAGTTTAAAGGGTAATAGTTTTCAAATGATATTAGAATAATTCTCATTAGGAATTCACCAAGTTTTTCAAATATATACAGACAGATAGCTATTTTTTCCCTTTAGTATCTGTTTAATGAAATTAGTGATACAAGAATAATTTGATTTATATAAGTTATTATATTTGGAAGGAAGGGGGAAAATGAGTTAATATTTTGCTATTAAATTTACTGTGATTAGAGGGAAAAAATGAAATTAATTTCCATCACAGTGCTTTTGCAGTAATAACTATCGATTTTTCTGTCAAATTGCTGGGAGTTTAGTTTTACGAGAATGCTGATTATAAAATGCACACTGAATTAGCATCAATGAAGGTTTATATCTTTTGTTTATTATGATTAATTAAAAGATATACAAGGAATTTTAATGATTACTGTGTAGATCGTAGATATAGCTTAACTTAATTACTACTTATCTTAATTATCTTAATATCTACGATCTAGTCATTACATCACAGCACATAAGGACTCCTTAAAAATATCATCAGTGATTACTGTGTAGTAATAAATATATAAACATTTACTGTTAGGCTGCTTCTGGAATATGTTGACACTTTATGGGTTATCCAATTAGAAAAACTTAATATGTAGTCTTGAAGACAAGAACTATGGTAACTTATATTCTGATTATAATCTTGCGCTTCAAAAAGCAGGGCTATCCAAAGAGAAAATATCTAGAATGATAGACTGTCCTCAGATATTGATGGACACTGGTTCCAAGCATTTCTTTTTTCATACCTTTCAAATATTAAAATCAATATCGTTACTGCCTAAGGGCGATACTGATTTTAAGGAACTAAGGAACTAATCATAGAGATTTTAGAATAGCCGACAGAGAGGAGCAGTTACCCAAAAGCTTAAAGCTAACTTTTTTTGACAAAATGTAGTTTAACTATATAAACTACAAAAAAAACGTGAAAGATTCGTTTACATATTGCACATTGGGCGCATCGCAGGTATGTCAAAACACAAAAAATTTTAATTTCTTAGCGGTATGTAATCTTAGACTTATTTTTATATTTTTGCCTCAAGTAACTGAATATTAAATATGTTTTTTTATATTGTGTTCAAAGGATTATTTTGAGTTATCATTTGATATCTCAATAACAATATCTCAATTAAAATGTTCAATCAAAGCTTTTAGGGAAAAAATGCACAGAAAATTTTATGCTGTTGGAAATATAACGCTGCCATAATATTATCATAATAAATAGTAACTTTTTAAAAATTATAATTAACAATGCATGTTTCTTTTTTGTATCTAAATAAATCAACGAAATTCAGTATTGTTAATATACATATTCTTCAATCATAAGATCATCTGATTTATAAAGTTTGCAGCGTTGTATTACGCCCAGGTGCCTTTAATAAATTTATATGTATTTATTATACAAAATAAGCAGAATGCAGCATACTCACTGAGAATATCTAAAAGAACCGTGTAGCTATCCAGTTCTCCAGAGGACCCCACAACGCATGTGTAATTGCCCGTATCCTCTTCTGATAATGGGTCAATAATGATAGTTGACACTCCAGAATACGAGTGAACTTTGATATGATCATTTAAGGATATATCTTTACCATCTTTTAACCACCGAAATTCTAGACCATCTCCAGCTGAAGTTGTGGAACATATAGTAGATACTCTTTCACCTACTGTTGCAGTGTTCGCAAAAGAAAATGGTCTTATCTTCAGGACAGCTAAAGAAAGACAAACTGAGTATATTTCTTTCCTCGTTTTCAGTCTGATTGTAATTTAAAGAAGTTGATTAATTTATAGAGGTTGATCCTATTAATCAATAACAATAAGTGCAAAGCGCAAAATGAGATTTCTAAATATTAGCAGTTCTATGGCTTTTAAATATTCATGACAGTAAATCATAGATTTTGCAAATATGCTTTACATTCAGGTTTTATAGCATTTTCAATTGTAGAAAAAAGAAACTATTTACCATCAAACTTGGACAATCGTAATACAACAATTACGATTATATTTGGCAAGGTGTGATTTTGTTACATGATTACTTAGACATATTAATGTTCAGAAGACGAAATTTTTTTTAAAATGTTACTTACCATTTACTGATAGGAAATGCAGTGAAATCACTAAAGCAGCAATCATGGCACCATAAGAGACTAGCCTTGAACGCTTACAGACAAAAAGATGACACGAGCAAGTAATCTATGAATTCCACTGTTCTTTGGATATTTGCTCTAAAGATTATAAATGCACTAAAGATTATTACAAACCGTTACTAAATTCATATAATGCACAGCGATTACAATAGCATTTCTGAGAGAAAATTGTAATCACTAATGGCTACTAGAAAGAACGCTACTCATAACTTGTGTCCCGCAACGCCCTCTGTGATTAGTACATTTTAAATGTGCACTTACAAACAAGAATTAGAAAATGAAGTAAAAAAGGAAAATTTAAATAACAGATAGAAATAACATATTTAAATAAATCAACGTAATAATGACAGTGAAACATTCTCCAGTTATAAATTTGAATTGACTTGTATTTTTTATCATAAATAACTATTACAAAACACGCTAAAATATATCATATTACAAAGGATGAAGAGGTTTTCACTGAATTCGTATGTATGTTTGGGGATTTTTAGGCGCATCGGCATCTATGGCCATAGTGCGCCATACATATGATAATATGTATGCTATTTCTTCACAGATCGTGAGTCAGAAAACTGGTTTGACTAGCTAAAGGAGGTGGTATACATTGATCACTTTGAGAAAGGTAGAAATCTTTGAGACATTTCTTTTATTGCTCAAAAGTGAAGTAAGCGTTAGAGGATCTTCTGTTGTGGCTGAAGAGATTCTGTCGTTCTATTGCAAATTTTGCGCATTCCACAAGGATATGTTTCACTGAAAGCACTGTATTACAGTGATAACACTGAAGGTTAATCTCCCCTCTTAAATGATAACCATGAGTAATATTGATGTGTGACCTATTCGCAGACGAGTAATATTACCTCCTGTTGTCGAATTGGACTGAAGCTTGAAGGTCATTGCTCAAGATTCCGCTTGATACTTCGAAACAACTTATTTTTAAGTTGGTTGGTTTTGTCAGGATCTGTGTCGTTGTTTTGATCTGCTGTCTGAATTAACTGGCCAGTGACTAGCCTTCGCTGTTGTTAAGTTGAATATTTCACAACAGATAGCGCCTTCACCTAGTCTTGCTATCTTTCTATAATCCAGCGAAGTTGCCATAGGTTGGCTGGAATCGCTTTAATTAATATCTTTCTATAATCCTCTGTGTCTATCACTGGAGATCTCCATGAGGTTGGCATGACAGCTGGTTTGCTAGGAAAGATATTACTGGCTAGTGATCGCTGTTCAGATAGCTGTTATGCAATGCTGTTTTTGTTGTTGTGGTGTTTTCTGGTGCAAGGGCAACTTAGCCCATATTGCACCTCCCAAATCAATTGACTTTACATACAGGAACTTCTTGTACAGCAGTTAGAAACGATCATACATTTGAATTTGTTTTAAATAGAGAAATAATTCAGAGAGATTTGCTTCTTTACCTATAATGCTATTGAGAGACAGAGGTTGTTGCAGATCTGAGATGAAACTTAAAGCCATTCGTCGAGCGTTGTTAAACAAGTTACATTCGAGAAGTATGTGTTTTACTGTAAGTGGTTGCGAACAGTTTGCACACTGAGAGGACCATTCCCTGTAAGCAGATAGAAATGGGTGAGGTGAGTGGGACCTATTCGGATTCTGGCTAAGATTACTTCTTCTTTTCTATTTTTACGAAGGCTAGAAGTCCATAATTGTGGTTCAGGTTTTTTTGAAATAGCTTGTTATTTGTTTGCATTTTCCACAGAAGTGTCCATTGTTCCATGCATGTTCTCTGTATTTTGTGTCTATAATCAGGATATGGGACTAGATCATTTGTTGAGGCTATATTGGAAGGATGCTTTGCAGCATCATCTGCACATTCATTTCCTGGAATACCAATGTGGCCAGGGATCCAAGAAAAGATAACAGTTTGTTGATGCTCATGAAGCTGCATCAGCTTATGTCCAATGAGTTTTAATGAAGGACTGTTAGTTGAGGAAATGCCTTTTAAAGCTAAAATAGCACTTTGTGAATCAGTATTATATTATACTTTTATTTATTGACAGCAGTGAGATATTTTTCAAAGCAAGCATAATGGCATGAAGCTCAGCGGTATAACTGCTACATTCGACTGGACGTGAAAACGAGATAGTTGAATTAGGGAAGACAGCAGCTGCACCCACTTGATTGTCAGACTTTGAACCTTCAGTATAGATCTTGGTGAATTCGGGGAACTTTTGTGTATGAGCATAATGTAGTTGTTGGATGTTAATCTTTGCTATGGAACTTTTACCCCATTGCTCAAGATATTCATGAGAAGAAAGTGTGAAGGTAGTCCACGGGGGATCTGGCTCATTTGATTCTCTGAGGATATTATCAAATTGCATGTTCCAACATTCTGCTAGAATCTGCAGTCTGATACCAGCAGGCTGAATTGTTCTGGGTTTATTTCTGTAGTGGGTTTTCCACTGAGGATCATGCAGGAGTGGCCAAACAGGATGAGTAGGCAGGCTTTTAATTTTAGCTGAGTAATTCACTAGCAACATTTTTCTTCTGCAGGTTCGTGAGCCTCAACGTAAAGACTTTGAACTGGTGATGTTACGTATGCATCTAGGGCTATCCTAAGAGACGAATGTTAGATGGGCACAAGACGCGCTTAGGTGCTTTCCCTGACTGAGTCATAAACAGGTGCTCCGTAGTCTAGCCGAGATCTAATTAGGGACTTATATAAGTGGAGCAGGGTATAGTGATGTGCACCCCAAGATGTACTGGAGATTACCCGGAGTATATCCATTTTCTTTGCGCAAGTGGTTCTTAGATAATTTATGTGCTCCTGGAAATTTAATTTCTTTTCAAAAATTAGCCCTAGGAGGCGAATACTGTTCACGATTGGTAGAGGGTGATTGGCCAAGTGCAACTCAGGTTCAGGATACTTTCTGTGCTTTATGCAGAAATGTATGGCTGTAGATTTGTGGCTTGACAGTCTGTATCCATTTTGTGCCATCCATAATTTAATGTTGTTTACAGATATTTGTAGATGCCTCTCGATATAGTTCATATTCTGGAATTCGCAGGATATGGTAAGGTCATCCGCATAGAGATACGAGTCAACGGTGTTTGGAATGCAGTTTGTGATATTGTTTATTCGTAGTGCGAACAGAGACAGAGTGGCACTAAGAACAGAGCCCTGTGTGACTCCTTCTGGTATATATGTTTGAGATAAAACCTGCCGGTACTTAATTTGGAAAGATCTGCGTCGAAGAAAGCTTTGAATAAAATTTGGTAAATGGCCTCTCATATGAATAGAATGGAGATCTCTTAGGCTGCCGTATCGCCATGTGGTATCAAAACCTTCTCTATATCAAGGCATATCATGATGAGATGTTGATTTCTAATGAATGCATTCCTTATGATTGATTCAGCTTTTGTCATAAGGTCTAAGGAAGATCTATTCTTTCGAAAACCAAACTGACTATTACTGATTATGTTTCGGGATTCAAGATACCATGTGAGACGAAGGTGAACCATTTTTTCAAAGTCTTACTCAAGCAGCTGGTAAGAGAAATTGGTCTATAGTTCTGTGTAATCGAGTGATCTTTTACAGGTTTCGGTATAGCTATTATATAAAAATGTTGCCAGAAACTCGGGAATATATGTTCTGAGAATATCCGATTGTAAAGTTTAAGCAATAAAGATAGTGATTTTTGATTGAGATGTTGAAGCATTATATAGTAAATGCTGTCAGGGCCAGGAGTACTGTTTCTTGAGGTACATGCAGCTTCTTTCAGTTCAGATATTGTTAATGGTTGGTTATAGGGTAAATGGCATGTAGCTTTGAAGTTCACTTTCCTTTTCTCAGTTTCGGCTTTAAATTTTTGGAAAGACTGTTGATATGCGCTTGAGGCAGATAATTCACAGAACACCGTTCCTAAGGCACTGGCAATCTCTCCAGGAGAGGGGATCTCCTTCCCATTCCAGTTAATAATACGAGAAGGTGATACATGATATTTTCCACTTAGCTTCTTTATTTTCTCCCAGATTATTCGGGTATCAATGTCTTTGTTGATTGATGAGGCGAATTTTACCCATAAATCTTTTTGGTCTTTCGCCGGATGAAACGAGCTTTGGCTCTCAGTCTCTTGAAGTTAATAAGGTTGGCAGTGGTGGGATATTTGCGGAAGGTATTCCATGCTGCATTTTTTTCCTTTTTTGCTTTATTGCAATCACCATTCCACCAGTGATTGGTATGCCGATGGTTTCTTATTCGAGACTGTGGGATGGCGGCTGTTGCAGCTGTTAGTATCTGCTTTGTAATATATTCGGTGGCAGCATCAATAACAGAAGACGTAATGATATCCTCATCAAAAGATACATGATTGGTAAATTTTGTCCAGTTTTCTTTGGAAAATGTCCATTGAGTTTTTGTTTGTGTTTTGTTTGGAATGGGTGGTTTGAATGCTACAAATCAGCGGAAAATGATCGCTGTTTAGAGGATTGTCGTGTACTGTCCACTCTATAGTTGGGAACAGGATCGGAGAGCAGATTGAGAGATCGATAGCAGTGCTTGACCCAGTAGGAAAATGGATGCAGGTGGGTAAGACAGTGTTCAACAGTGTGAGATTCTCTGTATCAAGTAGCATTTCAATAAGTTCACCACGTCCATCTGAGACCAGTGAACCCCACAATGGATGATGTCCATTAAAATCGCCTAATAGACAGATTGGAGATGGTAATTGCGAAATAAGGTTTTCCAGATCCTGAAATGTGCATGGATGGTTTGGCGGAAGATATATCGAGACCACTGTCAATGTGATACCGATAACTATATGTGTAGCAAGAACTTCTAATGGTGTTTTCAAAGGAATATGCCTGGAAGGGATTCGTGATTCCACAAGTACAGCTACTTCTCCATGAGGGCTGTTAGTTTCAAATCGATTTTTTCTGAAGATAGTATAATATTTGACTGAAACGGAGATTTTTGGTGTTAAATTCGTTTCTTGTAGGCACATAGCATTGGGTTTGAAATGGTGAATTAATTCATAGATATCGTCAATACTGCTGCGAAAACCTCTGCAATTCCACTGTATGATTTGTTCTATTATTTAGTTCTGTGGGTGGGAGTTGAGTCTGTTTGTGTTTTGTGGATGGCTTGTTTACATCTTTCGAGTTTTGATTTTTTTTCTTTTCATGAAAAATTAGGGCGTTCTGAGTCATTGCTTTCTTCCATATCGCCATCTGCATGTATTTAAAGAAGATCCTTGTTGGTTACGTCATTTGTGTCCATGCTTGATAAATGAGATTTCTTTGCCTCTACAGGATCTGATTTCTGCAAATTATCCACTGCTTGACAACGGGAAGGTCTTTAAGTTCTTGAACTATTTCGTCTTTAGGACGTTCAATAAATCCCATTCAGTGATCACTCCCTTTGATGAATTGAGGGTGGCATGTGGTGTGATTTGAACTGTGATTCCACTCAAGGATGTCAGACGTAGTGGTAGCTCAGAGTGTCTAGAATTGGTGGTCTCTATTAACAAATCTCCGGATTGAAGACGTTTTACCATTTTTGGTGAACCTGCAGCATGTTCGAGGCATCTCTAAATGATGAAGGGGAGAGCTTGCCGACAGGTTGCGTTGACAGAGAATGTATAATCAGGAAGGCTGGTAATTCCTGTCTGCCAGTGTCTTTCTTCATTCTCTTTGAGATAGAGAAGTCATGGTCAGTGTCGTGTGTGTCATTTAGTTGAGAGCTCTTCGGCTCTAAGCGTGGAAAATCACTTGTTTCCATCTCTTCTCCTTTTAGCCCTGGGGGGTTGTCTTATCCCCCAGGTTACTGGCCCCGCCACGTGGAGGCAGGAGCAGTGCCACCAGTGACCAAGCGTTTGTTTAAATTAGTAGAGTTTGTTAGTAATAAATATAAAGACTAAGAAAAGAAACGTGGATTTCCTTTCTTGATTCTTACTTTTGATCTCTAAAGTGCAGAACCACTTCGAGTAACCAAAAGAATAAACACTCTAGAAAGAAACAAAGCTATAACACTTTAGAGAGCACTCTATTGTCGCAGTAAGAAAATCGCTTGGCACTCGGGGCCTCACTGAATTCCAATTCAGATGAAAAGTATGATATACATTGAAATACTTATATTATAGTATGAATTTACAATGAAAATTATTTAATAATTTTAATAAAGATTCATCAAGTTCCACTCATAGTGATACCAGGAATCAAAGAAAGAATACTAGAATGTTAAAAATATATTTATTATTGCAGTTTACAACATCACACATTATTTTGTAAGCAGTTGACAAATATTAAACATCAAAAATCAAAAATAACATTCTATTTCGTTTTAACTTTGGTTATGGTACAAAATAACATTTCAACCTATTTCACAGAACCTCAGAGAAATATTTAATTAAAAACCTTGAGATTTATTGCTAAATATTTTTCATGAGAATTTTCATATCTTAACAGAAAATTTACGCAAGGTTCAAACATTTTAAGTGATTGATTCGTAATCATGCTAGTGAAACTAGAATAAATGAAACACCTTATGGGAAGTTTTTAGTATAGAATATCAAATCAGCGTTTATTTTTGCAAACTGAACGTTGTATATTGTACCAGAGGCAATAAACAAATAAAAGCAAAATTTTAAGGAGCATATTGTACAGCTTTGTTATTGAATGTGTAATACGTATAGTACAGGTTTATTACAAAAAAAATACAGCGTGATATTTTTTTAAGAATTTAATTAAAAATAAAACATCCAAAATTGTAGATTAAAACAGTTGAGTTTGTTGAAAATTGTCAAGAAAGTTACTCTAAAGCTTTTAAGCATTTCAGAAGCATTTTCCTGATTCGTTAAGTATAAAGTCTGTAAAGCTTGACGTGCTTTTATTCATCCAGCTTATAAAGTACGATAATTATATTTAATACTTCATTATATAACTGAATCTGCTAATATATTCAATAAATAAGAGAAAGAAGCCAATTAATATTTATTTACCCTGGCTGTTTGGAAGATGAGGTACATACGACTGCTATATCGATTCATTTATAGATGTAGGGATAAAATAATACACTTACAGCCATTATAAAATAATTTTCAACATAATCGGCACCACAGTTTATGCACTTGCACAACCAGTGATCGGCTGCATGGATACCTGCTAAGAAGAATTTATATTCGCAATACAGACATCAATGTGGCACACCTGTGCCACATTTTTGTCATGTGGATATAGATATTTTCTTATGGAGGGCGGCTGGCTCCTGAACACTTGTCCAACTTCACCATGGTAAACTATGATATAAAACTGTGTAGAGAGGCCAGAGGTGTCCGTAGTGCTATGTTCGTGCAGTGTATGTTGTTAGGCTGTTTAGTTGTTTCTGGCCACTTAGCTACTAGGGAGGCAACAAACACCATGAAAGTGAATCCAGGTACCATCTACGCCACGAGGAGGCGGACTACAACTAAGTGCGAACCACGCCTCATCTCGCATGACTCGTATTGAATGTCGGAACCGTTTGGGACCATTCAGAAAAAATGTTAGTAAAACTACTAACAAATCCTTCTCAAAGTTCTTTCCGCAACAACTTGGAGTGCAGATCGACATACACTACTTAAACTTTATCGAGCAATAGTGCGTTCCAAGCTGGACTATGGAGCACCTGTTTACGACTCCGCAAAACCAAGTGCACTGAGATGGTTAGATCCCATACACCACAGTGCGCTCCGTATAGCACTTGGAGCTTTTCGCACTTCACCTGTACAAAGCCTATATGCAGAAGCCCATGAACCTTCACTACAACTTAGACGACAGAACTTATTATTACACTATGCCGTAAAGATAAACTCCATCACCGATCATCCAAATAGAGAGGTTCTGTTTTCATCGTACTGGGAAAACTTATACCAAGCTCATCTACGAATAAACCGACTTTCCAACATCCATCTAAAATATTTACTGTTAAGCCGAGAGCTTAATTATGATAGCATAGCTATTGCGACTGCACAGATCATTCCATATTCTGATTACAAGTCCTTAATACACCAAAGCAGTTTAAAACAATGGCAACGACACAGGAAAGATCAAAATAACAACAAACTTCGTGTAATTAAACAAACACTCCGACGATGGACTACCAGTTGCCGATCCAACAGACACGAAGAAGTGATCCTTGCTCGATTGCGAATCAGGCATACCCATAATGACTCATTCTTACCTACTCAGAGGTGAAGACCCTCTTCAATGCCAAAATTGTCAAGTTCCGCTCATTGTACATCACTTCATGATGAACTGTCCAAGATTTAATTCAGAACGTATAAGACCTTTTCAAACAACCATGAATGCACAAAACAACCTAATGCTCAAAACAATTTTAGATAACAGGCCAAATATTACCGACGTTTTCTTTTTCCTTAAGTTAATCGGATACTACCAAAACATATAAAAATTAATAGTATAACATTTACGAAAAAGCTACGTAATTATAAAATAAAATCTTGGCTTCCTTCTGAACAACATAATGAAAAATGTCGAAATATGAAACTCTCTAACCTAGACTAGCCGCATTATAGCCTAAGCTGCTCTTGCGCCAATAGCTCTCAAACAACAACATCTTACCACAAAACAAAACATGAACACTACATTAGAGCAGAGTAGACAATAAATAGCTTTGCATTATTTAAATAAACACATTAAAAAATTATAAATATATTTTTTTGGAAATTATAGAAAATGCAAATGCTATTTTTAGAAAATTTATTTTATAAAAATAGCATTTTTAGAAAATAAATATTCCTCGAATGATTTTCAGAACGTCTCTTGTAGCATTTTGGGAAAATATCAATTTAGCACAATTTCTATTTATTATTTCAAAGTTAAATATTGCAATGATAAATATAATACAATGATTTTCAATTCTAAAGCAAATTATATGGCGAAAAACAAAAAATATATTTAGCACATCAATCGATCATTTTCAAATCCGAATATTTTATAACCAGAGTGATGAAATAGGGCAATAAGTTAATTGCATTCATATCAAATAAATTAACTAGAATTAATTGATGAAAGCAATGTTGTCATGTAAAACTTAAAAGGATCATTTTGAAAATAAATGTCTACTTACAGAATGTCCACTTATGCACACCTGTGAGCAAGCTTTCCCTCCCCTTTGATCATTCAGAGATGCGTCGAAAATGCAGCAGGATCACCGAAAACGGTGATCCTGAAAATGGTGAAAATCTCCAATCTGGAGATTCACTAATAGAGGGACTTAAGCAAATTAGCACAATTATTAATTATATTTAACAGGCCAAGAAATAAATTATACAGTATATTCTCAATAATTAAACATAAATAAATAAATAACAAATTATTAATATTGAAGCATTCTATTTGACACTGACAGTTAATGAATAGTTCTGTTAGTTCAAGATGTACAATTAATTATTTCAAATATATTAATACATTCTCTTAAAGACACTTGAATATTCACTATACACAAATAAAGCAAATTTTCATCTTTGCTGTTCCTTCAAATATTCATTTTGAAATTAGAAAATTCACACGAAATATTAACAGCCCTTCTTCATCATGAAGATGGATTGTTATAACACTTGACAATGTTTCTAAGCATTCCATGTAAGATACAGAAACTAAATTGTGCTATATTTTACATATTATGAACCGTTTCATCTTTTAATTAAATTATATTAAATTAAATAAATTAATGTGCATTCAATAGGGTCAATTTCTATTTAATAAAATTCTATTTATTTAAAAACGAAATACTTCTTACCCATTATATTAATTATGACCGATTTCTCCAACTTCTTCCCAATCCCATTTGTAGCTTCGCATGTGTAAAGCCCTTCATCCCCTTTCTCTGCTGCAGAGATCATTAACGAGCCATTTGATGGTAGTGCGATCCTTTCAGAAGAGTGAAGACTTCGAAAAGTTTTAGATTCATCACCTACAATATCGGTTGCACTCCATCACAAACATAAATGACAAATCGAAAACACAAATGAGAAATATGAGGATATCGCCATAAGTTGTCTCCCTGACGAAAATCCTTGAATTTCTAATTACTTACTTTGGGATTTCTTCCAAGTAATACTTGGTGGTGGCTTTCCCGCTGCCTGACAATCTAAAATGAGGTTCTCATCGAGGAATGCGAACTTATCTGTGGGTGCATTGATCCAAGCTGTTGGAACTACAAAATCCGAACAAAATGAGGAGTTAGTTAATTTATAGTATCAATACGAGTGTTTCTTAATTATTTGTATATTTAAATAATTTAATGATTTTAATTATTACTTGTTTCTAATGAACGACATTTGTACAATAGATTATAATGCTGCAGGTACCCAGAGACAATTTTTTAAGATAATATCCAAGAATCAGATAACGATTATACCATCCACAGAAAGAATATATCTAATTGTTCTAAACTTTAGCCTAACATGTCATCGCGTTTTATTATTTAAGTGGCATCAGTAAACATGAATACAGCTCAATATTATTAATTGATTTCATGAACTAATAATTATTTTAAAAACTTTCCTCCTTTAGCAAGTTCCTTGCGTTTTACACCGGTTTAAGATTGGCAGTTGGCAAGAAGAGAATAAATGTTGAAGTATAACTGACAACGTATTATTCGAAATAAAGAGGGATAAAACATATGGAAAACTTTACAGTATGCAGATTAAAATCAAAAATGAAATTATATTAAGAATACAAATTTATCGTACATTTACCTGATACTGAAAGAGGTGAGCTGTAGCTATCTGAACTTCCAGGAGAGGACACAACACAGGTATAATTTCCACTGTCTTCCTCTTTCACTGGATCAAGAACTATAGTGGATAACTCTGCATATATACGAATCTGAATGTGGGAAGATTTGAGAATTTCTTTTCCATCTTTTAACCAATGGAACTTTAACTGTTCGCCTGACCTAGCGATGCACGTAGTTGCAACTCTTTCTCCCACAGCTGGGGTTCCAGGAAAGACAAATGGCTGGAGTTTTATATTCCCTATAGAGAAATAACAACACATTTTAAGGAAGCATAAGCCATTTATGAATTTTTCTAAATAATTCCATTTTTTCGCATTAACAATAATCAAAGGCCACTGATGTTATGCAGATAAAAATGGTGGCCCTTGAAAATCTTGAGAGCATCTATCTCAACATTGTGCACATGCTTTGTCATATGAGAGACTGTCAATAAAGGGTAAGGCTTTGAATAACTCCTATCCATGCATGCGCTGGCATAACGTCTTAAACACCTTGGTTGATTAAGCACATAGCACCATAGGATTCACCAAGGAAGAATTAAACAAGAGATATAATACCTTCTAACTATAAACCTGTTGATCGGTCTGCTCTCTAGGCATGTGTATGAAATTTCATTACTGACTGACAGAACCAGCAGAAAATAGAGCATATGGATGAAGGACATCAGCTGAATTACGAATGGTCAAGAAACTCAGGTCAATCCCAGCCAAAGTGGTTAACGGAGTGCTGTAGTACATGCCCACGTGAACCTTAAATACGGTTAATAATAACATTCTAGTTAAAATGCCTATTGTAACTTTCTCTGATCTATGTGGTCGTGCCGGGGTATAAACGTTTTAAAATACAAGCTTTTCCTTTTTATCTCAACACAGATAAGCACACTACATGCTTCATATGAAAGCGAACGAAATAAACTTGGTTACTGCCCCGAACTCAGTTGATGTTATTGTAACACAACTTTTAAAACAAATATTTTAAAAAATAAAGCTGGCACACCGAATAATTTACTTCAACTATTAAAATCAACAAAACTGAGTAATACCTTCCCAGTAGTACTTCGCATTGACTCATTGATTGCTACCAGGGGTTTTCTTTAGATACAGACGCATGGATGTTTTTTTTTTTAGATTTGTAATAGATAATCTCGTGTACCTGTATCAAAACCAAATTTCTTAAGTTAACGCCCGCAAAGATTGGATTATCTATTCCACTTACCAAGAATTGCTTCGTCTAGACGTCAGGAAAAATGATTCATGGCAACTACAAGACGTAAACATATAACACCCACGGTATCCTTTTTGGCGATAAACTCTACCAGACCAGTGGCTCAAATCGCAAATTTCTTCTAGAAGCGAAAAACAGAATCGAGTTGTGTAAGGAATTCCTATGCTCAAATTATACCAAGGCGATCTTGAGCATGGTTAATCCTCTAAAACTATTTCTCAGGCTCCAGTCTTGACTGGAAAACCGAAAGATCTGTCAGCGAACTCAGCACTATAATTGACAGATATAAGTCACGTTTTAAGAAGAGGAATGTCAAGGTATATGCTCATATATAATATGCTCGTATATACAAATGTATTTCATGATACCTCATCTTTGCTAAACAACCTAGGACACATTGACTAATCCAGTTGATCTGCCAGTTTGAAATAAAGTGACCGCTTGGTACCTTATTTTCTGATGTATTTCCGTTCTCCCTGAGCTAACGGTGGAAAATGATTTCATATATTTCTCTTTCTAATTCTCAATACTTTAAAATCAACAAAAATGCCATTTGAACAATAAAATCATATGAAATTTTTAAATTTATTTTGGAACTGGTTTTGGTGGCATATTTGTTGCATTTTTATTTCTCTTTATTGAATGGATAAATATTTACTTCTTATAAAGATTGCCTATGCTAGTAACATGAACGCACAAAAAATAACTATATCGACAATATTAAACAGTAAAATACAATTATCCAACACAGCATATTCTGCGAAACCAAATTTCTTCGTCCTTTTCTGCCGAATTGAAGCTTTTAACTTTAGTATAAGTGCTGGCAGAATATCCCCCTATCATTCTGGTTTTAGGTGCAAGGTAATCAATCAACAACAAGCTTTTGTTTAAGAAAACTGAAGCCGCCACTTTTCAAGCTGATGGTTTGCTTCAAATTTTTTTCGGGCTGGGAGATTCTCGTGCTTCCACTATATTCTTTCTAATTTGGATACTGGATCATAAAAATATAGTCAAGTTTCACTGTCAGTCGCCAAACGGGATAAAATTCTATCTGGATTAGCAAGATTTTTTAAATTCTCTTCTGATGATAGAAAGGTTTCTTGGAACTCATCTTGTATAAACTTTTACATTCCCAAGTGCTCATGTATTACAGCTAAAATGCTTCCAATGGAAATGCTAAATACTTTTCAAGTTCAGACATTTAGTTCTGCTGTTTTCTAAAATTTTTATTTTAACAATGGCAGCTGTTTCAGGGTTGATTGCCATAGAATCAGATGACCGACCAGACTTTGAATCATCCTTACCTTACTCCTGTCCTCTTTTGAACTCTTCCACCCATCTTTCAACAGTAGCATAACTGGATGATACTTCCCAAACACTCTAGTCATTCTTTCGTAGATTTCTTTAATATTTTTGCCCTCTTTGATTAAAAATTTGATTACTAAACCATTTTGATTACCATTTTCTGGATATTCATTCTTCTTCCACCTACCGACTTACTAACATAAAAAAATTAAATTTTAGAAACAGCGTAGGACCTTGACCCAATTTTTTCATGTTATTTTATAAGACATCAAGCTCTCATAATAACCTACTGGATAATTTATTATTATATTGTATATAACCTGTTCTCAAAACTTTTTTGAAACTCCTCGTATCATTTAGCTAAACACGCTGTACATGAAAGACAGCATAAACTACAGACAAAATAATGTCATAATTAACATAATTTACGAATATAAACCTAAACCCCAGGCTTCCTTGCACCACATGGCTAATAATAATACATGTGAGTTTCTTCGTATAATATGCTTAACTCGTCCTTATTTACCAAATCAACAAACTGAACTAATACAGGGCTTCGATGTATTGTTTTCAAAAGCACAGAACAACATAATTTAATTGGGCTGTTAAATTCGACCGTCATAAAATTCAATATTTTAGTGCTCATTTACACGAAATATGGTTCATTGTTATATAAAGGGCTTTTAATTTTTAAAGAATTTACCATGTCAGGAGAAAATATAAAAGCAATATTACTCATATATAAAAAACACGATTGATTAATAAAACTCTACTTATGGATAGGCCTACTGAAGTGTTTGAAAGTAACGTTTTCAAAACTCGATTGCAATTAAAGTAATTCAAAATAGTCCAAATGCTCTCTCAATATATTAATACCCATTTGTATATCAAATAAGACTTGTTTTACATAAAGAACGATAGACGTTCACATAAAGCTGTTTATAACTGACCTGGTCGAAACTCAATATATCAAAAATGTTAAATTATTAAAATTGCAGTTTGAAATATCTGAGTATCCTAGCTGCGTTTACAACAGAGGCAGAAACATGAGATATAAGCATTACGTCCTGATTCAACTCAAGAGATTAGGTTCCATGCCATACCATCTAAATTTATTGAGAAAAATAACAAGCTTTCCACATATGATTACATCAAAGAAAGAACAACCATATTTAATACGCAAATATTATGGTTTTACTCAAACCAATGAATACTTGTATTAAATAATACAATTTAAGACGAAATTACAAAAAGACATTATATCCAACTTAATTTCTTAATAATAGAAA
The DNA here is from genome assembly GCF_048544385.1 of Mastigoproctus giganteus. Lineage (NCBI taxonomy): Eukaryota > Metazoa > Arthropoda > Arachnida > Uropygi > Thelyphonidae > Mastigoproctus > Mastigoproctus giganteus. The sequence goes on from NC_143580.1 coordinate 65,617,770, forward strand.
TAACGAAAGAACATTTTCATACAACCTTTGATTTTTTAAATTTAATTTACGGATATAAAATATATGAGAGATTGGTTACAGATTATTACATTAAGTTCAAATATCTATAAAGTTTTATTAAAACGTTAAATGCTTCCAAAATATTCATTACTTGTTAATTTTAATGTATTAAAGCGAATTTAAAATGTCATTCTCACCTGTGGTGGCAACGTGAACAACAACCAACTGTAACATAAAAACACCAACAGCTTCCTTTTGTAGCATTGCAAGATGAATTCTTTCTACTGCTTTTAATCAGTTCAAGATTCGCAGTATTCCACTAGATTTCCAAAACGCCTAGTTAATAAATATCAGTAGTACAACACCTGAAAGTACTATAACAAAACAAAACAATATCAGGAATTTAGTAGACTTTTTGATTGCAATATTTCGTGAAGAAACTGTCATGGCAGTACAACTTCTTCATAATCTTCTGCTCGTGATACCTGTAGCGCCACTCGGTGTTAACTGTTAGCAACTTACAAAATATTTGAAATTATTCTGTAAGTTGCCAACAGTTTAAAAATAAAATACTGATTATTCGGTTTCATTGTCTATTCATGGACATTTTAAAATTAAAAATAAAAATTCAATATAAACTCCTCAATTTTGTTTAATAGAAGCCTATACTTAATTAAACACAATAATTGGAAACGTTTATAACAAAATAAGAATACGCCTGAAAAATTAACAAATAAAGAAACAATTATAAAGATTTTAAAGTATTTATAAATTAGGCTTAGTTCATATCAGCAACACTGGACATAACAATCCATTAAGAATGATCAACACATCATTCATAATCAGAAATCTGGCACAATACACAATTTTATAAAGTAATATATCTTAATAACATGTATACAAGAATAATTATTTATTATAAAGAAATAATTTCTTATTAGCAGATGTTATTTTATGTAAAAGAAATACTGACCTTAATAAAAACCAATATAAACATAGTTATCATTTCAATATTTAAATTGTACAGAAATATTAATAATAGCAGGAAATACGAGACAAATACTTAGATCTTTAAAGTTTATGATTCTAATTCATGGAAAATAACAGACAAAGTCATATATATAAAAGGAATGTGCAGTGAAAATTAGTAAAACATTTAAAAATTAAATAAACTGACGAAATTAAGAAAGAATCAATGTGTTAACTCATTTTTCAGATTTTTTCTTCTTTTTTATAAACCCAATCGCATTTTATGAATGCTCTTTTGCATAAATTCAATGAAGACACAATAAAAAAATGTTTCCTCAATTTCATTTACTGATAACAAAAAACTTCAGCTCGCAATTCGAGACATTTAATCGATTCAAGAGTTTTTAGCAGAAACTTACCCATTACTCTTAACATAGATGACTTCTTAAGCAATTCACCAACGCCATTTGCAGCTTCACACTCATATACACCTTCATCATCTTTTTCGACCGAGGATACAAGGACAGATCCATTGGAAGCGAGAAATATTCTGTCGGAAGGGACGAGTTCGAAAAACTCCTCACCTACTCCTAAATAATATTTGAATTAAGAAACAAAAATGTCTATAAAATTTAACCAGAATTAGTATATCTTATCAACAGTTCAGTTCGCTCACATTATATTAGACTTTCATGTAAATGTAACTTTAATTACCTTTCAGTTTCCTCCACTTGATAGTAGGAAGTGGCTTTCCTGTTGCCTGACACGACACGGAAACGTGGTCACCAAGAAAGGCGTCAACATCGCTTGGAACATGAACCCAATGGGGTGGTACTGGTCAGAAGAAAGAAAGCAGGGCTGTCATGAACTTTATTTAATTGATAACTTCATAATCATTTAAATATTAAAATATTCTTAAAATTATTTAAATATATATTAAATTTTAAATGTATATTACCTAAGACAACGAGCGGTGTAGTGTAACTATCTGTGAGTCCAGGCGATGCCACCACACACGTATAGTTCCCACTGTCTTCTTCACGTACTGAATTTATAATGAGGTTAGATATCTCTGGGTAAGAACGTACTTGAATGTGAGGCGCCTTTGTTACTTCTTTGCCATCTTTGAGCCATTGGAATGAAAGTTGTTCTACTGATCTGGTGGTGCATGTTGCCGTAACTCTGTCCCCGACAGCAGATGACTTTGGGAATGCAAAGGGCTGGATTTTTAGATGTGCTACAATGAAAAGGAGGCTCAAGTATTAAAATTTCTTGGAAGCAAACAAGTATTCGGTAATTTTGCTAATTATAAATGACTATTGAAAATAATAAACATGCACTCGTACTATTATAAAAGTGGAAGGAGCAAATTATTATTATTATGGAAAAAATCTTTAAAATAAATTAATTAAATTATCTTTCGGGTTCTATGACAATTTTACCGTAAAATCATTGGACCATTACCAAATTAATTTCCTAAATACGCAAGTTCTTCTTCTGCACGTGTGTTAACAAAGGAAGTCTTTGCCTCGTTTATTCGATAAGTGGTTCCGGTGATATGAGTAATCATTTTAAGCAAGATCAATGCATAATTAATACATAATGATTTAACAGTGTTGTTGTTGTCATTGATGGAGAGGAGGCAATGATGGCGCATGGTCTCTGGCTAAATTGCACCGCTTTCACTGGAGTGTTGATCAACTGGTCTCATCTCCAATAATGTGTTCTTGCAGAGGTTCGTGCAAGTTAAGCGGTCATCTGAAAGATGCGATTCTGGCTGAATGATAATGTGTACACTCATTGAGAATATGCTTAACGGTAAGTAGGGAACCGCCGTGCAAGGTTTGCGCAAATAATGTGTGGAATTCTCCCCCAGCAGTAAAAAGAGGTGCGTTAAATGCGTATGCCTAATTCGTGCTCTCCCAAGCATGACCTCTTCATGCCTGTTTAATCGTAAACTGGATCTCCACAGCTGTGGATTCCGCTTTTATTTCAAGAAGCTTGTTATATATCTGGGTGTGCCACATTTGAGACAAGTCAATGCACATCTGTCGTATGATTGGCTAGTAATCAATGTAAGGAACTGGGATGGAATCAAATCCAGCGGGGTGCCTTGTTGCTTGATCTGCTTGCCGGTTTCCTGGTATTCCAATGTGCCCTGGTATCCAGCAAAACTCGACAGTAGATTTATCTTCATTGAGATGAAGTAACCGATATCTGATCTGAGTCAGAAGTGGATGGAAATTCTGCATTTATTCTGTGTGATCATCACTGCAATTAAAGAGACTAAATATATTACGACCTGTGAACTTAAAAGATTATCAAGAAGAGTCAAAGCCATCTTGGCTGCGTAGGATTCAGCAGTAAAAACACTGCATTCAAGTGGTAACAGATTTTTTTAACTAATTTTTTTAAAGAGTTTGTGCATTGGCCAAGGCGTGGATTGCATAGAGCTCTCTAAAATTTTGGCTTGACGTGGAGTATTTCCCCTCCAAAAATAGTTATCGCAAGGAGATATATATACATTGCCCTTTGTACTGTGTCTGAGGCTTGAGAGATATTCTTAAGATGGATGTTCCATTGTTGTATTAGTTCTTGTAGCCAGATATTAGCAGGTTTATTTTCATTGTTTACTTACATATATGCTTATCCACTGAGGATTGAATGGATACTTCCAGATGGGGCGAAAAGGGAGACTAGATTTAACAAAGGCAACGACATAAAAAATAGAAGCCAGTTATCACAAGTGGAGGTAATCGGTGGTTATTTATTTGTGTATGAGCTTGTTTTGAACAGCTTTCAATTTTTGACTTACAGTATATGTGACTGTTTCTAAAGAAACAGAAGCAACACTGATTTTTCTTGTAAAACAGCTTTTACATGGAATCAAAACTTTGTTTGGTACACCTAAACTTGTGTTCGTATTATCAGATGCTATTATTGAAGAAGCAATTCATTTCATGCAAAGGGTACGCGTACATAATATATCAGGTGGGCAGCTATACATGGATTATATAAGTGCACAGCTCACTGAGACAATGGAAAAAATTAAAGACAAGTGACTTTTGAATGTGACATAGCAGTCGGTGCCAGATCCGCCGATGTGAGCATCTCGGAAACTGCGATCATGAAGGGATCCGCAAGTACAGCCGTCTCTAGAACCAAATAACAGCCAGCCAATGGCGAGCTTGTGGTCGGAAACAGCTCGTTGATGAAAGAAGCCAAAGGCAGTCTGCATTTAGTCAAAAAACAACCCAAAATTGAGACGGTAATAAAAAAGGCATTCAAGACGCACATTGTCGTACCTTGTTACGAATGGGGAAAAAAAAAGAAAGTTAGATTAAGATGGGAAACACCAAAACAGGAAGGTAAAGGATTGGAAAAACTTTTCCTTGTCTGACGAAATCCCGTTTGTACTGTTTCACGCTGGTGAGAGAACCAAAATATGGCAAAACTAGCATGAGTCCACCGACCCATCCTCATACTGCCAAGTGTCAAAAATGCAGGCTGTTCGCGGTGTAACAGCGTGGAGACTGTTTTCGTGGTGGGCATTGGGACCCTTGATACCAGCGTAACAGCATTTTGATTCTAAAGATTATCTGAAAACTGTCTCCGACCAGGTACATCCATCATGGCTGCAGTGTTACCATTAACAGATTCTTCCAAATGTTTCATAGCAAGAGACCAAAATTGTATAGAATTGGTTCTGGACAATAGGCTGGACTCATATAAGAGTGAATTCAGCCTACTGAGGTGGCCTACCCGGTCACCAGATCTCAATCCAATAGAGCACCTGCAGGTTGAGCTCTTCAGATCAGAGAGCTGCAACTATTTCACTGCAACAACTTTAAAAAACAGTTAAGTCAGCATGGGCTAGCATCTCTGTGTCACGTTTTCGATATCTAGTTGAGTCAATAGCATGATGAATCCTGGCCACTGAGAGGGCAAATGACGGACCTATTAGATAGGCGTACTCAATAAAATGGCCACACAATTGTATGTCACAAAATATTACAATTTAGTCGTTCTGCTTAGTTTTGTTTTCCTTTTTATAATTCATCACCCAACTAGTAGAAGTTTATTATTTCCATATTTTAAGATATTTTTATTCAAGAAGGATATATAAATAACATTTAAAAAAATACTTTTCATTTTAAAAAAATATTAAATTCAAAAAATAAAGTCGATGAATAAAGATAAATTTATCACGAGCTAAAAGAATAATTTAGTCTTCAATAGATCATTACAGCTAACTCTACTGATTCTTGAAACTGGAATTGGACCTCCACAAAAAAATGAAAGAAATAGCACCATTATAAAAATACTGTACTTATTATACAGTGTTGTCAGTTCCTTCCAGTAATGATATCATATCTGTATAAAATAATGTGCTATGATTCTTTGGTTTGTTAACATTTATTTAGCATGCAGAGTATTCTAAAATTATTTTATATTGGAAAAATTACTTGCATGCAAATACAAGATAACTGCGCGTGAGATTAAAAAAAATAGTTTTAGATTTTTATATTATTCTAATGATCCCAAAAGCATGGAATATTACAATAATTCCACCAGGTCTCTATAAAGCATCTTATAATTTAAATACTCTGTATAAATGCTGACAAATTTCTCTTACCTTCAACTGCCAAAGACTGTTGGACGACAGCTAGCCACCACAAGCTAAGAGCACAGCTAACTTTCATCATGGCTGCCACAAAGAAAAGTTTACTTCCACCGGATGAAATTAGGTCCACAATAACACTTCTATACTGCAGGTGATTTCTACAGAATCATCAAAGCATGCACAAATACTTATAATACTCACAGAACAGTTTGTTAATATTACCTACAGTTGATTATAATTTAAAAACAAACTACGCAAGGTGAGACACAAAACATGAGCGTGTCTGTAAACTCCATTACACAGCTTTTATCTTTATTGTAAAGAGCGCCACACCAAGTGAAAAATGTGAACTAGTAAGCGTCATACTTTGATTATAATAATCACGAATTTATAAATTCGAAATTTATTGATAATTCACTAAAAATCAGTAATTTCTTATAAAATAAAAAGGCATCAACTGAATATTTTGGATTTTTGTATTAATTAGAACTCAAATTAAGCTTTTATCAGAGTAAGAAACAATTATTACACGTTATCTTGCAAATTATGGATTGCTTTAGAAATCCAGATGGAATTAAATATTCTTTCAGTCAACTTGGAAACTTTTATCATATTCTTAATTAAGGTGACATTACAACAAATTAAACGGAATTCTTTTAGCCTCCATTATGTTATTTATTCACTTACATGGACTGTTTTCCATGCAGCTTTTCAGAAGTTCATAGAAGAGTTTTAAACTAGACTCAAAGACAATATTCATAACTCACACGGCCAGCTTAGTTTATAAAAGGATACTATTTTAAAAAAAAAACTACATTAATAGCTTAATAGATGTACACCAACACTTATTTTAGCAGAAACTGTCCATATCAGTCATGAAATTTCTCTCCCTCTCTCTCTTTTAAACGTTATATCAATGCTCCAATTTTTGACCATACAATTTCCACGATCCTCCTGATATCGTCTGTATTTGGAAAGTCCACTAGATGGCAGCACCATTTTGGAGGAGGGAGGAGCAAACGTGTGATATTGGACATTGGAAAAATGAAATGTTGTTTATTAGTTTGTATCAATTTAAAATTCCAATCTACCGTTTTAAAGTTATCAAGTTCTCGTGGTAGAATACGTTTAATTGGGTGTCCACCCAATTAAATCTGGATTCTTTATAATGGAATAAGACAGAAGGTGGAAGAGGGTCTCAAGAAATCTCGGCTATTATTACAAAGCATTTAAAAGATAACACCAGCCAATGCACCAACATTGCTCTCTACTGCGATGCTTGCGTGGGGGCAAAACTTCAATATAAAGATTGCACTAAATTACTGAAGTTGTGCAACGACCCTCCTATGGCCGTCAATACAATTGACGTAGTATTCATGATTTCTGATCACTCCTACCTACCAAATCCGATTCTGGATTTATAGAAAAGCTTAATAAGAATTAATTTTAGAATTAAAGCTTAATTCACTGACATATGGCCCTGAAGACTGAATTAATATAATAAAAAACTCAAAGAAAAAAGACTTACCATTTAAAGTAGTTGAACTTAAGCACGCTGATTTTGTTGGTCATCAGAGCCTTTAGAAAAGGCCATAATCAACAGGGGAAAAATTAGAAAGGAGCCTGTAAACTAGCTTAACTTTCAACGGCTGCAGTTTAAAAGAGGGTATTCGCTCTCAATATTTTACAAAAACTCATCAAGCGATTTAATGTCATTCGAAGAAATTGACATACAGAAGAAGGAGAAAATTGGTAGACCTCGGTCTTCATTGGCGCAAGTTAAACAAAATCAACTATACAAAGACCGATCGCCCATAACAAGTGCCAAAAAGCAGATATGAATTACTTTATATTCCTCCTTGTCACCATAGTTTCTACAAAAAGCTGTCGGTGGAAAGGAACACTAAATCTGCTGAAGGTGAGTTTCAAATTATGCATGAATATACGTATGACTAATCAAAGTATCCACTTTTATCTTTTTTTTTTTGAAAAAAATTGTGATTTTAATTTCAGTAATACATTATTTGTTTAAATAAAACAGCATTGGTAAAAGAAAAAGCGATACTACTCATTCATTTAATCCTGAATAATAAAAATAGTTAATAAAAAATAAGAATAATAAAAATTTAAGTTTTCAGTGACCTAATTAATTAGGTCACCATATTAAGATATATAAATGTGTCAAAGATAAATCAATAAAGAAGTAACAATAACATGTAAATTTTAAATACAATAAAAACGTTTATTCATTTTAAATAGCTAAAAACATCAAACACATTGTCGTTGTCGGATAAAATCTGACTGAGTGTATACGGCTCAGTCAGATAATTAAAAGCAATAAAACGGATATTGTTAAAATCCGAACAGTCAATTAAAATGTGTCTGATTGATAAAATTGTGCCACAGGACTCACACATAGGAGGGTCATCAGCCCTCAGCAAAAACGAATGAGTCAAATTACTATGTCCTATGCGGGTCCGGACAAGAACAACTTCCTCCTTACGATTCCTGCGCAGACCAGACTGACACGGTTCAATTACAGGCTTTATACGATATAATTTATTCACAGTCTGTCTATTCCACGAATCCTGCCATTGGGAATGTATTTTCTCGTGTATTATTTGCCTGTAGTCTGTATAGGGGACTGACAGGCAGCGATTATTACTGGGAATTGCTGATTTGGCTGCGGTGTCAGTCAAATCATTCCCCCTAATCCCAGTGTGGCTGGGAATCCAGCAGAAGCGGATATCATATTCACGTCCAAGGAGGAAGTGAATCTTCTGCTGAATACTAGACAGAACTGGATGAGGATTATATCTTACAGTTATTAAAGCCTGTAACATGCTGAGAGAGTCGGAATATTAAATGAACCGTTGGTATTGGCATTTACTAATGTGATCCAAGGCTAACTCTATAGCGTGCAGCTCTGCAGTAAAAATTCTGCATTCTGGGAGAATCTGCTGTGATATGGTGGTGTCCGGAAAGACAGCAGCTGATCCCACATATGATTCCGACTTCGAGCCGTCTGTGTAAAGTGGCGCGAAGTCAGAATGTTTAGCTCGGTGTGCTGAATAAAGCTGCAGGTAGACAGAAGATGGAGTGTCCGACTTTCCCCAATTTTTAAGGAAGAAGTCACATGCTTGAACGTGAGCATGCCAGGGTGGAAGGGACACCCTTCCACCCTGGAAGCATAACATGAGCATGAAACTTATGTTAACTGCTTACGTCGAAGCGATAACGGTGGTTCGTTTGCTTCGACGTATAAGCTCTGGACAGGAGATGTTCGATATGCTCCAATAGCGATACGGAGAGCCTGATGATGGACAGGATCCAGCCATCGAAGTACACTGTCTCTGGCCGAATTGTATACTAGGGACCCGTAATCTAATCTGCATCGTACAAACGCACGGTAAATGCGTAGTAGAGTGCATCAGTCCGCACCCCAAGATGTAGAGGAAAGAGAGCGCAGAATATTCAGCCCTCTTGTGCACTTTGTGCGGAGTTGACGGATGTGATCCAGAAAGGTGAGCTTTTTATCAAATACGAGTCCCAAGAATTTTGTGTCTACTGCTACTGGAATAGCATTTTGTCCGAGCCTTAATTCAGGTTCAGGATGAAGGTTACGCTTACGACAAAAATGTACGCAAACGGTCTTCTTCGGCGAGAACCTGAAGCCATTAGCAAGTGCCCAGGAATTCAGGCGATCAATGGCTTTTTGCAGTTGTCTTTCAATAACCCTCATGTTGCATGACTGACAAAATATGCTAAAGTCATCGACATAGAGGGCAGTGTTTACAATTGGAGGACGTTGTTCTGTGATGGAATTTACTTTGATGGCGAAAAGCGTGACACTTAATACTGATCCTTGTGGTACTCCCTCCTCTTGACAGAAGTGACGAGTGAGTGAGGATCCCACACGAACTTGGAAAGATCGATTGGCTAAAAAGTTTTTAATAAAAATGGGGAAATGCCCTATAAGACCAAGGCTATGAAAATATTTTAAGATGCCAAATCTCCAAGTTGTGTCATAAGCTGCTCCATGTCAAAGAATACAGCACCAAATATTCACGTTTTAGGAAAGCATCAAGGATAGATGTTTTCAATCTAATAAGATGGTCCAGAGTGAACCGGTTCCTTCGGAAGTCGCACTGCATGGAGAGAAGGTCATTTTATTCTAAATACCACATTAAACGAAAATTAACCATTCTCTCCAGGATTTTGCACAGACAGCTAGTCAGAGCAATAGGACGATAAGTAGTGGTGACTTTAGGATCCTCTCCTGGCTTGGCAAAGGCAAGAACGATTGCCCAGGAATCCGGAAACTGCCCTTCAATAAATATTGTGTTATATAGAAGGAGCAGGTGATCCATAGATTTTGGTGAAAGATGATTAATCATAATGGATGCTGGGCGATGTGGTGTATTAAAGATCAAAATGAGATTGCGTGTAGGAGTCAGAACTTCTTTTCTGGTGGAAATTCTCTTGGCCTGTATAACGCCTTCTTCTTTAAGTTCTTCAAGCATCTCCGCTTAGGACTCATCTATTAAATCACAGTCAAAGATCACTCCTTTAGAGGTGTTTAGTGATCTATGGGGTGTCACAGTAACTGGTATTCCAGCAAAAAGATTAATATTCAAGAGCCGCTCTGAGTGTTTACTATTAGAGGTCTCGATCAGAATATCTCCTGACCTAAGTCTTTTTACAGACTTAGAAGCTCCAGCTCTGCTTTCTAATTCCTTCTGTACTCTAAATGGCGAGATTTTGCCAATTGCATTTTCACCAGTTGAGTGCATGATCAGGAAAGCTGGAGTAGGATAGTTTAGTTCTGAGAGTCAGTTTTCTGCCGTTTTGATGTTCCTGCAATAGAACTATCTTTCTTTTTTGGTATCTGGGGTGCATCTGGCAGACCAGATAAGTCCGAGTTTGATTTACTCATGACGTGCTCTTTTTGGCCCTGGAAGATTATCTTTTTCTCCCAGGTTACCAGCCCCGCCACGTGGAGACAAGAGCGGTGCCACCTAGTGACCCAAGCGAAGAGAAGGTTAGTATTAACGAAAATTAAAAAAGGGGGTTAAAGAAAGGTACTTTCCTTTCTGGGTTATATAATTTGAAAGATCTATTTAGATCTCAAGAGTTAACGGACTTGCGAAACTCAGGAGAAACGTATTTACAGTAAAGCGTATCAGATAATCACTATGAAAAGGCGCTGTGGTCACTAATATCGCTTGGCACTCGGGGCACTCATCACATATTCACTTAATAAATCATGTTATACGTTTAATGATTTATTTATGACCCATTATAGGTATATTATTTATCACTTGAAATACTAATCTTATATTTTTCCTCAAATTAAAGAATATGAGATGTGAAACTTACCAAATGTAAGTACGCCCATATGAGCCATTGTGATCCATAATGAGATTCATCCACAGCCTGGCACGGCAGCCATTGCTTCTTGAACGCGTTTTGCTATTGAAGTGAGCAACAGTTTGTCCAGTACTTTTCTGTGAAATAATAATTATTATTTTCTTAATTGTGTTTAGATATGAACAATATTAAACATATTTGAGAAACAACTCAAGGTTTCATTCAATGTCCACTAGATATATAAGTGCTGATGAAAATTCTCTCCAAATATGATAAGCAGCTTCTTCGAAAGCCAGAATGAACAACAGCAAAGGAAACCCCACACCACGACAAAATTATTAACTTACATAATATGCATGAAATTCAAGAAATTCGGTTATATTATACTTAGTATTAATAAAGCCATAAGATACCTCTATTAATGCTAAAACATTTCACACATCCATAATCTCTAAACGTTTGTCCAGTTCCTCCTTGAATTTATTTAACCTATGAACTTCCACAACGATAGACGGAAGTTTGTTCCAGCAATTAACCACCCGTTGGCTAAAGGCAAATTTCCGCACATCTGTTCTACAACTTTCTTTTCTCAATTTCAATTTATGCCCCCTTAGGTTCGTAATACTTTGTATGAGCAAGCGGAAGAATCCCATCAAAATTGAGCTTGCTCAACCAATTCAAGGCCTTATACACCTCAATAAAATCACCTCGCAGGTGCCTAGTCTCCAGACGCAGAACTTAAGCCTTTCTTCGTAAGACCACCCTTTCGTTTCCCACATCAATCTTGTTGCCCTTCGCTGTGCTCGCTCAAGCAACTCTTCATCCTTCCTAAAATGAGGCATCCGGACCTGTATGCAGTACCCAAGGAGTGGACTGACCATTGCCTTATACAGAGGGACAATCACCTCCTTTTCCCCAATAGCAAAGTTCCTGTATATCACTGACAATACTCATGGCTTGCTCTTGCAGCCTGTCTGCACTGTTCAGAGAACTTTATAACTACACATAGTTGGTACGTTTGAATTACTTTTACCCATATGCAGTACGCTGCATTTGTTAAACTTCAGTTGTCACTTCTCAACCCATCTGCCCAACTTTTCTGAATCCTGATGCAGTAGCACACTGCCTTACTGTCATTAACAACCCTGCTGCCAACCTTTATATCATCTGCAAACTTCGACACTAAGCCTGATATACCTTCATCAATATAATTGATAAATACACAAAACAACAGTGGACCCAACACCGAACCCTGTGGGACTCCACTAATAACATTAGTCCAAGAAGAGCAGCACCCATTGATTACCACCCTCTGTCTTCTCCCACTTAACCATCCTTTTATCCATTGTAGCAACTTACCCTTAATACCATTCTGCTCCAATTTGTGCAATAGTCTTCCATGCGCAACAGTATCAAAAGCTTTCCTGAAATCCAAGTATTATTATTATTTATTATTATTATTTATTATTATTATTATCTTTATTTCTCCTAGGAGACACCGGTTACAGCCATTGACTAGGGAGTGTAGATACGTATTCTGTTATGCAACAAAGAATAATATTATATACAATTTTACATTATATGTAACACTCGTTACTAAATTATACAATACATGTAGTACTTATTATCAGAATAACTACAAGATATCAAAATTATTTTTTTGCATCCAGTTCCTTTGTGACCACATCATAGTCCAATGTGATTAACCAAATTTGTTAGATAAGACTTTTCCTTAACAAATTCTTAGAATTTATACACCGATGAGCCAAAACATTATGACTAGCGAGTCGTTATACAAATCGAAGCAACTGCAGGTGAACTACGGCGCTTGCACGAGTCGGGACACGGTATAAAAAACACTTCCTACTGAGCTCCGCTATCAGTGTTACTCTTGTTCTTCAGATGGGAACGGCAGCGGACTTCAGCGGGTTTGACAAAGATCAAATTGTAATGGCAAGAAAACTGGGCCCGAGCAAATCCTAAACGGCAAGGCTAGTGGGATGCTCACGGTCAGCCGTGATTTATATCTACCGAAAGTGGTCCCAGGAGGGGAAACCCACGAACCGCCGACGATGTGTTGGACGACCATGGCTCATCGATGCTCGAGTGAGCGAAGGCTCTCCCGGATGGTACGTGGCAACAGAAAGGCGACTGTGGCGCAACTCGCCGGTAATTGGTTTTGTTTGTTTGTTTTAAGAATTCTTGGCGCAAGAGCTACTGCGGCTAAAATGCGCCTGTAAAATTTTATTTTATATAATGGTTTTGTTTTAATTCGTATATTGCTGCTAATGATTTCCAAGAGTAACAGAGAATGACTATAGCTTGCTTTAGAAATAATATTTAGTCTTATATTTGATTGTAGTAATTTATTTTCTTAAGTAACTGAAAAACATCTGCTATATTTTTCCTATCTTCCAGTATGGTTTTGAGAGTGAGGGAGTGATGTTTGTTTAGCTCTTTGAAGGAGTTTCGGCGTTCATCTGCAAAAGCTGGACAAGTAATCAGTACATGTTCTACTGTTTGTTGTATGTGACAGATAGGGCATAGAGGGGGATCCTCTCCTCGCAAAAGATAAGAGTGACTGAAATACGTGTGTCCTATCCTTAACCTAGCAAGTATCACTTCATCGCGTCTATTTTTCTGAATGCTGGATTTCCATGGTTGGAGTAATCTTTTAATCTGATGCAATTTGTTAGTGGTAAGTACTTGCCATTGCTGCTGCCAGTGATGTATCCCACTGTGATCAATAACTTGTTTATAGTCTGAGAAAGGGATATATTCTGATGCAGAAATATTGTTGTTAGCTTCTTTGGCAGCTCTGTCTGCTTGTTCGTTTCCATGTATTCCGACATGGCTTGGGATCCAGCAAAATCTAATGTTACGTTGTTGTTCAAGGAGTCTTGATATTTTGTATTGAATCTGCTGTTGTAGAGGATGTTTGTTAGAACTGATATTTTGTATTGCCATCATGGAACTACGGGAGTCAGTAAAAATTATGCTGTTTTGAAAACTTGAATGGTCGATTTCGTCTAGTGCTAACATAATGGCTTGCAGTTCTGCGGTATAAATGCTACAGTCTTTTGGAAGTTTTTGGGCCAATGTGATGTCAGAAAAGTAAACTGCCGCTCCCACATGAGAATCAGTTTTGGATCCATCTGTATATAGAAAGCTATGATCTGAAAATTGTGCCTTATAAGCAGCATGCAGCTGTTGATGGTTTATATGAGAAAGGATTTGTTTGCTCGAAATGTGGAAGGAGGAGTCACATAAAGGTTGTCTGATTGTCCATGGTGGAGTAGACTGCTTCGGTAGCGGATTTATGTTATCTAGGTTAAGCTCTCTACTGAGAAGAAGGGTTTTTAATCTCACATTCGCAGGTTTATTGATTCTTTGTTGTTGCTGATAATGTTGTTCCCATTCAGAAGCAAAAAGAGTTTTCTGTAGAGGGTGGTCTGGTAAGGATTTTATTTTAGCTGCATAAGAGAGTAATTAATTTTGTCTTCTGATTTGCAGAGGAGGTTCTTGAGCTTCGGCGTACAGGCTCTGCACAGGTGAGGTGCGGAAAGCTCCAAGGGCTAAACGTAGTGCGCAGTGATGTACCGGGTCGAGCCATCTCAGAGCACTAGGTCTTGCCGAGTCATAGACTGGGGCACCATAGTCTAGCTTAGACCGAATGAGAAGGCGATATAAACGTAGTAGGATTGTCCTGTCTGCTCCCCAGGATATAGCGGATAGGACCTTCAAGATGTTCATTTTCTTCAAACAGTGGACTCTTATGTGACTGATATGCTCTAGGAAAGTCAGTTTTTTGTCAAAAACTAATCCTAAGAAACGGACACTATTTTTAACTGGGATGATCTGTTCTTTCAGCCTGAGTTCTGGGTCAGGATGGAGATTCCTTTTTCTGCAGAAATGTATGCATGCAGTCTTTTGTACCGATATTCTATATCCATTTCTTTCTGTCCATTTTATGACTCTGTTAATGGCTACTTGCAATTGCCGTTCTATTGTTCTCATATGCTGCGCTTGATAAGAAATGCTGAAATCATCAGCATAAACTGTTGTAAAGATATTGTTTGGGATTTGTTCTATTATTGTGCTGAAGTGGACTGCAAAAAGTGTGGCACTAAGTACAGATCCTTGAGGGACCCCTTCTTCTTGATAAAATACATTGGAAAGTGTATTGTTCATTCGAACTTGGAAGGTCCGATTCTTAAGGAAATTGTATATGTAGAGGGGTAGATGTCCTCTAAGGCCAAGTTGATGTAATCTTTTAAGTATACCATATCGCCACGTGGTATCATATGCCTTTTGGATATCAAAATTAACCATGACTTGGTGTTGTTTCCTGAGAAAAGCATTTCTTACTTGATTTTCCAGTTGTATAAGTACATCCAAGGTACAGCGATTTTTTCTAAAGCCAAATTGTTCTGGATTGAGAAGATTATTATTTTCTAGATACCATGTTAGTCTATTGTTGACCATTTTCTCTATGATCTTGCCTAAGCAGCTGGTCAAAGCTATGGGACGGTAGTTCTGTGGGTCTGAGAGATCTTTTCCCTGTTTTGGGAAAGCTAGTATTATTGAGTGGTACCATTTGTTTGGGAAAGAAGTTTCAAGGTATATTTTGTTGTATAGATCTAACAGGGCTAATTGGGACTGTTCATCTAATTGTTGTACCATTGCATAATGGATTTCATCAGGACCGACTGCGCTGTGTTTCACCTGTAGCAGAGTTTGTTTTAGTTCTGCTGCCGTGAGTGGCAAGTTGTATTGTTCACACTGATTGGTTGAAAAGTTTAATTTTATTTTTTCGGCCTCTTTCTTGTACGTTTTAAAAGCTGTGGGGTATGTACAATTAGCAGATGTATTTGAAAAATTTTCAGCAAGCACGTTGACTATATCTAAGGTGTTTGTAACCAACTGTCCCTTCCAATTTAGCAATGGAGAGTGGTTTAATTGAGAATTGTTGGTCATCCTTCTGATCTTTTTCCAGATAAGTGTAGTTGGTGTGGAAATAGTTATAGTGGATGCAAATTTCATCCAAGCAGCTTTTTTGCTTGTTTTTTGCACTTTCCTGACCTTGGCTCTGGTTCTCTTGAATTGTATCAGATTTTCTGTTGTTGGATTTTTGCGAAAAAGGTTCCAGGCTCTATTTCTTTCTTTTTTAGCTTCCTGGCACTCTTTGTTCCACCATGGTTTTGGATATATTCTGATGTTAGAAGATGTTTTAGGTATTGTCTTTTCCGCAGCTTGAAGCATACTATCAGTAACATAGGCTACTGATGTTTGTACTGATTCTCTTTTAATAATGTTGCGGTCTAGCTTGGCTAGTATTCTGAATGTTTCCCAATCTGCATCATATATTTTCCATCTGGGGTGCCTACTGGCTTGGCATGGCGTTTTTTCCATGATTTTCAAAATAATGGGGTAGTGGTCACTGCTCAATGGAGTCTCGTGCACGCTCCATTTAGTCATAGGGAACAGTGTTGGGGAACAGATTGATAAGTCTATTACAGAACTGCTTTTTGATGGAAGGTGGAAATATGTGTGTGTGCCGTCATTTAAAATCATTAGGTTGTTCTCGACAATTAATTTTTCTATTTGCTTACCCTTCTGGTCTATTTTGTGATCGCCCCATAGTGGGTGATGTCCATTTAGGTCACCTAAGATGCAGAATGGAGGTGGTAGTTGAGTGATCAGCTCTTCGAAATCCTTAAATCGGAATTCTTCATTAGGGGGTAGATATACTGAGGCTATGGTAATATTGAAGCCTATTGCTAGACGGGCTGCAACTGCTTCTAATGGTGTGTTCAATGGGATTGTTTGGGAGGGGACATGTCTGTTAACTAGTATTGCAACTCCTCCTCTCGCTGTTCCATTCGTTATGCGATCCTTTCTATATGTGATATAATTTTTGATTATACTATTGTCCTGTGGTTTTAAATAGGTTTCTTGTAGGCAGATACTTAGTGGGTGGTACTGGGTGATGAGATCTATAACATCATTAGTGTTTGAGCGAAAACCTCGACAGTTCCATTGGATAATCGTATCTGTCATTTGGGGTTAGATGTTCCCTCGGATTGCTTCCTTGGGGCTGATTTATTTTTGTCTACCTTGGTTTTGTCTTTTTTTGAAAAATAGGGTCTACCCGTATCCATTTCTTCTTCAGTAAAGATTTCGAGAATTGGTTCCTCTCCTTGGTTTCTTGCATCCGTGTCCATTTGTTCTGCAGTCTTTTTTCCTGTACTACCTATCTTTTCTTTGTTTGCTTTTCTTCTTGCATTTTCTGAATTATCTGGTGGGAAAGATAAAGGAGTATTGATAATCTTTTCTTGTTTTTGTGAAGGAGATGGTTTATAAAACTCACGAACCCATTCTGAGATGGATTCTCCTGGGGGGATTGTAACATCCGTTTGTGTGCCACAACATTTTGAATTGGGTAGTTTAATTTCCGGAGCCTTTTTGATTGTGGTAATCTGCGCATAAGAAGGTTTGTTTGTTATATTTATTGTAATTGCCTTTTTAGCTTCCTGATATGAAACTCCATTTTCTGCTTTGTATTTTTGTATCATTTTTTCCTTCTTCCAAATTTCACACTCCCTTGAATATGCAGTATGATCTCCTTTACAATTTACACATTTATGGGATCCAGCTGTGCAAGTAGAAGTGGCATGTTCTTGCGAACCACAGTTTGCACATGTTAATTTTCCTCTACATACTGTCTGTGAGTGACCAAACTTCTGACAGTTGAAACAACGGAGAGGATTCGGGATGTATGGTCTTATATTGCAGTGTAGGTATCCAGCTTTTACTGATCTGGGTGATTTAGGCGTGTTGAAAGTGAGTATCAGATTCCTGGTGGGGGTGATTATCCCTTCTTTTTTAATTGTAATTCTTTTAACACTGATGACTCCTTGTTCCTGAAGTTCCATTTGAATTTCCTCTTCGGGCACATTTAGAAGGTCCCATTCCGTAATGACACCTTTTGAAGTATTTAATGTATTGTGCGGGGATACTGTTACTGGTATTCCTGCAAAGGTTGTCATTTGTAATAATTTTTCTGAGTGTTTAGTATTGGCCATTTCTACCAAAATGTCGCCTGATTTTAGTCTTTTAACTTGTTTTGGTGGGCCGACATAACTCTCAAGAGTCTTTTGTATGAGAAAGGGTGACAATTGTCCTACCGCTTTCTCAGTATTTGAGTGTACAATAATATATGTTGGAGAAATTAAAACTTGAGAGTCAGTTTTTAATCTCTTTGTGGAGACAGATTCATTTCCATCGCCTTTTCTGATTGTCTTAGAGGTGTCTCCGAGAGAACTAGATTTCTCATATCTTGGATCAGTTCTCTTCCGGTCCGTTGACCCAGTGGATTCCTGGGTATTGGAGTCAGTTCGCTCCATTTCGCCCTGAAAGGGAGAGCTTTTCCCTTCCAGGTTACCGGCCCCGCCACGTGGAGGCAGGAGCAGTGCCGCCCTGTGACCAAGCACTAGGTTAGTAATTAAGATATAACAGAAAATAAAAGGGAAAGAGAAGGTTGCTTTCCTTCTTAATCTAGTAAAGTTGCTTTCTTTACTATGGATTATTTAATTGTGTGTTAATAAATGCTTTAAATAAGGAAACGATTTCTACTTCAAGAAAGAGCGCTAATTCAGAGCAAAAATTCACTTGATCACAGAATCGCTTGGCACTTGGGGCCCCGGTAATTGGAATGCTGGTGACGGGAGTAATGTGTCACAACACACAGTACATCGAACCCTGCTGAAAATGGGATTGCGTAGCATTCTCCATTTTCAGCAGGGTTCGATACCCATATCAACCACGATTCACCGGCGACAGCGCCTACAATGGGCACGCGAGCATCGAAACTGGACCTTGAGTGATTGGAAGAAGGTTGTCTGGTCCGATGAATCACGTTTCCTGTTGCACCATGTGGACGGCCGGATACGTGTGCGTCATTTATCTGGGGAATTGATAGAGCCTGGCTGCACCGTGGGACGAAAACAAGCCGGTGGTGGCGGTGTCATGCTTTGGGCGATGTTCTGCTGGGATACCATGGGTCCAGTCATCCATGTGCCAGGCACTCTGACATCTACCACCTAGCTAAACATCGCTGCTGACCAGGTACACCCTTTCATGGCAATGGTCTGCTCCTCTGGCGGTGCCGTTTTTCAGCAGGATAATGCGCCATGCCACACCACCCGTATTGTTCGAGACTGGTTCGCGGAACATGAGGAAGACTTCTAGGTATTACTCTGGTCTCAAAATTCCCCAGACATCAATCCCATCTGTAGTTTGTGTTGGAACAGCAACTTCGATCTGCGGCGTGTAAACCACGCACCTTACAGGAGTTAAAGGATCTGCTGGTTACGTGTTGGTATCAGATACCACAAGACACATTTAGAAATCTTGTAGCGTGCATGCATCGCCGGGTACGAGATACTTTGGCTACATTTTGAGGACCAACATCATATTAGATAGGTGGTAATAATGTTTTGGCTCATCGGTGTATAAGTAAAGAAATCCTTGCTGTTTTTCTTAGCATCTTTTGCCAAAGATTTCTCGTAATCTGCCTTTACCTGCGAAATCTCGTTTGGGACTTGATTACAGACTAGCGTATATCTGCCATAGGCTTCTGTGTCGCCTGATAATTCATATGCATCCCATGCATTTTTCTTCTCTGCCATTTGTCTCATTAGTTCATCTGACATCCATTTTGGCCTAAACCTTAAACAGTATTTCTTAGTTGGTATGTAAAGCCTAGTAGCTTCCACGATTACTTCTTTTAATGCTTTCCATTTCGAATTTGCTGTTGGTAACATCATCAGTTGGTTCCATTGTGTACAATTTAAAAATTTTCTGAGACTACCCTTTACCCCTGATGGTAATTATATCTTTAAGTAAATCCCACATCAGTACACTGTGATCACTGCCACCTAGTGGTTCCTTTATCTGCAAATTCTTAATGCACGAATAAACAGTGCTGATAACGAGATCAAGAGTATTAGTCTCTCTGGCTGCCTCTCGAACATTACTGCTGCAGAAAACAAAAGGGTAATATATGAAAATAATTAATTTATACTTACATCAGTTAAATCTTGACAATCAGTCTATTTGTGTTCAAGCGTCTTCTCAACCTATAAAAAGTTATGAAGGAATGGCTTTTTTGAACAGCAAGGTTGAAAAGCAAGAAGCTTTATTTAAGAAGATCCAGTATCTTCCTTTTATCTTTTTGTTATCTCATTATGACAGACTCAAGCTTATCAGGAATTATATTTGAACAATCCTAAATCTTCAAAACTTTGGTTAAAAAAACTATGCTTTTTTCGTAATAGCATCATG
This sequence comes from Mastigoproctus giganteus, assembly GCF_048544385.1. Taxonomy (NCBI): domain Eukaryota; kingdom Metazoa; phylum Arthropoda; class Arachnida; order Uropygi; family Thelyphonidae; genus Mastigoproctus; species Mastigoproctus giganteus. The sequence goes on from NC_143580.1 coordinate 65,638,078, forward strand.
ATTTTCAAATGACTTTCTTCTGTCATAATCATTTGAAGCATTTTACGTTATATATTCGAAAGGTGTTTGAACTGTATCACATATTTTAACAAATATTTATCAATTATATTTATGTAAGGAGTGATCATAATTGTATATTTAAAGTCTTTTTTGTTGATTTAATTAGTATTTAATCTGACTCAGACTCGTGAGACTGAAGATAGACCAGTAAAGGTTCGATATAAAGTGCTCAGCCACTTTCCATTTAAATTCATTTCACGCACAATATGTGCTTATTCAAACCCAGTGATTACAAAAGGTATTCTGATCAAAAAGCCTGAACTAGTTCGGTCAACACGTCTTTACCAAGAATTTATATTTAAATAACGGCTGAAGTTAAACGTGAACTAAAGGACAGAACTGAAAAAGAGCATTCACATCATAAAATAATTTCAAAATTATGTACACAATTTAAAAATTAAAATTTTGATAAAAGTGAAGTACTTTGGAGAGTAAAAATTATTAAATTTCTTTCTTTATGACTAGAGAATTATGACTATTGAGAAATATACACTAAATGAACATTGCATAAGGTGCACCTGCCCTTTTCATGAAATGGAGTTGGTATGGACGTTAGGCCAATGATCAAATAACTTGGTTGCACTCCATTCAACAAAATACAAGAAGGCACATGGTTTCAGTGGGCTCAGAAACACCAACACTGGATAGTGAAGGATTGGAAAAACGTTGCCTGGCCTGGCGAATCTGGGTTCCTGTTGCTTTATGTTTTATGCTGATGGGGAGGGGGTGAAAATATGATAAAAACATGGAGAGTCCATGAACCCATCCTACTAGGTGTCAACAATCCATGCCATAATTAATGCAGGTTGTTATGGTGGCTAAAGAGGAACCTATTGGCTATGTGTACCTAATAAAATGGCCACTCAGTGTATATTATCTCACATTGTCATCAACAGAAAACATTACTCAAAGTAACTCTTACCTTGAGTACTACGAAAGTGATTCAACTATTCATAGCTGCAGGCTGGTGCTTTATTGTCACTTCAAATTTGCTTCTCTGCCTTAAAAGAGCTGAAAAAAACTGCATGTTGCAAAAAGCATAAAAGTTTCCTGAATATAAATTTAAACACCCACTTAATAAAAAAATGCACACCACTGAACTACTTAAATGAGAATTTCTTCAATAGATTAATACGATGAACGAATTAGGTCATACAACGTACAGTATATAGCAGTCACTTCATTAACGACAAAAATTTGAAGAAATTAAAAAATAAATATGAAATTAGAAATTAAAAATGTTACCAATAAAGCAGATATTCAAAGATTTAAGCACTGTTTTCAACGACTTTTACTGCATAAATGAAAATATAACAACAGTGTAAAAATATGAAAATTACAATAAAACTTGAGATGAAAAAGGAATAAAACTGTGAAAATTCAAGTACAATATTTAAGACACGTTAACCACACAAAACAAATATTTCAAATTATAATTATACAACTTATATATATATTAATTACAACAATTTTTAATCCTCTTTGAACAGCGCTTAATATGGTTTGTTATATCAGTATTGTGGAAAAGGCAGGCTTACCTATTACATTAATATTAATCGTTTTATGAAGGACTTTTCCTACTCCATTGGTCGCTTTACACATGTAGTGCCCTTCATCATCTTTGATCGCAGAAGGAATCATCAAAGTGCCATTAGATGGCAGCACTAGTCGTTCAGAGGATATGATCTGTTCGTACGAATTTTCATTTCCTACAGTACCGAAAGAAAATTTGTTATCTATTTAAATATTTAAAATATAAAATTTTAAAATGATAAAATAACAGATTGATACATAGTCATTAATATAAATATATCTTTGTGTATCTGTGCAGCACGTTTATGTGCTTTCATATAACTGGCATTAAAATAGGTATTAGTAAATATATATTTTAATTTATTTTGTTTTAATATTAATTTAAGTGGTTTTCTAAATGCTAATGTTGTTGTTGTGGTGTTTTCTGGTGCAAGGGCAACTTAGCCCTATTGCACCTCCCAAATGAATTGACTTTACATACAGGAACTGCTTGTACTGCAGTTAGAAACAATCTCAGGATATGGGACTAGATCATTTGTTGACGCTATATTGGAAGGATGTTTTGCAGCATCATCTGCACATTCATTTCCTGGAATACCACTGTGGCCAGGGATCCAAGAAAAGATAACAGTTTGTTGATGCTCATGAAGCTGCATCAGCTTATGTCTAATGAGTTTAATAAAGGATTGTTAGGTGAGGAAATGCCTTTCACAGCTAAAATAGTACTTTGTGAATTAGTATATATTATACTTTTATTTATTGACAGCAGTGAGATATTTTTCAGAGCAAGCATAATGGCATGAAGCTCAGCGGTATAACTGCTACATTCGACTGGAAGTGAAAACGAGATAGTTGAATTAGGGAAGACAGCAGCTGCACCCACTTGATTGTCAGACTTTGAACCATCAGTATAGATCTTGGTGAATTCGGGGTACTTTTGTGTATGAGCATAATGTAGTTGTTGGGTGTTAATCTTTGCTATGGAACTTTTACCCCATTGCTCAAGGTATTCATGAGAAGAAAGTGTGAAGGTAGACGACGGGGGATCTGGATCTTTTGATTCTCTGAGGATATTATCAAATTGCATGTTCCAGCTTTCTGCTAAAATCTGCATTCTGATACCAGCAGGCTGAATTGTTCTGGGTTTATTTCTATAGTGGGTTTTCCATTGAGGATCATGCAGGAGTGGCCAAACAGGATGAGTAAGCAGGGTTTTAATTTTAGCTGAGTAATTCATCAGCAACATTTTTCTTCTGATGCTAAGTGGAGGTTCGTGAGCCTCAACGTAAAGACTTTGAACTGGTGATATTTTGTATGCACCTAGGGCTATTCTAAGAGACGAATGTTGGATGGGTGCAAAACGCGCTAAGGTGCTTTCCCTAGCTGAGTCATAAACAGGTGCTCCGTAGTCTACCCAAGATCTAATTAGGGACTTATATAAGTATAGCGATCTGCACCCCAAGATGTACTGGAGATTACCCTAAGTATAATCATTTTCTTTGCGCAAGTGGTTCTTAGATATTTTATGTGCTGCTCCCGGAAATTTAATTTCTTATCAAAAATTAGCCCTAGGAGACGAATACTGTTTACGATCGGTATAGGGTGATTGACCAAGTGCAACTCACGTTCAGGATTCATTCTGTGCTTTGTGCAGAAATGTATGGATGTAGATTTGTGGCTTGATAATCAGTATCCATTTTGTGCCATCCATAATTCAATGTTGTTTATGGATATTTGTAGATGCCTCTCGATATAGTTCATATTCTAGGAATGGCAGGGTATGGTAAGGTCATCCGCATAGAGATACAAGTTAACGGTGTTTGGAATGCAGTTTGTGATATTGTTTATTCGTAGTGAGAACAGAGTGGCACTAAGAACAGAGCCCTGTGGGACTCCTTCTTCTCGTATATATGTTTGAGATAAAACCTGCCGCTACTTATGTTGGAAAGACCTGTGTCGAAGAAAGCTTTGAATAAAATATGGTAAGTGCCCTCTCATATGAATAGAATGGAGATCTCTTAGGACGCCGTATCGCCATGTGGTATCAAAAGCCTTCACTATATCAAGGCATATCATGACGAGATGTTGATTTATAATGAATGCATTCCTTATGATTGATTCAGCTTTTGTCATGAGGTCTAGGGAAGATCTCTTCTTTTGAAAACCAAACTGATTATTACTGATTATGTTTCGGGATTCAAGATACCATGTGAGACGATGGTGAACCGTTTTTTCCAAAGTCTTACTCAAGCAGCTGGTAAGAGAAATTGGTCTATAATTGTGTGGAATCGAGTGATCTTTTCCAGGTTTCGGTATAGCTATTATATAAGAATGTTGCCAGGAACTCGGGAATATATAGAAGAAGAAGAACTCTTTATTGCATACAAAATGCACATGCATCCGATTGTAAAGTTTAAGCAATAAAGATAGTGATTTCTGATTGAGATGTTGAAGCATTACATAGTAAATTCCGTCAGGGCCAGGAGCACTGTTCCTTGAGATATATATAGCTTCTTTCAGTTCAGATATTGTTAATGGTTGGTTATAGGGTAAATGGCATGTAGCTTTGAAGTTCAGTTTCCTTTTCTCAGTTTCGGCTTTAATTTTTTGGAAAGACTGTCGATATGCGCTTGAGGCAGATAATCCACAGAACACAGTTCCTAAGGCATTGGCAATCTTTCCAGGAGAGGAGATCTCCTTCCCATTCCAGTTAATAATAGAAGGTGATACATGATATTTTCCACTTAGCTTCTTTATTTTTTTCCAGATTATTCGGGTATCAGTATTTTTGTTCATTCAGGAGGCGAATTTTACCCATGAATCTTTTTTGGCCTTTCGCCGGATGAAACGAGCTTTGGCTCTCAGTCTCTTGAAGTTAATAAGGTTGGCGGTGGTGGGATATTTGCGGAAGGAATTCCATGCTGCATTTTTTTCCTTTTTCGCTTTATTGCAATCACCATTCCACCAGTGATTGGTATGCCGATGGTTTCTTATTTGAGACTGTGGGATGGCGGCTGTTGCAGCTGTTAGTATCTGCTTTGTAATATATTCGATGGCAGCGTCAATAGCAGAAGATGTTTGTTGTTGTTTGTTTGAGTGTGGGCTTTACGGCGCAAGAGCAACATGGCCATAATGCGCCTAACTCTGGTAAAGTTTAGTGCTTTTTTTTTTTTTTTTTTTTTATATTGCAGTTAACGTTTACAGTGTGTTATACAGTTTTATCTCTTTAAGGAAAGTGAAGACTTTGTCTACATGTGGCATGTCTGCTAAAAGATGGGCAATGCTCGGAGAATTCGTTGCTGAAAAAGAGGCAAATAAAGTTTGACGCTCATTTTTATAAATCGGGCAGTCAATGAGTATGTGTTGGACTGTAAGTTGGGCTTTGCAGTTTGTGCAACGTGGTGGATCAGCGGCTGTAAGTAGATAGAGATGTGTCAGGTGTGTGTGACCTATTCGTAATCGGGCTAATACAACTTCTTCATGACGGTTCTCACGAATACTAGACTTCCATGGTTTGAGATCTTTTTTAATGCCGAGTAATTTGTTATTGGCCTGACTCTGCCAGATGCGTTGCCATTGTTCCATACATTGTTTCTTTATAATGTACTTGTAGTCAGATGCAGGTGTAGTAAAGGCTTGGGCTATAGGGTCGGTAGCAGTTTTGGCAGCTAGGTCGGCCTGTTCATTTCCAGAAATTCCAGCATGACCAGGGATCCAACATAACAGAACTTGTTGTTTCTTGTGGTTTAACTTTGTCAGAGTATTCCAGATCTGTCCAAGTAAGGGGTTATCATTTTTTGTATTGCGTTGTATGGCTTGGATAGCACTAATGGAGTCTGTATATACAACACTGTGCAATATGGTTTTAGAGAGTGCATAGTTTAAGGCTATGTGGATAGCACAAAGTTCTGCAGTATAGCTGCTACATTCTAAAGGGAGTTTCTTGGATATAGTTGTGTTGGGAAATACTGCTGCTGCTCCAACATGATTGTTAGTTTTAGACCCGTCTGTGTAAATTGGTGTGTACTGGCCGTGCTGGGTTCTCAGTGCGGTGTACATTTGCAGTGCGTTCTGTTGGGATAAGGTGTGTTTTCCCCATGCTGTCAATGAAAAGTCACACGGTGGTATATAGTATGTCCAAGGTGGAACTTCATGAGAGGCAGTGGGCTGTATTTTACTAAAGTCAATTTGCCAATCGGCCTGCAATGAGCAAAGACGTATCCCAGTTGGTGGATTTATTGATGGATAGGCTTGGTATAGGTTTATCCATTTAGGGGAGAAAAGTCCGTTCCAAGTGGGATGGTTTGGATGCCCTTTGAGTTTTACTGCATATTGTAATAGAAGCATTTGTCTGCGTAGCTGCAGGGAGGTTTCATGTGCTTCAGCATATAGGCTATGGACAGGTGATGTTCGGTACGCCCCCAGTGCAAGACGTAGAGCACTGTGGTGCACAGGATCAAGCCAGCGTAAAGCACTTTGTCTAGCAGAGCTATAAACTACAGAACCATAGTCTAGACGGGAACGTATTAGCGCATGGTACAACTGTAATAGTGTGTATCGGTCAGCTCCCCATGTTGTGCCTGATAGAACTCTTAAGATATTTAGCTTTTTAAGACAGGTGATCCTGAGTGTTTTTATATGTTCCAGGAAGGTGAGCTTTTGGTCAAGTATCACACCAAGAAAGCGGACACTAGGGACAACTGGTATGATTTGATTTTCTAGTCGAAGTTCTGGGTGTAGGTGTAGGTTACGCTTCCTGCAAAAGTGTATACCGACAGTCTTTTGGTTTGACAGGCAAAAACCATTGTTTTGGGCCCATTTTGCTATTTTGTTGATTGCACATTGCAGCTGTCTCTCTACCATCCGCATATTAGGAGAATGGCAGGCGATACTAAAGTCATCGGCATACAGGGTAGTGGATATTGTTTGTGGCAGGTCCTGTGTTATTGAGTTCATTTTTATATTAAAGAGGGTAGCACTTAGCACTGATCCTTGGGGCACTCCTTCTTCCTGTATGAACTTTGAAGATAAGTGGTTGTGAAATCGAACTTGAAATGAGCGGTGTTGTAGGAAGTTTCTTATAAACTGTGGTAGGTGTCCGCGTAATCCCAGATCGTATAGATTTCGCATTATACCGTATCTCCAAGCAGTGTCAAACGCTTTTTCAATGTCAAATAGGACCATCGCAAGATGTTCTTTGCGTACGAAGGCGTCACGGATGTTTATTTCTGTCTTAATCAATAGGTCAAGAGTGGATCTACCTTCACGAAAGCCACACTGCACTGGATTCATAAGGTTATTTCGACCTAGAAACCAGGATAGCCGAGCGTTGATCATTTTTTCCATTACCTTGCATAGACAGCTGGTGAGTGCAATAGGTCGGTAATGCTGCGGATTTGAAGAATCTTTTCCAGGTTTTGGAAAAGCCAAAACATAAGCATGCCGCCATTTGTCAGGGAAAGTGTTTTCTTTGAATATTCTGTTGAAGAGCAATAATAGTGTCTTGAGTGCAGATTCAGTGAGTTTTGCTATCATTATGTAATGTATTCCATCTGGACCTGCTGCACTGAGTTTAGTGGAGGCTAGAGCATGATGTAATTCTGACATTGTGAAAGGGAGATTGTATGCAGCACTGGATGTTGATTCAAAATTAATTGAGTGTTTTTCAGCTTGTGCTTTGAGTGTCTGGAATTGTGGCGAGTATGATGTCACAGCTGATATTTCCTTGAAAGATCTACCTAGAGCGTTTGCAATCTCCTCTGGTTTTGAAATATCAGAGCCATTTACATTAAGCATGGGACAGTTGACACTTGGATGTTTTGCATACATACGCTGTATTTTAGCCCAAACTGTTTGGGTTTTTGTCATTTTTGTAATTGTGGAAGCGAAACGCCTCCATGCTTCCCTTTTGCTGGTCTGTCTAACTCGTTTTGCTTTTGCCCTTGCCCTTTTAAAGCAGATGAGGTTTTCTGTTGTTGGGAACTTTCTGAAGATGTTCCATGCTCTGTTCTTCTCTTTTTTTGCGGCACTACATTCATTATTCCACCACACTTTACAGCGGGCCGATATTTTAGTGGATCGTTTCGGAATTGCTTTGTCCGCTGCTTGCAGTATTTTGTTAGATATATGTTCTACTGCCAAGTTTATAGGTGTTTGTTGAACTTGTTTTTCTTCTAGTGTAGCTAGCTGCTTGTACATATCCCAATCAGCTTTGGAGAATATCCATTTTGGGATTCGGTAAAAAATATGGGGAACGCTTGTATCAATGCGGCATATCACAGGGTAATGATCACTGCCCAGTGGGTTGCTGTGAATAGTCCATCCGAACAGAGGGTATATGGTTGCTGAGCATAAAGAGACATCAATAGCTGATGTAGATCCTGTGGGAAGATGCGTATAAGTGTGGGCTCCATTATTGAGAGTTATTAGATTGTGTTGATCAAGTAATTTTTCGATAGTTTTTCCGCGCTTGTCCAGGTTGTGGTTTCCCCACAGCGGATGGTGACTGTTCAGGTCTCCTAGGATACAGTAGGGTTTGGGAAGCTGGATCACTAGTTCTTCTAATTCAGCGTAGCTTATGTTTTGGTTAGGTGGTAAGTATAATGAGACTATGGTTAAATCAAAGTTGACATTGATTCGTGCAGCAACTGCTTCAAGATTTGTCTTTAGTGGAATTACTTTTGAGGGTATCTGGGAGTTGATGATCAGCGCTACTCCTCCATGTGCAACGTTGTTCAGATTGTGGGCAACACGATCTTGCCGATGTATTACGTATTTCTGAAGGGAAACAATTATATTTGGTGTTAGATTGGTTTCTTGTAGGCAGAAGGCAATAGGATCATACTGCGAAAGGAGATCTCGGATGTCAGCCAAATTACTGCGATAGCCTCTGCAGTTCCATTGTAAGAAAGTAAGCATTATTTTGGTTTAGTGGGGCCCTCGATTTGTTTTCGAGGTGCAGAAGGTTTAGATCGCTCAAGTTTACCTTTTCCCTTCTTTGGGAAATAAGGTTTCGCTGTATCCATCTCCTCTTCAGTAAAAAGTTCTAAAATCTGTCCATCTTGGTTTGAATTATCTTCTGAATCCATGTAGTCTGTTTGGTTTGAGTCGGGAGTGGTAGACACTGTAGTATTTTGCTGTTGAGTGGCATCTGGTTGTATTGTGATCGGCGTATTTATTGCTTTGCTTTGTTTGCTTTTTGTTTGGGGTGTTGGCACTGAGGACAATATTGACTTTGCCCATTCAGCTAGTGACTTTGTTGGTGGTATGGTGACCTCTGTTTGGGTAGCAATTGATACATGATTTTTGGTTATTTGGGCATAACTTGGCTTGTTAGTATTTGGAACTGGTAAGGATTTTTTAGCTTCTTGGTAGGTTACATTATGTTCAGTTTTGTATCGCTGTATCTGTTTTTCGCGTTTCCAAAGGGGACACTCCTTCGAATACGCCGGATGGGCTTCTTTACAGTTAATGCAGTTTGGAGTTGTGTTAGTGCAGTCATTTGTAGAATGTTCAGTGGATCCACATGTGGCACAGGCAGCTGCTCCTCTGCAGACCGTCTGTGAGTGCCCAAATTTCTGGCACTTATAGCAGCGTAATGGATTTGGTATGTATGGTTTAACTCGGCAGTTAAGGTAACCGGCTTTGATCAATGTTGGTGGTTTAGGATTATCAAAAGTAAGGATTATATTCCGGGTAGGAACTAGTACATTATCCTTCTTCGTGAGAATTCGCCTTACATTGATGACTCCTTCTTCTCGTAATTCCTGTTTGAGTTCTTCATCTGACAAATTGAGGAGGTCCCACTCAGTGATGACACCTCTTGACGTGTTCAAGGAAACGTGCGGTGAAACGCTGACCGAAATTCCACCAAAGGATTGTAATTTTTGTAGTTGTTCAGATTGTCTGGCAGTGACAACTTCAACCAGTAGGTCTCCAGATCTTAACCGACGAACTGTCTTGGGAGTACCTATTATGCTTTCTAGGCTTTTTTGCACTAGGAAAGGGGAGAGTTTTCCAACTGGTTGTTCTTGAGTTGAATGTATAATTAAAAAGGTTGGGGTTCGGATTCTGCCTACGTCAGTCTTTTGACGTTTTGCTGCGACAGAACCAGACTCCTCTTGTTCTTGCCTTGTCAGAGTTTCTTCTGTGTACCCAGTGTTTTTCTGGGTTTTATGGACTTCTTGCTCCATTTCGCCCTGGAAGGGCGATCTTTTCCCCTCCAGGTTACCGGCCCCGCCACGTGGAGGCAGGAGCAGTGCCACCTTTGTGACCAAGCGGTAGTGGGTTAGTAGTAATATGCAAAGAAAAAAGGGGAAAAAAAGAAAGAAGGTTAATTTTCCTCCTGTTCAAGTAAAGTGATTTCTTTACTGAAGCTTATTTAATTGATTGTTAGTGTAACGCTGTAAATAAAAAAGACGATTTTACTTATTCAAGAGAGCGCAATTCACTGGCAAATACACTTGATCACAAAATCGCTTGGCACCTGGGGCCAATAGCAGAAGACGTAATGATATCCTCATCAAAAGATACATGATTGGTAAATTTTATCCATTTTTCTTTGGAAAATTTCCATTGAGTTTTTGTTTGTGTTTGTTTGGAATGGGTGGTTTGAATGCTACAAATCAGCGGAAAATGATCGCTGTTTAGAGGATTGTCGTGTACTGTCCACTCTATGGTTGGGAACAGGATCGGAGAGCAGATTGAGAGATAGATAGCAGTGCTTGACCCAGTAGGAAAATGGATGCAGGTGGGTAAGCCAGTGTTCAACAGTGTCATATTCTCTCTATCAAGTAGCATTTCAATAAGTTCACCACGTCCATCTGAGACCAGTGAACTCCACAATGGATGATGTCCATTAAAATCACCTAATAGACAGATCGGAGATGGTAATTGAGAAATAAGGTTTTCCAGATCCTGAAATGTGCATGGATGGTTTGGCGGAAGATATAATGAGACCACTGTCAATGTGATACCGATAACTATACGTGTAGCAACAACTTCTAATGATATTTTCAAAGGAATGTGCCTGGAAGGGACTCGTGATTCCACAAGTACAGCTACTTCTCCATGAGGGCTGTTAGTTTCAGATCGATCTTTTCTGAAGATAGTATAATTTTTGACTGAAACGGAGATTTTTGGTGTTAAATTCGTTTCTTGTAGGCACATAGCAGCGGGTTTGAAATGTTGAATTAATTCATAGATATCGTCAATACTGCTACGAAAACCTCTGCAATTCCACTGTATGATTTGTTCCCTTATTTAGTTCTGTGGGTGGACGTTCAGTCTGTCTGTTTTTTGTGGGTGGCTTGTTTACATCTTTCGCGTTTTGATTTTTCTTTTCTTGAAAAATTAGGGCGTTCTGAGTCATTTCTTTCTTCCATATCGCCATCTGCATGTATTTCAAGCAGATCTTGGTTAGTTATGTCATCTGTGTCCATGCTTGATAGATGAGATTGCTTTGCCTCAACAGGATCTGATTTCTGCAAATTATCCACTGCTTGACAACGGGGAGGTCTCTGGGATGGAACTGTTAGTTGTGTATTACTGCATTGGTCTACTACGTTTGGTGGAGATGGATGTTCGACCGAGAGGACTAACCGAGACCAGTTGGAGATTGATGTGTCTGGAGGAATGGTCACTTCCGTCTGGCATGCTACTGATTGGTGACTGTGAGTAGCAGAAGCATTGGTGTGTTTTGGCATACTTAATTTTACTTGTTTTCTTGCCTCTTGATAGGAAACCTTATTTTCAATTTTATATTTTTGTATTTTTTTCTCCAACTTCCAGGGGTAGCAGTTTTGGAATATGCCGGATGGTTGCCTTTGCAATTTGGACACTGTGGAGTTGGTGCTTTACATTCTGTTTGTGTATGAGTTTTACACCCACAGTTTGCACAAGTTGCATCGCCACGGCATGCTGTCTGGGAATAGCCAAATTTCAGGCACTTAAAACATCTTAGGGGGTTCGGGATATAGGGCCGAACGAGATAGTTTAAATATCCTGCCTTGACTGAAGATGGTAGGTTTGGAGAACGAAAAGTTAAAATTATACTCCGGGTAGGGACTAAATTGCCATCTTTTCGGATCATGATCCTTTTTTGCTTGAGTGACGTTTTGTTCTTTAAGTTCTTGAACTATTTCATCTTCGGGGACGTTCAGTAAATTCCATTCAGTGATCACTCCCTTTGAAGAATTGAGTGTGGTGTGATTTGAACTGGGAATCCACTCAAGGATGTCAGACGTAGTAGTAGCTCAGAGTGTCTAGAATCGGTGGTCTCTATTAACAAATCTCCGAATTGAAGACATTTCACCATTTTTGGTGAACCTGCAGCATGTTCGAGGCATCTCTAAATGATGAAGGGGGAGAGCTTGCCGACAGGTTGCGTTGACAGAGAATGTATAATCAGGAAGGCTGGTAATTCCTGTCTGCCAGTGTCTTTCTTCATTCTCTTTGAGATAGAGAAGTCATGGTCAGTGTCGTATGTGTCATTTAGTTGAGAGCTCTTCGGCTGTAAGCGTGGAAATTCACTTGTTTCCATCTCTGCTCCTTTTAGCCCCGGGGGTTATCTTATCCCCCAGGTTACTGGCCCCGTCACGTGGAGGTAGGAGCGGTGCCACCAATGACCAGTGGTTGTTTAAATTAGTAGAGTTTGTTAGTAATAAATATAAAGACTAAGAAAATAAAGGTGGATTTCCTTTCTTGGTTCTTACTTTTTATCTCTTAAGTGCAGAATCACTTCAAGTAAACAAAAGAATAAGCACACTAGAAAGAAACAAAGCTATAACACTTTAGAGAGCACTCTGTTATCGCAGTAAGAATATCGCTTGGCACTCGGGGCCTCTAACTCCTAAAATTGTTTTCTTGATCAAAACATTATTTAGTAATGCGCTATCTTCAATTAAAAGATAATATAAGATATAAAATGTCTATTCCATTTTGTTAATCGGAAAAATTTAAAACAAGGGTTTTCCATTATTATCATTTTAAATTCGGAAAATGATTTTGTGTGATTTGCACTGCAACATTTAAGTGATTTTAGAGATCATTAAAGATTACCTTTAACCTTCATCCACTTCACAGAGGGTGCGGGTTTGCCAGATGCCTGACAGGGAAGCATCACGCCCTCTCCTAACATCACTTCTTGATCTGAAGGGATCATTAACCACGTTGGTGGAACTGAAAGATAAACAAAGATATTTCAGATAATTTGATTGCTAGCTTTAATAAGAGATAGAGTAATTACTTTCATCATCTTGTGTCTGACGTCACTATCATGTGACAACTTACCAACTGATCACTATCACGTGACCACGTTTCTAGCCCATTTTATACTTTTAAAACAAAAAATGGTGTCTAAATAATTTTATATGTAATAATTAAGAAATTTTAAAAATGGAAATTAAATTTAAAATAATAAGCTAATATTTTGTTGTTCAAACAATTTTTTATAAAATTACTGCATAATGCTTGTAATAAATGCGACAGATGTTTTTTAAAGTTTCAACTTATAGGAGAAAAATACTAACTTGGATAACGTAAAATTATGGCAATTAAATATGGCAATTAAATTATGGCAATTAAAGTACCATTAAGTAAGAAAGTTTAAAATATACTTTACTATGTGAAGTACAAGTTAATTGGTATGAAAAGGGCAAATAAATAAAATTAGACCCAAAGAGCCCCATGGCTACGTTTCGAATTTCAACATAGAATTCGAAATATAACCAATTTATTTAGTTATTGGAAATATTTAGGTTCTAATTATCAATTTGTTTCCTTTTCGTGCCAATAAATTTATTAAATAGTTCACATACTAAAGTGTCTTTCTTTTATCAAATTATGGAAAACATAAAGGTATTTTGAATTTTTTTTCAGACTCACCAAGAACATTTAACGGTGTGCTGTAACTTTCTGACATTCCACCAGATGTCACCACACAAGTGTAGTTTCCATCATCATCTTCTGAAAGTGGATCTATAATAATATTGGAAACTCCAGAATAGGAATGAATCTGTATATTAGCTAAAGTTGCTATTTTCTTACCATCCTTCAACCAAGTAAATTGTTGTGCCTCGCCAGATCTGGTAGAACATGTAGTTGTCACCCGCTCTCCCAAAATATTCGACTGAGGAAAAACAAAAGGCTGGATTTTCAAAGAACCTGTGGAAAAATATAATTTTCATGAGAGACTCTAATGACAACACTTATTTTCTATTCCATGGTCTCATAAATAGTTTCTAATATTTCTGAGTAATATATTTTTTAAATTTTAGTTACTTTCAACGATTTAACCTCATAATCCATTATAATTTCAAGTGTTAATAACTTTATTCTGCAAACTGACATATCTAATAATAATTTACGAACCCTTTCAACAATATTATCCATTTTCAATTTTAGATAAAACATACTTGTGTATGAAAGCGCACAATGCCTTACCTTCAATGTAGCTTCCTTCACTTCGGCTTGCAAAGGCCGGGCAGCCATACTTCATCGCGAGCAAGCAGATCACCCACATTGGGAATATCATGGTGGCACTTAACAAAGCTGTACGCTTTACAATACCTGGTAAACACTTAAATATATCCTCTTTTGTGTACAATAGACGTTAACTGTACTAAATGTTTCTGCAGTAAATGTTTACTAAATGTACAATTATATGAACTAATTCAGTTTACTCGTAACTTGCACAACCTTCTCCTCCATTACCAAGTACTTTCCCGGATCTGGCGTCACTGAGAATAGTTGTAGTCATTGGTTAATTTTTAGCGATTAAAGCGCCCCCTAACGATTCTGTCTTAAAAACATAGTAGCCAAAAATCGCCAAATACTTTTATATGAATTAGAAGCCATGAGAGATTCAAAAGGTTCTGAAAGATTCAAAAGATTCTCAGTTAATATCCATTGATATTATATAGAAAGGCTAGAGTCATTCTAATAATCCCTAACTATCTCTTTCAATAAAGAAAATGGCTGTGACATTCAAGTATATGTGAATGGGATAAACCTGGCTCCATGGGCCTCGTGGGTAGCACATTTGACAGAGTTGCCGTCCTCCCCACGCTGGGTGGAAAAGACCTGAGTTAGAGAGCCGTCGATGAAGTGAGGAATTTTTATGGGCCGTTTTCACAACGTGGCTGCAATAGCAGGTCTCAGACGAAGGTAGCATGGTTTTTTCTCCCGGAAACTTGGGTATTTCTTTCAGCAAACACAAATCGACCACAGAACACTAGCAATTTATAGATAGTATATACGGAGCAATATGGCCTTAGTCGTTAATGCTCCTAAAAACTTTACCTCCACTACAACGACTCCATGGGTAATGTTCCTGATGGCACTTTAAAGAAATTTGAAGGAAAATTCAATACGCATCCATTTTGTTCCATCGATCAGCTCTGATGGGGAGATAAAAGCGAGAGAAATCACTTTCGAGAAAAGGTGTTATATTTGGATCGTACCTAAAAAAAGGACATAGAACTTCCAGAGTAAAGTCCAAAGAAGGCCAACTAAATTGGCTGGGAGCTGGGAGAGTAGGAAAGGTTATTTCTAAGAGGAAATATGCCTTAGGAGCTGCTGACTGCAGCACTCAAAGTTTAGACCTCTTTGGGGGCGACCCAATAGAGGTGTTTAGGGTCTTAAAAGAATAAGTCGAATTAAGGAGGGAGCTATTTTTAACGTTTCTAAGGTGAGTCAGGAAAACGAAGAATAGAAAAGTAAAATTTTAGAAAAATTCACCTTCTGGTAGCTTGTTGTTGATTGCTGGAATAAGTCGCATCACAAGGAATTTGGAGTAGAAACCCTAATAAGTTCGCTTCTTCACATCATTTAGCCTGACTAATATTAAACGTTTTAAAAAGAACTCGTATCTACACCACTATTTATTCATAAGATATTGATTTATTCATAGTTTTTGAATGCAACAGAAGAATTCTTTCGTTATCTCTAGTATTGCTTTCTCTTCCAAAGTGTCTTAATCTAGTCACAGTTCATCACCTTTCATCATTGAATTAAACAAAAAATGCGATCTTATTCAACATGAAACAATCCATCCATTTTCCATTGCGGTTATTTTATTATATTTTTCTTTAGTTTTTGATTTAACCTCTACTTAATACTTTTTGTTTGGGATGGAAAAAAAAACTATTCGAAATATATATTTTTTTTTCTATTTATACTCCTTGACAACCATATAATGACATAAGACATAGCAGCGAGACACAGTGCTCGCTTTTAACAGTGGACTGTGCAGTATGCAGATCGAACCCGTGTGGTGAAGAACTCATGATTGAAATATAGAAAATAATAAACAAATAAATAAAGATAAATAAATAACTGAATACTCTTTAAGAATGTCCAGTGTCAAATAATATTTAATACCATAAAACTTTATGTGTAGGAATCTTTAGCTCGATGATTGCAATCCGAAATATATTAGAACTTAACTGTCTCTCTAACTTAATTAATTATTTGCTAAATCTTAAAGAATTCAACCACTCATTAACTTTCTATTTCTTTTAGATTGACTTTTAAACCGTCTTAAAACTTTACAGAAATAAAGCTCCACGACCATCCATGTATTTTCTGCTGCAGTGTTTAAAATACCTTGCACGTGGAGCCGGGTCAGGGATCTGCTTACTGATATCACCCAAAAAGAAATAGAGAATAAGTGTTCATGTTCTGATGGCATCGCTATTGCCTCCCACTTATAAATGTTGGTTGGTTAGTTGGTTTATTGGTTGGTTGGTTTTATTAACGGAAACGTCTCGCATTAATAAAACAGGGACACTCAATTAAAATGTGTAAAATCAACAGAATGATATTATTGCAAAACTCACATGTAGGGGATCATCTGCCCTCAATAGAAAACAATACGTAAGATGACTATGTCCCACGAAGATCCAAGCAAGAACAACCTCCTCTCTTAAGCCCTTCCACTAATTTGACTGCCACTGCTTGATTACAAGCTTAGTCGCGTTTAATTTTTAAGTTTGTCCATGTCAATAATCTTGCAAATGGAAATATAGTTTGGTATGATTTATAAATACCTGAGTTCAATTCCCGTTATCAAAGTGAAACAATATATAATGATTTATAAAGAAATTTCTAAAAGGATTACCAAGCAGTGAATAAACTGAATTAGTCGTCGGTTTCTTAGTGATAATTAAAAACAATCAACCAGTAAAATAATCACCAGAAGTCAATACTCAAAGTGGATACTTACTTTGAGTACTAAAAAACGGTTTTCAGCTATTAAAAGTAATTAAACCAATATGTATAAAATATAGCTTTCTTTCTTTATAGAAATATATTTAATAAATGTTCCTCTTTCTAAGTATCTGCGTGATTTATTGGAGAAATTCTCTGTTATTAAGGAGATTTAGATAAGGATTGCAGTGTTCTACGATTCTACCCTTCCCTTCCGTATGTTCATGCACCCCTGAATTCATGAAAACATCATTCAGTGTAATTATCTGAAGGCGTGAGATGCTGACAGGTGTGTCACCCGGAACTTCTGATTAACATTTGATGTGTGAGGTCGAGTTTGAACATTTCTTTTTAGTAATGATGGTCCAGCCAGACCATTTTACATCTACTTTGCACCAGAATTAACATCCATAATTCTAAATCACTGGCCTCGGGTTATAAAACAAAGTTCCATCCTCCACAGAACTAAGATCAGCAATTACTGTAATCAAAGGCTGGTTTTGGTTCGATTATTGATTCTTTTATTTGGGTAACACGCCAGTCTGATATTTTAACGTGATATAATCATAAATAACATCGTTCGCTCCAGTTTAGTTTCATGCGCGTTAATCTTAAATTACGTAAATTAATTCATAAGCATCGATCAAACTGTCAATTACATAATTACGCAGATCTGAATGAGTGTTTTGTAATTGGAGGACAATGCACAGATAACTTGGCTTTCACTCGCTTTGAATGCAGAACTGAAACTTGTTCTTAAAATCTGGTAGAATCAAACAAAATGACGGTTTAATTTCTACGAGTAAAACGAATACGGAACATCATACAGATAAAATTTATTTATAAAAACAAGTAAATATTGCACGTTTTTATAAAAATAAAAGTACAAAAATAAGTATTATTTACTACTTCGACATTATTAAATACTTTAAATGAAATTCAATGTTTAGTATGTAACTTGGATAATAGATGGCAGCACTAATAGGTTGGGCTAGAGGAAGGAGCTGGACCATGGATTGTTATTTATTAATTTTTTTTTATATATATATAAGTGTTCTTAATCAATTAAACTAAACAACCCCTAGTTTGAAAGTTATTAAAATAACTGTAATTTTTTGTTTATTTTAATTGAATTGCCCCATTAATTTATACGTGTATACCTAAAGTTTAGTTTCATAAATCAGTGTTATCTTTTATGTTAGTGAATGATTATCTTCCTTTTGAAATGCTAAAATTTTGGTATCCGAGAGCAAAATTGTTGTTTTAATTATTTAAGGATTAGATAATTAAGGAGAATGTTTTCTATCCAAATCTGTTACCAGTTATCCTGTGTGGATCACTTGATATGAAATTACTTCTATTTTATAAATACAGAAGAAAAGATAAATGCAAATAAAAATGTATAATTGAAATGCATGAAAATTACAGAGAGATATATAACAGAAGTATTCGATAATTGTCAGATGAGATACCAGACAATATTTTGAAGTAATGGTGCACTGAAGAATGGCTGAAAGAAACTGTAGGATTGAAAAACTCCAGAAAATGTTTAGTATATTCCTAGGAGGACTTTACTTTTACCTCCAAAAACTTGTCATTGTTAATTTTGATAAAAGTTTGAGTTGAAAGAATCAAACTGATCTTTTCTGCAGGCACGTTTCCTTTTTTTTTTTTCTTTTTTTCTCGCGATGTTTTTTTCTGTAACTCCTCCATACACCTTTATACTGTTTTATGTAGGTGGAAAGCTAGTTTTCAAAGAAGTTTATATGAACTTACCAATGAGTAGGGTAAATGCAGAAGAGATGCTATAATTTTTAAAGAAATTTAATATATATTAAGAAAAACAGTATTTTATTCATTCTTTTAATATGATATAAAAAATAACCTCTATTTTATTAAAAATTAAAAAATTAGGGATGAAATAAAAACTATATATTAACCGGTAGAGCTTAAAGGAAAACAAAACGTCTTTGGGCGTCTCTCCTTCACCTTATAGGAGAGTGAAACACGTACACTTTGTATCGAATTAAAGATACAGATTCCTGTCTCTTTAAATCCAAACTGTATTATCTATCAATGCAGAATTTTTACAAGATTTTTGTAAACGGTAACCCGCCTTGTATCTTTTAAATTTCTAACTTCTATTTTCTAGCTATAAATTTACTTCTTGATTAAAATAAAGTTTTAAAGATCACAAAAAACTTCGATCTTTAAAAACTTTAACATAAAAACGTGGAACAACTTGGAGAACAAAGAATTATCAGATTATTTTTACCTCCTGTTTCAAGAAATTTGTCTGCATTACAGTGGGTGTTATGGCTATCTAAAATCATTTTAATTTTTGCCAAGTGGCATAGTTTAAATTAAATAGCATTAATTTATCTTGAGTTTTCTCAAGATGCTGAAGTTATTTAATGTTTTAGTAAGTCACAAAATATATCTCATCATAGTTACGCCCCCACCCCCCGAGCATATAAGCAATCTTTCATATCAAGTATTTGCTGTCCTCGCAACTAACTTAAACACTAAATTAAAGAAACCTTTAGTACAGTTTGCAGTTAACGTATTTTCATCCACGGGCCAGTACAGATGCCAGTCAAAGAGCCAGTAATACTAAAAGTCAATCAAATTTCTCAGTAGGTGTCCACATTGTGTTTCGAACTTTGATAAGAATGACACTTCCGCATCCGGTCCCTCCTTCCACCCCTGTGTGCTGCTCTAGATCAAGCTAATCCCGGAATGACAAGTGAAATTCGTCTAAATAGACCAACACCATGTCAATGTAATTCAGCACGAGAATTGCCGGAATACGTAATGAAAAATCTTACAGGTCTCAGCTATGAGACATTAATCTTTAAGTGTACACTCATTTATTCTAATACCCTTGCTTAGCACGAACTTATCATTTAAAAACCATCTACCAGAGCTGATTGCGCATCCTTCCACTGGCGAGTTCTGAACTACTTAAAGGAGTTGGTCACACGAATTTGGGCCCGACTCCTGGAGTTTTTCAGGGTACCGTCTTACACAGTAAGTGTTCTTTACTTCATCACGCCCACTTGAATTTTCTCCAGACCTACCTCATTACCCTTTATTTCACTAAATCTCGACCTAGTGGCGTCTTCTGACCTTCCCTTCGCTCCAGCATCTCACTACGTACCACCTTAGAACCTTTTCAATTATTAAGCAGCTGTTCGGGTAACACTCGGGGATGTACCGGAGAAGATTAAGGAGTGTTTGGAATCCATTTACGTTAGATTTGATTAGAGAAGCGATTACATACCGCCACAGAGACAAAAAATAATTGAGTTCTGCGCGTGTGATAAACAAAAAAGGTTCCAAATTTTACTAAGGAGGACGAAATGAACTATATGCTCCTTCAGAATTTACGTTGGCAGCTATTTTTTTGTATATAATTATGATTACTTATTTAAAGTACTAGAATCATCATTTTGTTTTATTAACAGAATATGCAACGGGCACCCTATAACTTCTTTGAGAGATTAATGTGATTTTCATGCATTTATTTATTTATTTTCTGTGTAAGTTGTGTTGCAAAAACAGTATTACGAAATAGTTGGTTTGGCGTGCACTGAGAGATTATTTCAGATTGGTACTTCTACTTTGACCAAATATGAAAAATTTCATTAAAGAACAAAGCAGTATTGTTTATCACAATCTTATTTGTTCTGTGCTACTTGATATGCACTCCGAAAGTGTTCCTGTGTTGTTCAAGATCAACAACAGATTGTAGCCGGGCAAAAGAACACAGAAGACAACCAAAACGTATTGAAGTTGATCCGGATTTTGAAACGTTTCGACCAAACCACACAGGCAGAATTAAATGATCTCTTAGAGACTTATACAGTAGTTTCCCGTAATCGAGAAAAGAATCTTTTCATCCTTAACGATGGCAACATCCTTACTTACTGTTCATTGGTAAAATCCTCAACAAGAACTGTCAAGGCAGTCTTGCTTTCATAATAGGAAATGTTACCGTTCTTCCCTGTTGCTCATGAAGCCCTAAGAATCATAAGGAATATTGGAAAACCTTTTATAGTGCATAAAATACGAAGAATACAAGACGAGTATCTGTGATGACCTCAAAATGAGTGTGCAACCAGCCTTTATGAATGGAAAACTCGTGACAGGGATTGCCATTGACCAAAACATTCTCTTATTAATGCTGAAAAAAAATATTATACATAAAAATTTTCTGACTCCAAAAAAGGTGTTATAACCTTATATAAGAAACATAGTCTCGTGAAAAACTTGGTGAAAGGAATGGGCAGTAACGGACCTCATTTCCAGTATATTAAATAAAGACTCCCAGCGATGCTAAAAAATTAAAGAGGTCGTATTTGTAATACTTCAAATAAAAGGGCGCAGGTATTATGGCCAGTTTCACGCAGTTTTAACTGCAGATGAAAAAGGCGATAACGAAGTAGGGCATACTTGAAAATGAAAGCGCTTAAAAATCTTTAAGCGCTGAATACAACATTTTTTTTTATTTGGTACTGATCTCAAGTAATAAAAGACATTTTTACTATAAAGTTTCATACTTGAACTTCGTGAATTCTTCAGCATAAAATAAAAACTCTCTAATTTTGAACTTATTGAAGTTATACACCTTTTGATATCTTTTCTATTGTAGGTTTAATTTTTATTTTTGAAGGACTGTGAAATGTGTGTGATTCTTCACATAATGATTTGAAATGAAATTTGGTCGATCTCATTCAATGAAACGACACTTAAAATTAAACACGGTTATACAGGTTGTGAGTGTGTTCCTTTTGTACGTGGCATTGCCAAACTATAGATGCAATTTTAGGCTCACTTCGCTACGAGTTTCGTTGGTATTGAACTACGCAATTTAAATTTAAAAAGGCATTGCTACAAAGAGAAAAATATGTGCTCTAAACTTGTTATGGGAGTTGTACATACCCTCATAGCATGAATCGTTCGACCTAAATGCATCTGGCCTTTAAAATTAAACACTCATTTCCTAATGTATTTAACCCGAAAACTTTAAATGCAAGAGTTCAAATATAAGAATAGATACATAGTTCAAAATACAAAGAAATGTAGACGGAACCAGTAAGGGAAGAGAGAGTAAATAGGGTGTTGCAGGTACCCCAACAACGTTTTAAAATCTGGTTTTACTGGGTGTGTTTCTTTTGTTTACGCATACTTCTTTCGAACCAGAGTTGTTCTGCTGGTTTCTTACTCCATTTCTTAAGTGATATACAAGCTCGTGAAAGAGCCATAATACGACGGAAGACAAAGAGTCCAATTACTGCACAAAATACAGTGCATAAACTTAAATCATTCTTCCCATTAGTATGGTTCCTAATGTTGGATTCACTTTCAGTAGTGTTCCCTAAGAAAAAAGACCAGTCGTGACTGCAAAAGGCTTATTCATTTGTTTCTTGACTGCATTTGAACAATAGCCTAAGAACACGCATTAAGCAGGATTCTTAGCTGGGACTCAAGTGTTAGAAATTGTATTTCTTCAACCAAATCAAGGTCTCTCTCTCGCTCTCTAGTCAAATCTAAACTCCTTATTCTATATAGTATTCGATAACCTTATTTTCAAAAATATTTCACATCGTTAAGGAAAGTGGCATTGTCTCTCCTGCTACATTTAAATAACTTAGTGATGTAACAACCCACGGAATATAAAATGTGGTTTCCTATTGAGAATTATCTTCAAAACTGCCTAGAGACCCATTCCTTGTATAGTCTTTCTTCAGCTCAGTTGGAGTGATAGTTCTCTTACGTTTATGCATCTGTCTGCTACGATGGTGGCGTTCACCTTTTTTAACGTTGTTGAAAAGTTTACAAAGGATACAGCCATCTAGACTGGAGCGGCAGTCTTCTGTTGAAGTCATTGCGCTAATCCAGCGACAAACTGTGCTGCGATCGACAGCGTTGTCTCCATACGCCTTCTTCAATAGTCCCCTTCGCACACGTACCAGGAACCCATAACAGCCCCTGTTTAAACCGAGAGGGGGATAATTGTAGACTAAGTGCCCAATATTCTAAAATCTTCCGTTATTCTAAGTTCGATTTGCCGATTGTATTAGATATTCTAAAACAGCTCTGGTGGCTAGTATAGTGGTTAGGATCAGTCTCATTTCATATCTATAATGTTGTTGTTGTTGTTGTTGTTGGGTTTAACGACACAAAGGCTACTTGGGCCATATTGTGTCTTCTAATAGTGAATATGAAATAATATCTATATTTTATGATATATTTGTATCCGGTTTAGGAAAGTATATAGTTCCTTTTTATTAGAATCATCTCCCAGAATCTGCAATAAATTTATTGATGACTGTGTTTTAGCAATTGATTTAAAAGTATCTAAGCGGATGTTCTGAAGGTGGGGACAGTCCACTAACAAATGGCGAATGGTCAGTTGTACTTGACATGATGTACATTGTGGAGCGCTGTCATTAGTTAATAGATAGAGATGAGTGAGATGAGTATGCCCAATCCTGAGCCTTCCTAAAATTGTTTCTTCTCGTCTGCTTTTCTGGAAGCTGGAGGGCCACAGCTTTGGTTCTGGTTTTATTTGGAATAATTTGTTTTCTGGATAACTTCTCCAGATTAATGACCAGCTATTGTAACATGCTTTATGGATGATATGTTTATAATCAGTATATGGGGATCGAAAAGTCTGCAAAAGAGTAGTATCTGGTTGTTTGGCTGCTAGATCTGCTCTTTCGTTTCCTGCTATCCCAGAATGACCTGGAATCCAACAGAATGTTACAGTTTGGTTTGACTCATTACACACAAGTAATTTAGAATGGATTTGTTTTATTACAGGGTGAGAGGAGTTGGTATTACTATTTATGGCAGAGACAGCACTGAGCGAGTCAGTGTATATTATGGCAGACGAAATTAGAAGTTGAGTAATATGCCCTAGAGCCAAGTTAATAGCATAAAGCTCAGCAGTGAAGATACTGCATTCTACAGGTAATGAGACAGAAGTGCTGAAAGATGGAAAGATCGCAGCAGCGCCTACTTGGGTCTCAGTTTTCGATCCATCTGTATAGATCTTACAGGCCTGTGAATTAAAAGCAGAGTGAGCTTCATGTAACTGTGCGATATTGAAGGGACACAAGGTGTTCTTTCCCCACTGTTGGAAATAGTCATCGTAAATTGCAGGGATATTTGTCCACGGTGGATCAGGAGGTGTTATGTCCTGATATATATTGTCGATTGCAATATTCCACGTTTGAGTTAGTTCTTTAAGTCTAAGTGCAGCAGGTCTGTTTTCATTTGGTTTACTGTTGTAAAATGAGTCCCATTCGGTGTTGTACAGACATCTCCAATTCGGGTGGTAGGGAAGACTGCGGATTTTTGCGGCATACATTAAAAGCAATGTTTTCCTCCGAAGATGTAAGGGAGGTTCGTGGGCTTCAATGTAAAGGCTCTGGACTGGGGATGTTCTGAAAGCCCCTAGAGAAACTCGAAGGGCACTGTGCTGGATGGTATTTAATCGTTCTAATGTACTCTTCCTCGCAGAGTCATACACTGGGGAACCGTAGTCCAAACGGGATCTGATGAGAGCTCTATAAATATGGATAAGCGTATGCCGATCAGCGCCCCAAGACATGGATGACACACACCGAAGGATATTCAATTTCTTCAAGCAGATGGTACGAAGATAGGCCACATGTGCTTGAAAGTTCAGTTTTCTATCTAGAATCAGGCCAAGAAAGCGGACAGTGTTAACCAGAGGAACCGACACATTTTTTATCTTTAACTCAGGATCAGGATGAAATGACCGGAGTTTGCAGAAATGAGTGGTAGTGGATTTCTGTTCAGCAAGATGGTATCCATTGCGTAAAGTCCACGATTCTATTCTGTTTAGAGTAATTTGTAACTGTCTTTCGATAGTATTCATATTTTGTGATTGGCACGATATGGTGAGGTCATCTGCATACATATATACTTCAATAGTTTTTGGAAGATCTTCCAATATATTGTTGACCCTAATTGCGAATAGGGTTGGACTCAGTATAGAACCCTGTGGGACACCCTCTTCTTGAATATGAGATGCTGATAGGAAGTTTTGATATCTGACTTGAAAGGTACGTAACTTTAAAAAGTTCTGAATAATTTGAGGGAGATAGCCTCTCAACCCTAACTGATGCATATCTGTGATAATACCATGACGCCATGTGGTGTCGAATGCTTTCTGAATATCCAGGTTGACCATAACTAAATGTTGTCTCCTGATGAAGGCGTTACGTATGTTGGATTCAATTTTGACAAGTAAATCTAGGGTGGACCTGTTTTTGCGGAAGCCATATTGGTGATCAGAAAGCAGATTTTGGGATTCAAGAATCCAGGTGAGCCTCTTATGCACCATCCTTTCGAAGGTCTTGCCCAAACAGCTTGTCAATGATATTGGTCTGTAATTTTGAACTAGAGATGTATCTTTTCCCGGTTTTGGTATTGCACAAATATAGGAATGACGCCATGAGAGAGGATATGTGTTTTCTGAGAAGATCCTATTATAAAATAGCAATAGTATGTACAGATCAGCTTCACACAGATGTTTAAGCATTCTGTAGTGAATGCCGTCTGGTCCTGCTGCACTATTTGGAGATTTACTCAAGGATTCTTTGAGTTCAGCTATAGTAAAGGGCTGGTTATATGGAAGTGGGTGATTAGTTGAAAAATTCAATTTTTTTCGTTCTTCATTAGTTTTAATTCTCTGAAAAGAAGTCACATAAGTGGTTGAGGCGGAAGTATTATAGAAATATTCTGCTAAAGCATTTGCGATGTCAGTAGGAGAAGATAGGTCCTGCCCATTCCACTGAATTATTGGAGACTGTAGAGGTAGAAATTTTCCATTGAGAGCTTGTATTTTTTTCCAGATAATCCGAGTGTCAGTATTTTTGTTAATAGTTGAGGCGAACTTAATCCAGGAGTCACGTTTTGCTTTTTTCCTAATTTGTCTTGCTTTGGCTCTCAGTTTTTTGAAAGCTATAAGGTTGGCAGTAGTGGGGAATTTGCGAAATTGGTTCCAAGCACGGTTTTTTTCTACTTTCGCTATGGTGCAATCTTGATTCCACCAATGGTTTTGGTGTACCCGCTTGCTCTGGTTGGATTTTGGAATAGACATTTCAGCTGCTGATAATATATGGCTGGTAATGTGTTCGGTTACTTCATCAATATGTTGTTGCTGTACATACTGTTTGTTTAATAGGACACAAGTACAGTAGTTTTTCCAGTCTGCTTTGTGGAAATTCCAAGATATACGGGCTTTGGGGCATGATACGACCTGTGTTTGAAGTGAGCTGATGATTGGAAAATGGTCACTGTGGAATGGATCGTTCAACACCAACCATTCCATACTTGGAAAAAGAGATGCTGAACAGATAGATAAATCTATGGCAGATGTTGTGCCTGCAGGTAATTGAACATACGTTGGAGAGCCAGTGTTTAATACAGTCAGATTATGGTTATCTAGGAATGTTTCAATTAATTGGCCTCTCTTATCCATAGTGGAGGATCCCCACAATGGATGGTGACCGTTAAAATCACCGAGTAAACAGACAGGAGGTGGCAGTTGTGTTAAAAGGTTGTCAAGTTCAGTCTGGGTACAAGGATAATTAGGTGGTATATAAACAGATGCAAGGGTTAATGATATTCCCATTGCTATCCGAACTGCTACAACTTCTAGGGAGGTTACTAGTTGGAGATGTCTTGATGGTATGGTAGTTTTGACAAGAATACCTACCCCTCCACGAGAAGAGTCAGAATCCCTGTCTCGCCTAAACATAGTATAGTTTTTGAATTTGAGTGAAACTTTTGGTGATAAAAATGTTTCCTGTAAGCATACTCCTAATGCGTTAGTTTGTGTGAGTAAATCATTCAGGTCATCTATATTACTGCGTAATCCTCTGCAGTTCCATTGTAGGAATTTGTTCATTGCTTGGGTTTATTTGACGAAGATTGATCTGACTGTTTTTTCTGAGGTTTCTGCCTGCTTAGTTTTGATTTTTCATTTTTGGGAAAGGTTGGGCGTCCTGTATCCATGGTATCATTGGCATGTAATTCTAGGACTGTGTCTTCGTCCTCTGACTGAACTTCCATTTGAATGTTGCTATAGCATGATTTCATTGTCTTTTGATTTTCAACACTAACAGATTTTGTTCTTTCGGGCAAGGTTGAGATGGCATCAGTTGGGATACTGATTGGCGTGTTGCTGGTTTCATTAACTGTAGATTTTTTATTGCACGTTAGCATGGTTTTGGCCCAGGTGGCAAATGAAATGTTTGGTTCTATGGAGACATCTGTTTGAGTTGAAATTGACCGGCTGTTTTTAGAGACCGATGCGTATGATCGGCTAGGCATGGTTAACAGTATTTGCTTCCTTGCTTCAGGGTATGTGACTTTATGCTCTACCTTATATTTCTGGATTTGTTTGCCTGTTTTCCAAAGGTCACATGCTTTAGAAAAGGCAGGATGGCTTCCTTTACAGTTAGGGCAACTAGGAGTGGCAGCTGTACAGTCTCCTTGGGAATGCTCCTTAGAGCCACAAATAGGACACACAGCATCGCCTCGGCATGCCGTCTGAGAATGGCCATACTTCTGGCACTTAAAGCAGCGAATGGGATTTGGGATGTAAGGCCGAATCTTGCAGTTTAAATAACCTGCTTTAACAGAAGATGGAAGAGTCGGAGTACTAAATGTCAAAATGACGGACCTGGTTGGTAGTAGGTTCCCATCTTTTTTGGTCATTATTCTCCGCGCATGAGTCACTTTTTGTTCCCTCAGTTCTTGTATTATCTCTTCTTCTGACACTGATAGTAAGTCCCATTCGCTGATAACGCCTCTAGAGGTGTTAAGAGTGTTATGGGGCGTAACTGACACTGGAATACTGTTAAATGATGTTAATTTTAACAGCTTCTCTGAGTGAGTTGTCTTAGAAGTTTCAATTAGAAGGTCTCCAGATTGGAGACGCTTAACCATTTTAGGAGATCCACAAACCGATTCTAAACATTTCTGTATAAGAAAAGGCGATAGTTTGCCAACAGGTTGCGTGGATAATGAGTGCATTATAAGAAATGCTGGCACGTCATTATTCTGATTTTCCGTCCTTAGTCTCTTTGGACGATTGGAGTCATGGTCAATGTCAGGAATTTCTGACCTTGAGCTCGAGGGCTCTAACAGTGGATAGTCACTTATATCCATGTCGGCTCCTTTTGGCCCTGGGGGTTTGTCTTTACCACCCAGGTTACCGGCCCCGCCACGGGGAGGCAGGAGCAGTGCCACGAGGTGACCAAGCGGCTATTAGTTGTGTTAGTAATAAAGAAAACGAAACAGAAAGGTTTCTTTCCTTTCTGGGCCTTTGCCTACTTCTTGCAGAACAAAAGAGCTACTTAAATATAAAATGAGAAAAAACGGTATTCAGAAATAAACAGAATATATACAATGGCAAAAGCTCTTTAGATAGCTCGCTTTGGAAAACGCACTGAGATCGCTTGGCCACGGAACGCTTGGCACCCGGGGCCTCATATCTATAAAAAGCCTGAATTAGATAGGAATAATTTTTTCAGGAATGTGTGAATGTGTTGCACCCGAAAAGCAGGCAAGGCGATTACAAAGTGAACGAAATTTACACACACTACATACTGACACTTAATGGCCTTAGTTGCTTTGAAACTAAGTCCTTTTAATGTCATACTATAATGTCCTTTTAATATCTAAATTACTGAAAGTATTGGTCTGTGATGACTAAAGTAGGATGTGTAATTTTTACATTGAAGAGTTCACGACTAAATACACCATCTATAGTTGTTCCGTTACGTGCAGTATTTATCGAAAGATCTGATGACATGTCCAAGTTGAAGGATGTTTTCATAAATGTGCAGAACTCTTTTCCAGCCTCACAGTTTGAGAAAAAAATTACATTCAATCTGAAAACACCAGATGACTTGAAACCAAGTCATCGAATCATCAAGTCATCAAGTTTTCGAAAGTTTTTTCTATCTTAAACCTTAATATTTTTTGTTTCTAAATTCCTTAGCTTTCCAAAATATGAACATGATCACATGGTCATATTTTCTACTATCCTGGAAAAACTACTGCAATTTTCAGAAGTTTGAAAGGTTTTCCCCTAGTATAGAGCTAAGATGAAGCGCCTTGCAAAATTTCATTAAATTTGGTCCAGTAGAAGATACATTATTGTTGCCTCCATACAAGTTGATTCCAATAATACAAGTTACAATAATTCACTCTGGCGGAAGCTGAAGATGACGTAACTTCCGTAACGCTTTTCGCATGACGGTTTTTCGTTACAAAATTTTTGGAATAACGACAGTAAAAACGCTTTTAACCTCAAAACAGCCACAAATAACATCGTAATGATTCAACCGTCTATAAAACTTATTAAACAAGCGAACATATGCCTGCTTGTAAAGCGCATTCCTCACTCTAATGGTATATCAGTCGCGTCCTCACCCCCATTCCTAACCAGAATTAACATACCTTAACTAATAATTACAAAACTCACCGCACGAAACATTTAACTGTGGATAGACTTTTCTCAAAATCCATAAAAAGCTCCAAAACCCATTTTCAAAGAAACGCATAAGATTTTTAAACCAAAGGAACTCATAATGAAACTAAGTGAAATAAGTGAAAGGCAATTATATTTAGAACTTTTTAACTACTACTATCTAACAGTAGTTAAAGATCAACATACAGCATGCCCCATGACTTCATTTCAAACAATTCTTGAATGATTATAAAATTCATTCAAGAACATTTCCGGTACTATCTTGAACCTGAGGACTCTTTTAAGAGTAGAAGAGATAGAGAGACTCACATATTATAATTAAACAACAAAAAAACTCCTTCTGAAGTTGTTATTGTCCATAAACCAATGAATGCTTGATTACAGAACTCAAAATATGCAATTAAGGAGGTAAAATAAAATTATTCGATATTTTACAGTTTGGAGCTAGCAATAATAAAATTAAGCGTGTATTGTAGTGCTTTATGAATCCCCTATTAGTAAGAGGAGTTTTGTGCGTGATTTATTCCTAATAAGTACTTAGAAGGTGGATTTTATTGTGGGAAGACGGAAGACGTATCACGGTCAGGTGTTAGAGCTGTCTACTCAACGTTGGATGAGCTTCACCTACAAGTTGTCCCCCTTTCTTGGTGGGCTTCAGGTTTCAGCATCAACAGTCCCGTAAATTAACCTTTCTTTTTTCTCTAATTGAAATAATTACAGAGGTTATCACGTAGTGGCGCTATCTTGCACGGCATCCACTACGCCTCTGACGGAAAAACCCGATAAGGAACGCTGGAGCAGGATGTTTAAGCGACCCAAAGCATTTGTCATGTCCTTGGAGCTTTAAGTGGCCTTTAGCTGCTGACTAACGGTGTATAACTTCCAGTCTCGGATCACAGATGTCCTTCTAGAGATGACATATGGTGCAGGTGATCAACAGCATCCTAAACGAAGCTCAGAACCCGCGACATCCATTGGCATTCCGTGCGCTGGTAGCATATAAAACGTAGACCAAGGCAACGTGTCAATTAGCACTTTAATTAATGAGAGCGAGGGTAGTCAGAAAATTTATGGGTAATTAGCCAATTACAGTGTATCATCATTAAATGTTTTTAATGTACTTGATGCAAATGGTTAAGCCTGTTCTCTACCGTATATTTCAACTATGCTTATTTAATCAGGTTGAAGGGAATATGATCATGTGATCACAATAAAAACATGATACTCTTGCTTAGGATATGCGTGAAGGCAAATAAGGTTATGAGGCGTTAGTACATCCTCAAATTCGGTGTATTATGTAGCACATTTTACTGGTTTACGGGATGAAAAACCTTACACTTATGCAGACTGGTTAATTTAATAAAAGTCAAGAAACGGCTTCAATAAGTAGCTTCCACCAACGGGATTCGAACCTGAGCCTTTTAAAATGGGTTAAAAGCTACACAGCCAATCACATAGTCTCAAAGCTTCCACACACTATAACCTAACATTCTCATTTTGTCTTTCAACGGGTAGACGTTTTATAAGCCTGGCTTGTTAACTCCAGCATTTGGAGTAAAAAGATGGGCTAAGAGGAATAAGCCATAAAAATCCATTCCATAACTCGACTGAGTGCCCTCCTTCTGATAAGTGGTTATAGGCTAATGGAGGCTGTATACCTCAACTCTCGGGGTCTACAATCTGGCTTTAGAGCTCATCGTTCCTCGTAATAATTTACCTTATATAGTACACGACGCCGTTCACCATTCTAATTAAATAGATCTGCTGTCTGTGTGCCTGCCCCAGCGGCATTGTCTCGTGCAGAACTTGTCACACGCTCTGTGACAAACCAGTCAGAGCATTACTCATCAAGTGTGGCTAACAAAGACATCCTTTGTGAAGCAGGTCTACACTTTTTATGGATTCTTTAACCAAAACAAAGACATGTATCACGATTCTGGGGGAGAAGATGTCGGAAAACCAGTCAAAACACTGCAGGGAATATCAATTTCACTACAGAAATCTAAAATTCGTATGGTTGTCCTTGGAGTGGCATTTCCGGGCTTCGTTGTTTCAACACATACATTTATTATGACATTATCAGCCAACATTCTATGAGAAGCAATGCAGAAATAAGGCTAATGGAGTTCGCTGAATAAAAGCGAAACTAGGCCCACCCTATTATCAGGATATACGAGCATAATTGGAAAACCATTTTTATCGAAAAGCAGTGTTGTACCTGTACTAACATGAAGAAAGTTACAACAAAGAACTGTTTTTTTTTATAATTTTGATCGTTATATTTCTTCAAACATGCCCTCATCCACCTGTACACGTTGTATAGGTGGACACATTGAAGACGAAGAATGCCGTCTGTAAACCGGTGTTGTTTTTTAAGCCAGTCGGCCTACCTTTGGCTCACAGGATGTCTTCTCTCTCTCTCTCTCTGGCGAAAGCTTTACCCAGAGAGGCGCTTTAATATTGAATACTAAACAAATGTGTCAGAGACCATATTCAGAGAGTATGGTGGATGATTGGGTGTTTTCCAATTCTACCGATTTGCAGTTGCGTGTCAAGTGCAATCTTAAAAGTTGTTCTTAACGGTCCACTCCTGCACAACACTCAAATAATAAGCACGATATGATCTGGACTATAGCTAAAATGACTTCAAGAAACTCCACATCTGGATCGGTCCCACGTTCACACACACCACTCACTTCTAGCAGAAGATCCAAAAGTTGCATTTGCTGTTCATACTTTACAGATCGATATCTCGTTGTACACACTCTCATGGAAATGGTGAAAAGTATTCTTTCCTCTGGAGATAGACACTACGATGTCTCGTCTTCTTATGCTTTGTGCAGACCATGCCTCGACATCGAAATTGAATACAACCATCAACACTGTTAAACAGTCATGAGGTACTTGCTTACGATATTATGGCTTCTAAACTTTCACATGATTTAGAGTAACCGTGATCTTATACAGTACCTGCACAGCGCTCGAACGATTTTATTGACCAAATTATACCCAGTGTTTCCACTACATTTTCCACAGCCCTCTTAAATGAAGCGACTGTTATTTCCTTTTACTTTGAACTCTGTCAAGAAACCCCACAAGAATGCTGTCCATAGCCGTACCTACCCCACCTTCACAGCACTCACGCCTCATTAACCCGATTTTGTTTAGAATATATATATAATATCTGCCTATAAATTAACAACACACCTAGAGACTATCCCTAATGCGTCGTTACCCTTTGATCAGCTGCGGAAGACAGTAGTTCTCACAACAACCAATAGTAACAAGCAGCATTTAAGAACCTTGCATGAAAGATCATTGCACTTTCTGCATTACTTCCTCTCTAAATAAGGAAGTACTACATTATCATTTCCAAAGTGTTACATAATCCTCAAGTGAAGACTTACGGTAGAATTCCCAATCTAAAATTTCAAATTGAATTCCAAATAAAGTTTCTCATTCATGAATACGAATACAAAGACTAGTACTGCAAGGATCCCCTACAAGAGGTCGGTTGGTGCGTTAGCATGCTTCATATCAATTCGAACTCATCATGGAACACGATCAGCACTTCATCTTCAGCCATAGTAATCAGATATAATGCATGAAAAACATGAAACTGAATACCGAGATTAGTATGGTAATGGTTCTCTAATTAGCATATCGATATTACTGGCAATAGCAATTTTTCACGAAAAATTAAATATTATCAAACTTATCCAAATTAAATTTTAAGTTTCATCATACCAAAAATGAAAAGGTGTTCTAACATATTTCATTTATTAATTAATAAAATATAAAACTGTTTAAAAACTATCTAAAAATTAAACTTTTTTAGAAATGTATTTATGAATATCATTCTAAATAACTCTTATAATTTTTGTTGTAAAATGTTTTGCTCATTTATTAATTTTAAAAAGTTTTCAAAGCTTCACTAACCTTATATTTTAAAATTTTATAAGAAAGTGATATAATACGTATATAGTTTATTCATATGGCATCTCTATAACATTTTCCACCCTTTATTAGGGTGTAGTCAGCCAGCACTGTACACGTACGAAGAATAAATTATGACGATGAAAGGATCATGCGGCTATTGTCATCTAATCTCACAATCTCTCAAAGACATGTGAAAGGTCATGAGACTGAAGAATCCACCAACGTATATTATACATCACTAACCACGTTAAGAATGTAAATCGGGATTCAACACATGATGCTACTTCATCCAGAATCACAATTCGTGCACACCTTGCACACTTCGGCAGGGAAAAGTAACTTCCCACTCACAGAATGCATTCCATCTGATTAAAGCTGTTTCCCACGTTATGATAAACAAAATAATCTATAGGCCTTCCTGTAAATAATATATTTATCTCTATAGAACAAAACTATGGTCAGGTGTGATCCGAAGAATTATAATTTAATATTAAAATCTGAATTGGAAAGGAGTATTAATCATATATCTTGAAAGTACTGAATGAGATATGCTGTACCCGAATAGGAATACACCAAGCCTCTATAGAGGTTTAATTTAAAGAAAAGCAAAGTAATGTTCATGCATTATTCTAGCAACATTAACCTGCTATGTCTACGTGGTCTTATTTTAATGTTCAAAGAATTAAGAAACTGGTTGCAACGGTGTTTGGGTTAGTATCTGTATCACGCACGAGTTACAATTTGTGAGTTACTTTTGTTCTAGTTTAGCTTCATTAACTAAATTGAGTTTCTTTAACCTCGTTGTGTATAAAAGAAATCCTGCATTTTTTTTGTCCAAATCTTTTACTCTCCTTGGTTGAAAGCGCTCTCAATAAAATATTTGGATAAAAGAGTATTCAAGTTTAAAATCGTAGTATTTTGTTCCAAAAATCTAAATGATAACTCAGGTTTTATTTTCTCGAAAAAAAACTGAACAGCAGTAACTTAGTAAGAAAATGTTTTAATTAATATATTTAATTATAAATATCAAAAATCAGCTTTTTTGGTGTTGAAGCAATTTCAGCTGTCACATATGTGGAGTCAAGGGGTGTTAAACGAGATGAATACCAACTTTTTAAACGATATTCGTTGTTCAATATATTTGTGTGACAAAATATACTTAAATTAAGACCTATTATACTGGTCCCAATATTTTTATAACTTTAATAATATTATGCTAAAAGAAAAACTGAATTTCAAATTTCACCAATTTGTCAGAAATAGCCCACCATGGAGGGTAAATAGAAATAAAAACAATTTTGTGTGGGATAAAAAACGACACTGATTTTATTAAAGATTATATTGCCATAATTTAAAAATTAAAGTTGATCCAGTAAAACAATATAAAAATTGATATTAATTAATTTCAGCGAAACAAAAGAAATTAATTTCTAGAAATATTCTATGAAACTACAAACATTTACCCCTACTATGATTATAATCACCGCCCTCCCCAGACCGCGTGAAAAATTCCAGGGTTCGAATCCAGTATTATTCGAATCCCATACTACACATGGACAGATGAACTAGTTCTCGGGTAGCCCTATAACAGGGACGGCGAACCCATGGCACGCGTACAAATTGAAAGAAAATGCGATTTCTGACACTTTCGTTTATTTCACACATTTATTCAGAATATAAGTTATTGGTAAAGTTCTGTGAGATATATTATCCACCTTCAGTATTCAGTGCATCCTCCTTAATTGTCAATTACGGTTTGTATGTGGCTTGGAGATTGGAGATTATTCTTCATTAATTCCCATAAATTCTCATAAATATTTTAATTGATATTTGCCCTTTACAGATTGTTTAGAATGTCAGCTCAACCAGCAAAGAAACAAAAACGTTCAAATGAAGAGGTGAGTAGGTGATAATTTCAAGAATCTTGGAGTGGAAGATTCGGTATGATTAAGAAGGATAACAAAGCATTATGCATTTTGTGTTCTGGGCACGCGAGGGTAGTTTTTTTTAAAGATTTGGCCAATTTTAGCACGCATCCTTCAAAAGGTTCGCAACCCCTGCCCTATAACATGACAATTTTTAACGATAATTTCAAAACTTCTTTTGCAAACTGAGTTTTCTGTTTCTGTTTTCCAAATTTCTACCAAACTACTGGAATTGCAATGTTACGAAATGTCGGACTAAAGGAGTTCGTGTATATCCAATTATTCATTCCATAAATAGAAAATACAATAAATCGATCATCGCATTAGCTTCTATGGGCTTCCATTTCTAAACATCAACTTACAATATTGTTTTAATACTCAATTAGAATTAACAGTTCTTTAAATATTTTAATACAACTTAGTGCATTTTCAGCTCGACTTAGACAAGGTAATAAATAGATTTTTCATTTTCAATATATCGATATATTATATCGCTAATTTCCGATCATGATCCGTTGTTACAGAAGCTGAAGGGAAATATTTCGAGGGAGTGTTCATAATCTAGAATTTCATGCAATACAGGAAATGAATCATAAGCATAGCACGAGGAACAGCCATGAATCTAGAATAAAAAGAAATCCTTGAAGCATCATAAATACCAACTTTTCAGACGTAGATAATGGTAATATTTCAGTTAATTGCGAAACTGTTTAGCACTTACGAGAAAATAAAGATTCCTTAAGTTCTTAAACGGCTGTTTTTGATAGTGAGATGCAAAACTAACATTAAACTAAAGAGGTTCAAAATGCAGCAATATTTATTACAAAAAAAATGCTTTATGCTTTATGAGTCCATAAATGTAAATGTATAGAGAGAACTAAAGTTGCAGCTCACCCATTCCTTGCTATTTAGAAATCGCTGGATCGGACATTGACTTATTGATCATTGGTACCCAAGATTCTGAGATTAAAATTGTTATTCCTACTCCAAGTTACCTGAAGTGTCTTCCCTGTAGTGTAGAACGTTCATTTTCATCCTAAATAAATTTAGTATTCTCTTATACCAACGCAGAAATTACAAACCAAAAGTATAAACTGCCAGAACGTTTCATCATGGAACACCATTTTGCATCATATTGTTCAGAAAGATTAATTTTAAATAGTTTATTGTTACCAATAAATTTAAGGTGTATTTGATTAATTTTAAATTTTAGATTTAATAACAAAAATATTGAAAATTTCAACAAAAAAAAGTTAGTTAAAAGATACTTATAGTTTTAATATATTTATTATAGATATGATGCAAATATTCTAATTATAAAATGAATAAAAATGAAATATCATGGAAACCTAGAAAAGTTTTGAAAGGAAATGCAGACATTATAAGGAAGAGTTCAGTTTGTCTGATTACTGTTGTATTATGTATAATGTTAGGAAACAAGCCATCAAATTCTAACATTCACATGACTGGTGGCGTTCTGTTATTATACAAATTCCACAGCCAATGCCACTAACAAATATTTCAAATATCATGCAGTAGAACAAGGAAAAAGTCCATAAATCATGTTGAGGTCTCCATAAACCATGACCTTTGGAGATTATCACCAAGATTAAGAGAGCAAGTGATGGAAGGGAAAGGAAAATGAAATAAAAAAAAAATTCTTTGAAAAGTGGGAAACATCCATTAGATTTCTCGTAGTGGAGCTGGGGACATCACCCTTTATGTCATTGCACAACAAGGACACCCAAAATTGAGTCCCCTAGTGACATACATGATGCGCCTTTTGTGCATTATACACAGGTGAAAAGATAAAAGTAAAAAAAAAACGGTCTATTTTTTCAACCATTATGGAATTTAGAATTAACAAGTCAAAATGACCCAGCTTCCATCAACCTACTAATTTATTTTTATCGCCAGTATTCAACTATTGTTTTGAATGTTGAAATTTTGGTGTTTTTTTTTAAATATAACAAACGTTTTGTTTGATTTCAATTTAATTTCATTAATGTACATGAAATCGATTTTTAAAGATCTAAGGAATCAAAGAACCTTTATTTACTATTCACAGTATTTGATGAGAATACTAAATTTATTTAGGGTGAAAATGAACGTTCTGTACTACAGGGAAGACACTTCAGGGAACTTAGAGTAGGAATAACAATTCCAATCTCAGAATCTTAGGTACCAATGATCAATAAGTCAATGTCCAATCCAGCGATTGTGAAATAGCAAGGAATGGGTGAGCTGCAACTTTAGTTCTCTCTACACATTTACATTTATGGACTCATAAAGGGTTTTTTTTTTGTAATGAATCTTGCTGCATTTTGAAACTTTTTAGTTTAATGTTAGTTTTGCATCTCACTATCAAAAACAGCCGTTTAAGTACTTGAGGAACCTTTCTTTTCTCGTAAGTACTGGACAGTTTCGCAATTAACTGAAATATTACCATTATCTACGTCTGCAAATTTGGTATTTATGGTGCTTCAAGGATTTCTTTTTATTCTAGATTCATGGCAGTTCCTCGTGCTATGCATATGATTCATTTCCTGTAGTACATGAAATTCTAGATCATGAACACTCCCTCGAAATATTTCCCTTGAGCTTCTGTAATAAGACAATATTTAGCATTAAACGTTCCATATATCTTAAGATGGATTAGAAGGCGCCACCGGTATCGTTTGTAACATCAGTCAAACTAGAACAAGGCAATCATGTCCTTCAACGCTTCCTGACTCTTCGGGCGGAACCAACACGTGTTATTTGCAGATATTTTTTCGTGAAGAGAATAATGATGAAAGCCATAAACCCATCTCTGGTATATTAATCCCACAAGATATATCGATACTGCACCAGTCATTGCACAAACAGCGATTTCACTGACGAATTACTGTCCACAATGTAAATGCTAAAATAATACAGCATAGTATTTTCATTAATATGTTTTAATAACATTCTACGTGAAAATAATATCAGATTCAACATCATAAATAATCCCAGTCGCATGGCAACACTCGTCATAATATTCTAAAACAAACTCAGCTAATTATGAACGTGGACGAGTCGTGAAAGGTCTTTTAAGTTTCAGGCCAGCTAAGGACATGGAGGATCCTGTATATTATGTCTCTATTTGCGTGTGTTATTCCATCGTTTTGCTTATTTTGTGGGTGAATTTCTGGGTTCCCAAATCTCCAAAGAGGTACCGAAACTAATAATATTGGGTGTAAGAGCACACGGTGTACTCAGGTCATTGCACAAACAGTGATTTCACTGACGAATTACTGTCCACACACCTTTCATCATGAAAGTTAACCTACAATGTCAGATTCAGTGAAGTCAAAGGTGGGACGCACAGTCGAAGTTATGTTCGATTGACCAGGTCACCGTTTCTGTTTACGTTGTTTGCATTAAAGTTACGTCGTTAATCTGTAACGTGCTTTAGCTTTTCAGTTATCAACTTTCTGTGGCCAACTTTCGTTAAGATTTTAAGATTTCGGACATGTGTTTCCAAGTGGCCACCCTCGCTAGTATCAGAGTGGTTATAATCATCATCCTTCCACACCTTGTGGAAAATGCCAGAGTTTTCGAATCCTTCCAATGATGCGAAGAATCTTGATGGATTTTTTTCATAAAGTGGCTGAGTTAGTCGGTCTCAGGCAAAGGTTGCCCGGTTTTTTTTCTCCCAGAAATTTAGGTTTTTCGTACAACGAACTGAAGAATACGTAGTTATATTCACAATATACTATCGCCTCATATCCTCAGTTGCATTGGCACTTACCACACATACTTAATTACTAGGCATCCAGAAAATGCCTGTTCACCTTGACATTACGCATTGTTTCTTCAAAAGACGTTCCTCTAATTGCCTTAGCGACTATAAAAATCTCTCGAAAGGTTAAGTCAATCGTAACTGCTGTAATAAATATTTCACTTCGATTTTAATAGGCTAATTTTTGATTAATTATCCAGTACACCTCAACACTCTTTGGGATCCTTATAAACAAATGTACAAAGTCCTAATCAAACTTATCTGAAATGTGTACAGAATATAAGAGTTTGTTTAACAAAGAAACCGCCCAAACAATAAAATGGTTTTTTTTTTATCTAATTAGACTTAACATAGTTACTAGGAAAAAGTTAGTCGTAAATTTTCGTGTCATTTTAGACGTTTCAGAATTCTTAACCTTAGTGACATCCTTACAGAGTAGTGTGCTCTTCGCGATCATTTAATGTCTAATTAAACAATTGTCTATAAAAGATAATTTCGTTTATCAGTTTATCCGAGAGTAATAGGATGAAGAAGCAACTGGTGGCTTTCTAGGATGAACGGTAGCATTTCCAACATGTTTATAGTAAGCGATATTATCTCTTTATCTGTAAGTTTTTAATTATTGTTTTAATTAAAATATTAATCCAAATTCAGCCTCTGTTTGCTTCAATATTTAATTCATTCATGATGAAGTGAATAGCGATGACATTATCAGCTCTGAAGGTTTTACCTCTCTGGAGTCCCACAATATCATAATCTTAAGAGCTCTTATTTTACTCTTGAATCTTCTAGAGGAATGATTTCATGCTCTTAGTATTGAGATTTTATTGCATAACCATACTGTGATATTCAAAATTGCATAAATACGCGTGAAGCATCACAATTTTGATTATTTGCAGGGCTGTTTATTGCTGTCAATTATGGTGTTCGTCCATGGAGAACAACTCTATGGAAGAAGACTCGTTCAACCAGCTTTACATCAGCGTAGTCCTAAAGGAGTAAGTATTTGAAATTACCATATATACGTATCATACAGCATTCCTGATATGTATTCCTAAATTGCTTTTATATGCACTGGTTCGAAATGATATTTCCCAGAGGGTTAACATCTAAAATACAATGTTATATCCTACATCCGTAATCACAGATTCATTTTAGCTATTAAGAAATTTTGTACATTTTAAGTACAAAAGGATTTTATTATAATTAGTCGATACGATAAACGATGATGCCTCATTCTCTTAGCTTCCTTGGTTCAAATTCTAAACAACCCAAATAGAAATTAGAGAAATATAAAGCGAGTTTACGTTGCGGTATGTCCTATTATTAGGCAATAATTTATCATCACCGATGTTTTCAGGAATAGTTATGCATTTGAGTGACAAGAATATGCCCACTCTTGCAACTGTCAGCAATAAATTATTATATAAGATGATGTAAGGTAGGCATATATTATTCCTTCTTTCGATTCATGCTTAGGAATGGTTCTGACCTAATTGTTGGAATATTTATCGCGATCTTGGAACGAAAACCTATTCTATTCTGCTCTAAATTCTAGTATTAATTTTCCGCTTTAACTTTACAACTTGCTTGGTACATATGATAAAAATGCACTTGGCATTTGACTTGTATCAAAATGGCCCGCTTATGTTAATGTCCCAAATATCAGGTTATCCCATATGTCACTTTTTCACGTTGCCAAACTTGAGTCTTATTTATAAGTTTATCTGCCCACATCGCAGCCATCACTTTACGTGTACGTTTTAAAGAATTTATAGTGCTCCGTTTTTAAAGACCTTAAAAAGAAGTGGGAAGTGTCATGAGAATAAATTTGGAACACAGGTGAGACTGGGGTCAGTTGTAACATTTTTTGAATTCACTTGTATAATGAAATTGTTGTAATTAAATGCGACATTCTAATACATTTCTGTGCTGCCCATATATTTTTTTTTCTGAATTTACACTAAATACTAACTTAGCGCTTATTGAACCGCAATTCAGATTTATTAACAAATATGAGACTCTCATTCAATGAGAGTCTAACTGAAGGTCTGGATCAGGATGTAATGTACGCTTACGGCAGAAGTGTACTGCAGTTGTTTTAGATTTAGAAATTCTGTAACCATTGTTTTTGGCCCAAGAGACTATTTATTAATGGTGCCTTGTAGTTGTCTCTCAATAAGTCGCATATTTTGAGAATGACATGAGATGGCAAGATCGTCAGCACGCAGGTATGCATCAACTGTGTCAGGTATACACTTGGTTATAGAATCGATCCTGATGGTAAAAAGTGTGGCGCTCAGCACTGAGCCCTGTGAAACTCCCTCTTCTTGTACGTATGTTCCTGAAAGTGAAGAATGGAATCGAACTTGGAAGGATCTGTTAGCTAGGAAGTTCTGAATAAATTTCGGGAGATGACCCCGAAGACCAGATTTACGTAAGTCCCGAAGAATCCCATATCGCCAAGTTGTATCAAAGGCTTTTTCGATGTCAACGCATATCATGGTAAAGTGCTCATTTCTTAGAAAAACGTTCCGAATATTTGCTTCCGCTTTGATAATGAGATCAAGCGTCGATCTACTTCTTCGAAAACCATACTGTCTTGGACTCAGAATGTTTTGAGTCTCCAGGAACCACGTCAGTCGGGCGTTAACTATTTTTTCTAATGTTTTTCCCAAGCATCTGGTTAAGTAGATAGGCCGATACTTTGCTGGATCTGTGTGGTCTTTTCGTAGTTTCTGGAAGGCCAGCACATAAGAATGGCACCAGCTATTGGGGTAATATTCCTCTAAGAAAATTCTATTATAGAGTCGTAAGAGAGCACTTAACGATCTTTCACTTAAATGGGAAATCATTGTGTTATAAATTCCATCAGGACCCGGAGCACTGTTCACCCGTGTGAGCGCATTGTGCAATTTAGTCATGGCCAATGGCAGATTGTATGAATGTTGGAGAGCGGTATTGAATTTTAGTTTATATTTTTCTGTCCTGGATTTTAGCGACTGAAAGGCTGGTTCATATGTGGAAACACTCGAGTGTGCTTCAAAAGACGAGCCGAATGCATTAGCAATTTCCACAGGTTCGGAAGTTTCCTTCCCTTTCAGAAAAAGAATCTGAGAAGTTGAAAGCGAGTATTTGCCATTAATTCTTTTGATTTTTTTCCAGACTGTAGCGGTATCTTTGGATCTGTTTATGGTGGCAACATAATGCGCCCAAGCTTCTTTTTTACTCATTCGTCTTAAATGACGAGCCTTAGCCCTTGCTCTCTTAAACTGTAGGAGGTTGGCTGTGGTTGGAGTTTTTCGAAACTGATTCCAGAATTTATTCCTTTCTCTTTTAGCAATGCTACATGCTTCATTCCACAGATTTTAGGATGGAGCCGGATTTTAGATGACGATTTCGGGATAGCAGATTCAGCTGCTATCATTATTTTTTGTGTGATATAGATTACTGCAAAATCAATCTTGACAGTTGTAATGATGGAGTAATCTAAATGAGCTATTTCTTCATATTTAGTCCAGTTGGCCTTGTCAAATTTCCAAATTGTTCTAATGTTACTTTGCAGAAGAGAACTTGTATAGAACTTACAGATTATCGGAAAGTGGTCACTACCACACGGGTAGTCGGTAACTGTCCAGTCTATGAGAGGAAATATTGTTGGAGAACATACTGACAGATCAATAGCAGAGCTTGAGCCAGATGGTAAATGCACATATGTGTGATCACCGGTACTTAAATAGTTAGGTTGTGTTTATCTAAGAATATTTTTCAATTATTTTTCCTCGGCAGTCAAGCCGTTGAGAGCCCCATAGAGGGTGATGACCATTCCAGTCACCCAGAATACAGAAAGGAGCTGGTATTTGTCTTACTAAGTCATCTAAATCAGCAAGAGTGTAAGCGTGGTTTGGCCACAGATACAATGAGACTAATGTTATC
Source organism: Mastigoproctus giganteus (assembly GCF_048544385.1). Lineage (NCBI taxonomy): Eukaryota > Metazoa > Arthropoda > Arachnida > Uropygi > Thelyphonidae > Mastigoproctus > Mastigoproctus giganteus. Next base: position 65,680,985 of record NC_143580.1, read on the forward strand.
GTTATGCCAATGGTGAAATGGTAGCAGTTGCCTCCAATGGTGTTTGTAGGGAACAGGTCTAGAAGGAATTAAAAAGAGCGCTACTCCTCCAACACTTTAAACAAAACAATTTAAAAATTCAAAATTGATTTTTTAAATTGTTTTCGTTTTAATTTCTGGAGAGTATCATACGGAAGTGGTCTACGTATCATATTGACGTAAACTTCTCTTATTTCTTTAAAATTGTATGTATGCATGTACAATTTTTACGTGTTTCTTTTTCTATATGTTTTCATAAGAACCAATTATTAAAATTCTTTTCTTTTTCAGCGATCATACTCAACGGATAGTCGAAATCCAATATCGAATCCACGTACGCCACCTTCTAGCAGTATCGATACGAGGAACGTTTCTCCTTCTCCTCCTCTTACCTTGTATCAGGCCTCCAAGAAAACTAGAAAACATCCAACAAATGAAGTAAAAACGGAAAGGTTCTCCTCTCCCAGTCCTCCCATGCCCTACAAGTTTAGTTATTCTGCTCCATCCAATGGGGGAAAATATATCCGGCAAGAATCTCAAGACAAGAAAGGTATTGTTTCAGGATTTTATCGGATATCCATGGACAATGGTCATTACAGATATGTTGAATATATGGCGGATAGCAGCGGATTCAGAGCAAAGATTAAAACTAATGAACCTGGAACGAAAAGTCTAAATTCAGCACATATTTCCATAGAGTCGTCTTACCATGGAAGGCCACCATTCAGTCAGACTTCAACGCTTTCTTATAAAGGAAAACGCCCATCTTTGAAAGCAAGTGGTTCAGAGCAAACGACTACACCTCAGTCAAATAAAATTATTACTGATTCCACTAATGCAGAATTGAAACAAACCTCCTTTGATAGTTACAAATCTTCTCCAAAGGAAAGCTCAACCAAACCTTTGAGTACAATCCATCGTAAAGGAAAAGGACTGTATCAGGAAGTGGCTTCCTCTACTACAGGTCTTCCACTGCAATCGGATCTTCAGGTTGAAGAAAGGAAATCCGTATATGCCACCACAGTTAAGAACTTAAAAACAACATCTTCGAACCCAGTTCAACAAACAACAACTGCAACAAAAGAAGATATTACAGAGGTTATAGATTATCCTTCGCAATATTCCGAAAAACACTCGTCGTTATCTGATACGATTTCTATATCAAATACATCGCATACCACTTCATCTGCAATAGACCAGAAGACATCCGCCATTGCCGATTTTCAGTCGCAGGAACAAGTACAGTTCGTTAACCATGCGACTGAAGAACACATAGTAGCTTATGATGAGGTAACTACCCATTTTAACAAAGAACAGTCGAAGAGAACTTCTAACTCCATCATAACATCAGTTACACCACCTTCAGCAACAAAGGATTCTGTATTTTTAACTTCTTCGGATAACAAAAGTTTTACAACAGCAGTTCCTGTAGATATAACCAAATCTTCACAGAATTCAATTGCTCCCTCCCATTATTCTCAAGAGCAGATTATAATGTTCAGTGGTTTAACTGAAGATACCAACCATCAAAGTACAATTCCCTCTACAAATGAGAATGCTCAATTCCAAACCTCAGATACTCAGATCAAGAACATTGCAAATAATCATATAAAAAGTATTAATCATCAGCAATTGGACAAAACTAGCAACTCTACAACATCGGTGGCTCCATCACAAGTTACAGAGCGATATATTGATGAGAAGAAGCCTACCTTATCACCTCCAGTAACTAGTTCTTCCGGAAGTTCAGTTCAATCAAGCATTTCTCAAGTGCAAACGCAGGATAATCAAGAAATCATATTAACAGAGGACACAAAGTCCGCCAGATAAGTATTGCGCATTGAAAAGGAACTATCTGAGAGCCCAATTTACTCTGAAGATTTAAATTCTAGCTAATGTAATCATTATACTAAGGGAAGTCCGAAGTAATTCTGTATTTAGGAGTAAGATTTTGGACTTGTAGTTCTTTACCAAAAAAAAAAAAAAAAGTTAAATTAATCATTGACACCAGAACCAAATATACTGAACATGCTGCTATTATCGCAACATATTGTACAGCGCCGCATTAAACTGTAAAATAGACATCTGTGTAAATAAATATTTTTAAAATTATCAAAAAATTGTTTCTTCGGACTCATAAAACATAGAACTGATACAAAGTTTCACCTCATCAGGGAAAATCTTATGAAATAAGTTATTTCTTTAAAACAATGAATTTAGTTTGAAATTTTACATTATTAATTAATATCAACGTCATAAAATAAAGAGAATACCATAAATTAAATGGAAGAAAGGTTTAATTTGATTGAAAACCCGAATTGTTTATTTTAACCGGGCATCCAAGATCGCATCCCAGATTCTCCGACTAATACTGCAAAATTTCTAAGGTAAAACAAAAGGTTTGAATGAATTTTGTTGGAAAATTTTCAGGACTGACCCATTTGATGAGATTAATGTATTGAATAAAATGTTTATATTCTTTATTATTTCTTTATAGAATTCTGGTTCTTGATTGTATGGATACAATCAAGAACCAGCTCTGGAATGATTGGTCCGGTAGTCTTTGAAGTTCCAATTCTTTCTGAAAAAAAAAAAAAAAACCATCTTTATTTGGTCTTCCACCCAGAAAATTCACAGTACGCATCATTTCTGGCCATTTGGTCCAAAATGTTCCTTAAAATTCAAGAAAAAAAAAAGAAATCAGTTAACAACAAATGAACATGCTGAAGGCGATGCCCATGATGATCCCTCTTTGGTAGTTTTTATGATTCTTATTATATTATTTTGAGAATGCCTAAATTAAAAAACTTCGACAAAAATTAACATTCGGTCGAAAACTGGAGGACCTATTCCAAGCATATTTAAACGGCGATGGATCAGTCGATTTTAAGCAGAAATTATTTGGAGTTTCTTTAATAGATATTACACTGATCACACAGGTATTCAGACTCTGCAATTCATTGACATAAAAGAGCTTCTTTTATAACACTTCAGACATAAACAACCGAAATCGATTTTTTTCTGTTTTCCATTAAAGACTATTTTAAACAAACATTAAGAGTTTGCAGTGAATTCATCAAAAATAATTAGTAATTTCAAGTTTTATTATGTTGGATTTGACGCAAAAGGATGTTAAAGAATGAGTATAAAGAAATATATTTAATTTTTAACCCTAAAATGATCGTTCCATTTAAAACAGAAACGTGGCTGAATTAAACAAACGACGCACTGATCAAAACTATGAAAAGGAGAGCTATAAGTCACCATCTAACGTATAATTGAACTTCTTCTCACGATTCACCCCCAAGCAAAATGACGGGGAGAGAAAAAGAGAGAGTTGATTATAGAGACGTGGCAAAAACAAGTTTAGACTCAGATCTGTACTTGCCTCTATTATCAACAGGACATTTATCTTAAGATGTTTCCTTCTCCAGTGTGAGATAATGTGACCTCGAGTTAGCTGGAAAGATATTATTGTATAACCCCCCTCTTAGCATCCCTTGATTATCATTGTTTGAATCGTCGATTCTGTAATATATATAAATTACACATGTCGACAATTGTATTTTGAAATTTATGTGACTTTAGATGTTTTCGCTAAGCGATTGTCTCAGCATAGCAATAAAGAATTACCAGAGGTTTCTAGCATATTCGAATTCTTTATCTAAGGTTTTAGGTTTTTGTATAATCTTGTACGCCTCTGAAATCAGTTCTTATGTGACTCAATGGATTAGCTCTTACTGCGAATATTTTTGATTGTAGTTTCGATCTGCATTAAAAAGAAACTAATTAAATCTTTATTAACAGGACTTTAGTAAAGTCGCAAGAGAAATTAAGTTCTTCAACAAAGGTTGGATTTTAATGCCGACAAAAAGAAAAATCAGGATCAAATTGAGAGACATGATATCCACACCTCCTAGTGTGGTTAATGTTGTCCACTATTTATTACTGAAAGCTCTTGCCCAAAAATATCAAATCAGGATTTCAAAAACAAACAAAGATTTATCTCTTTATTACAATCATTATTTTTTGAAAGGTTAGATAAAACACTGTACTATACACAAACCAGAAGTGTACAGAATACATAAAAATCTAAAAATTATTAAGGGATCCGAGAGCCTTCGACACAAGTGTAACTGTTCTCCTTGAATGAACTCACGTTGTTTCGTATATAATTTATGATATTGTTTGTTTATGTATGCCTGTTATTAATCGATTGAGCACTAAAACACGCACTGCAACTGCGCAATATTCTCAGTTGACATGCCATCAAAAGCACTATTAGTAAGTGCATTTTACTGGTAAGAAACTAAACAAGCTTGGCCAAAACAATGTGAATAATTATCTGACATTTGTAACTTACTGTCCTTTATAATGTAATTTGCAAAACGTTTACCAAATTATTGTGCCATACTGCCAGATAAATTGCTATTCAGCACGACACGACTTTCTGCTATCTGTAGATCCTTTCACTTCCCTTCTTCCCTACAGCAATAATCATAGTCTTAAAAACAATGTAAAACTCTGGATACAAAACCATGAAGGGTAATTATTGTACACATTTCTGCTGTCCAGTGAAAAGTCTTATGTTTTGTTCCGTTATTCCAAAGCACAGTCGAATAGGTGTGGTGTGATGGAGATTTTGCAAGAACACCTTCAAGTTAATAGTAAATACACATCCAGTTGTAAACTCGTATATCTGGAGCATCCAGAATGAGAACATTTAGCCCCAACATTGGGACAGTTAAAAGAGAAAATATTTGGGCATGAGTTAGATAATATATTATATAAAGAGACACACCCTTTCTTTTTGAATTTTGTTCCCCCAAGCCGTTCAGATTTCACTATTAAAATTCTTTCATTACGAGGTGAGAGTTGACCCTATAATGTTTCCCTAGACTGCTGTGGCTGTATGCCTTCTGAGGGACGCTTTCTCACCTTTTTGGATATGGTACTTGAATTCATTTATAATGAAGCAAAATACTTTTTGCTTCATCATAAACGATTTCAAGTATCATATCCAAAAGGTGAGAAATGCTTTCTGTTTCTTCGAAATTATATATTCTGGAAAAAAAACCATTTTCATTCCAGATATGTTTCGCAATTTGGCAAAAGGAAAAATACATTGGAGATCCAACAGAGGCAACGTTTCCTTTGCTGCCGAAATCATATTTGTTAAAAGCAACTGATAATCTAGGCCTGTACACGAAGGATTCAATCAGCTCTAGAAAATAAGCTAATAAAAAATCGGTATTCTTGGCTGGTGTGATGATAAATATAGCCAGAATCTAACAGACCTTTACACCCCAAATAGAGTCACATCTGAACAGTAGACGGTCACCTAAGTGTCCCAAAAAACATATCTAACCAAAGTATTTCATCCGAACACAAGAAATGCTGTGTCATTTAGAAATAAAGTGCCAGTTAGAGCTTTTTGTGATAGACACTCCACGATTAGGAAAACAAAACCAAGGTGGAACCTGATAACAGCCAATGGACAGCGAGTATATCCTGTCAATTTTAGGATATTTTACCTCAAAAATGTGTCTCAGCCTCCTGATAGATGCGAGAAAAGAGCAATAGAGGATAGAAAGAAGAATATGGAAACAGAAAGAAAGGTAATCTGTTCTGAAAAATGAAAGAAGCCTCGTCTGCTCTTAGGTGAAAATTTATTTTTTAAGCAGATACTAAATATCCGCTAGGTTTCAGAAAAATGGCCCCTCACTCGATCTTTCATCTAGAGGGCAGATCTTGGAGTCGAGCCACGTTGGGCGACTACTTGAATTAAGCTTTCCATGACCTTAAAGCAACCTCCGCCACTTTAATACACCAGAAGTGTTACACTGAGGAGCAAAACCATCCTCTGTTAAATTGTAGTGGTCTAAAACTGTGGTTTTCTCTTTCATAAATTGGGCATAAATACGTTGTCTTCACCATTTTTTAATGAAACCTGCTTCTGTAATACGAATCGATTCAATAATCGGAAATATGTGGAATCCAGAAAGGTAAAAATTAGTGTCTCCGTGCATATCAAGTGTTTTAGTTGGATATTGCTTGTATCGATCTGTTTTTAATTTGTCTTTCTTAGGAAAGTAGGGGCTTCTTATGTGTCCACCTCATCGATCGCGTAGAATTCTAAAATTCCATCGTCTGGATCATTCTGTTCATCAATATCAGTTCCGGCGAAAAGTGATGGTTGCAGTTTGATGGTTTCTGTCATTTGGTTTTATTGTTGGAGGAATAATAAAATGGAATGGTGATTGGGGTATTATTGGCTTGTCCAGTTGTTTTACATAGTTTAGAAGCAGAGAGAAAAGAACGTGCCCAATTAGCGATAGATATATTTGGAGAAACTGATACACTTGTTTGAATACCTACTGATGGAAAATGTTGAGCAGCTGTGGCGTGCATATGCTTTAACCCTGTTTTAATTAATTTTCTTCTCGCCTCTGAGTATGTGATCTTGTTCTCCACCCCTTACAATTTAGACAATAAAGAATAGTAACGATGAAGTCAGATTGGTTGTGCTCCTTTGATCCACAATTAGGATGCACTGTCTCACCCGACGCGCAATTTGGGAGTGCCCATATTTCTTGGCTCTTGTAGCACCTGATGGGATTTGAGATGTAAGGTCAGACACGGCTACCGTCTTTTCAAGTCATGAGCCTCCTTGCTTGGATGACTCTTCGTTCACATAGATCTTGGATAATTTCCTCCTCTAATACAGTTATTAAGTCCATTTTTTTAATACTCCCTTTGAGGAGTGTAGGGTGGCGTGGGGAGTAACCTTTATTGGATATCCACCCAAGTTTTTCAACTTTAATAGCTTTGCTGTTGTAGTAGGGTTTTAAAAAACATCACCGTTAAGGCCATAGTGCTCTGTGTATTTTGTCTGTAAATTGTTTGTGTACTGAGGTCGATTTTCCGTTTTTTCTGGACGAAAATCCCAGTTTCCGAGAGAAAAAAACAATGCTACCGTCGCGCGAGACGGACTAACTCAACCACGTTGCGAAAAAGGCCCATGAAAATTCCTCACATCATCGACGGGACTCGAACTCAGGTTGGTTTGGTTTGGTTTTTTGTTTTTTTATGGCGCATTGGCAGCTGTGGCCATAATGCAGCAAGACTATGTAATATTTAAAAAGTTTAAATTCTCGGTGACCTAATTAGTAAGGCCACCATGTCCAGATATATAATAATGTAATAAAAGCATAAATTAAATACAATTAAAAACTTTTATTAATTTAAAATAGCTAAAAACAGCAGACACATTTTCATTGTCAGATAAAATCTGACTGAGTGTATACGGCTCAGTCAGATGGTTAAAAGCGGTAAAACGGATATTGCTAAAATCTGGACAGTCAATTAAAAGGTGTCTGATAGTTAAAGTTGTACCACAGGACACACACATAGGAGGGTCATCAGCCCTCAGCAAAAACGAATGAGTCAAATGACTATGTCCTATGCGGGTCCGGGCAAGAACAACTTCCTCCTTACGATTCCTGCGCAGACCAGACTGCCACGGTTGAATTACAGGCTTTATACAATATAGTTTATTCCCAGTCTGTCTATTCCACAAATCCTGCCATTGGGAATGTATCTTTTGCTGTATTGTTTGCCTGTAGTCTGTATAGGGGACTGACAGGCAACGGTTATTATTGGGAATTGCTGATTTGGCTGCGGCGTCAGCCAAATCATTTCCCTTAATCCCAATGTGGCTAGGAATCCAGCAGAAGCGGATGTCATATTCACGTTCACGGAGGAAGTGAATCTTCTGCTGAATGCTAGACAGAACTGGATGAGAATTATATTTCACGGTTATTAAAGCCTGTAACACGCTAAGAGAGTCAGAATATAAAATGAACCGTTGGTGTTGGCATTTACTGATGTGATCCAAGGCTAACTCTATTGCGTGCAGCTCTGCAGTAAATATGCTGCATTCAGAGGGAATCTGCTCCGATGTAATGCTGTCTGTAAAGACAGCAGCAGATCCCACATATGATTCCGACTTCGAGCCGTCTGTGTAAACTGGCGCGAAGTCAGAATGTTCAGCTCGGTGTGCTGAATAAAGCTGCAGGTAGACAGAAGATGGAGTGTCCGACTTTCCCCAATTTTTAAGGGACAAGTCACATATTGGAATACGAGCATGCCAGGGTGGAAGGGGTTGCTTCGGTGTTTGAGCAACCTTGTCTACCTTGATATTAAGTTCTTTGAGTAGCTCTTGGAGACGAATACCAAAAGGACGATTGGCAGTCTTACGGGTATTGTATAAATTTTCCCATCGTGGCTCAAAAACGAATGGCCACGAAGGATGGTCTGGCAGGGATTTCAGTTTTAAAGCGTACTTGAAAGACAACTGCTTACGTCGAAGCAATAACGATGGTTCGTTTGCCTCGACGTATAAGCTCTGAACAGGAGATGTGCGATATGCTCCAGTAGCAATACGTAGGGCCTGATGATGGACAGGGTCCAGCCATCGAAGGACACTATCTCTGGCTGAGGAATATACGTGGGACCCATAATCTAATTTGGATCGCACAAGTGCACGGTAAAGCCGTAGAAGGGTACATCGGTCTGCTCCCCAAGATGTAGAGGAGAGCGAGCGGAGAATATTAAGACCGCGTGTGCACTTTGTCCGGAGTTGACGGATGTGATCCAGAAAGGTAAGTTTTTTATCGAATATGAGTCCCAAGAATTTTGTGTCCGCTGCTACTGGAATAGCATCATGTCCGAGCCTTAATTCAGGTTCAGGATGAAGACTACGCTTACGACAAAAATGTACGCAAACGGCCTTCTCCGGCGAGAACCTGAAGCCATTTGCAAGTGCCCAGGAGTTGAGACGATCAATGGCTTTCTGCAGTTGTCTTTCAATAACCCTCATGTTGCATGACTGACAAAATATGCTAAAATCATCAACATAGAGGGCACTGTTTACAGTTGGAGGAAGTTGTTCTGTGATGGCATTTACTTTGATGGCAAAAAGCGTGACACTTAATACTGATCCTTGTGGTACTCCCTCCTCTTGGCTAAAGGAACGAGAGAGTGAGGATCCCACACGAACTTGGAAAGATCGATTGGCTAAAAAGTTTTTAATAAAAAAGGGGAGTTGCCCCCTAAGACCCAGGCTATGCAGATCTTTTAAGATGCCAAATCTCCAAGTTGTGTCGTACGCTTTTTTCATGTCAAAGAACACCGACACCAAGTGTTCGCGTTTTAGGAAAGCATCCCGGATGGATGTTTCCAGTCTAATAAGATGGTCCAAAGTGGACCAGTTCCTTCGGAAGCCGCACTGGATATTGGAGAGAAGGTCATTTGATTCTAAGTACCATATTAAACGAGAATTGACCATTCTCTCCAGGATTTTGCACAGACAGCTAGTCAGAGCAATAGGACGATAATTGGTAGTGACTTTTGGATCCTTTCCTGGCTTAGCAAAGGCAAGAACGATTGCCTTGCGCCAGGAATCTGGAAACTGCCCTTCAAAAAAGATTCTGTTATACAGAGAGAGCAGATAATCCATAGATTTTGGTGAAAGATGTTTAACCATTTCATAATGGATGCCATCTGGTCCAACGGCACTTGCTTTGGAAAGGGCGAGGGCTCTTTTCAGTTCCTGAATAGTGAACGACCCATTATAGGGATAGATGTTTTTAGACTTAAAATTAAGTGCCTGTTTTTCCAGTTTTTGTTTCAGGACGAGGAACTCTGGGGAATACGAAGATGTTGCTGAGATGTTAGAGAATGTTTCCCCAAGAGCATTGGCTATTGCAGTTGGATCTGCAATAGCGCATCCATTATAATCTAGGATTGAAGAAGGGTGGGATGTATATTTTCCCTTCATTTTCCGGATTTTATCCCAGACTACCTTAGAATTGGTAGACTGGTTAACGGATGATGTAAAACGGATCCACGATTCCTTTTGACTCTGACGGCGAATGTAGCGTGCTTTGGCTCGTGCACGCTTGAAGGCTATTAGATTAACAGTGGTAGGATATCGGCGGAATATCCCCCACGCTTTGTTTTGAGCCTTTTTTGCTGTTGTGCATTGGGAATTCCAACAAGGTTTGGGAAATGGTGGAAACCGGGTAGATGTTTTTGGAACAGTATTCGCAGCTGCTTGGACGATAATTTCTGTGATGTACGTTACTGCATCATTGATCGGCTCCTGACTGACCGTACTGAGTTCAAGATTTGCCTGATGTTGGAAGGCAGTCCAGTCAGCCTGATCAATCTTCCACCGTGGTAACCTGAAAGGAAGACACGGTCTCCCACTGTGTAAGGAGGTTATCACAGGGAAGTGATCACTTCCGTATGGATTCTCCTCCACTTCCCAAGTGAGTGAAGGGAGTAGAGAAGGGGAGCAGATAGAGAGATCAATGGCAGAAAAGGTACGGGTAGGCATGTGGAAGAAGGTTGTTGTTGTTGTTGTTTTGGTGTTTATTGGCGCATCGACAACGGAGATCATAGTGCGCCAGTTCATTGATTATACAATGTTCTCTTTATATAAATCTTGTTCGAATGTGAAAGGTTAACTGTTTCTGCGGTATTATACTATTATTTACAGTAGATGGTATATGTTGATTGTTTGTATGAATCTAAAAATATCTGACACGTGTTCTTTGTCACCTATAAGATCTTCAAGGGTGATGTTTTGGTTTCCTTTATATAATGATGAAAAAATTCGGTGTCGATCATTTTCATATGTTGGGCATTCTATTAGTATATGTTTAACTGTTTGGATAGTATTGTATACTTGACATCTTGGGGGTTCTTCTGCACGTAATAGATGACCATTTGTTAAATGCGTATGGCCTATCCGCAATCTGGTCAGAACAACTTCTTCTCTCCTTGATTTCCTTATACTCGTTTTCCAGTGCTCAACTTTTGGTTTTATTTCATATAATTTATTCCCTGTTTGTTTTTGCCAGAGTTCTTGCCATTGGATTAGACAGCGATTTTTAATGATTGGCTTGTAGTCATTGTGTGGAACTGTGAAATATTGTTCTTGAAGGTTATTGGTTGATTTTGCAATTCTATCCGCTGCTTCATTTCCTTTTATCCCTTTGTGTCCTGGTATCCAGCAGAAACGTATATCTTGTTTTTTATTTGTGAAGTCTGTTAGTATCCTTTTAATTTGCTTGAGTACTGGATGGGTTATATTGCTTGTGTTTTGTATGACTTGGATTACACTTAATGAATCACAGTATATTACTGCTCTCAAGTGGTAGGTGGTTCTGAAATGCTCCAGGGCTATCTGAATTGCTACTAATTCTGCAGTGTAGACACTGCATTCTTTTGGGAGTTGGCGTGACAATGTAATATCTGGGAATACTGCTGCTGCTCCAACATGGTTCTCTGATTTTGATCCGTCTGTATATATTGGTATGTGATTGGGATATTGCATTCTATGTGCTGCATGCAGTTGTTGAAAGTTGCTGTCTGACAAAGTATTTTTATTCCAGTTTTGTGTGAGGAGTTCATAGGCTGTGGTATGGTTTATCCATGGTGGATCTATATGTCCTTCTTGGTTTGCAACGTCGTCTATTTTTAGGTCATGTGTTATGAGTAGCTCCTGTAGTCTGATGCCTAGAGGCTGGTTTGCTCTTTTGCGGTTCTTATATATGTTTTCCCATTTTGGCGAGAATAAAGTTATCCAAGTCGGATGGTCTCTTATGGGTCTTAATCCTGTAAGCATACAGCAATGACAACTGTTGTCTCCTCAGGAACAGTGGTGGTTCATTAGCCTCTGTATAGAGACTGTATATAGGGGATGTGCGGAAAGCTCCTGTTGCTATTCGAATTGCGCTATGGTGAATCGGATCTAGCCATTTGAGGGCGCTCTTTCTTGCTGATGCATAAACCGGTGCTCCATAATCTATTTTTGACCTTATTAGTGCTTTATACAAGTTGAGCAGGGTATAACGGTCTGCCCCCCAAGATGTTGTTGTTAAGACTTTAAGAATATTAAGTTGTTTCATACATTTTATTCGTAGTTCTTTTATATGTTCTACAAAGGTCAATTTGCTGTCTAGAATAAGTCCAAGAAATTTTACATTTTGTTTAACTGGTATTGTGTTACCTTGTAATATTAGTTCAGGTTCGGGATGTAAATTTCGTTTTCTACAGAAATGTATGCAGACTGTTTTTCCTTTTGATATTCTAAACCCGTTTTTCTGAGCCCAATGACTAACGTTGTTAATTGCACATTGTAGTTGTCTTTCTATTGTTCCCATGTTCTGTGCTTGGTATGAAATACTGAAGTCATCTACATATAATGCATATGACACTGTGGGTGGTAGTTGTTGTGTGATGCTATTTATTTTTATTGAAAATAGTATGGCACTCAGGACAGACCCTTGCGGAACTCCTTCTTCTTGTTTATATGGTTTTGACATGGTGTTTTGTAGTCTAACTTGAAATGTTCTATTTTTCATGAAATTTTGAATGAATAGTGGTAAATGTCCTCTGAGTCCTGCATCGTGGATATCTTGTAATATACCGTGTCTCCATGCCGTGTCGTAAGCCTTTTCTATATCAAAAAATACAGTAACCATATGCTTTGAGGTTATAAATGCATCTCTTATATCTGCTTCTATTCGTACAAGGTGATCTAATGTGGATCGATTGTGTCTAAACCCACACTGCATATTGGTGAACCAGTTAGTTGTCTCCAAAAACCAGACTAATCTTTTGTTGATGATCTTCTCTAGTACTTTGCTTAAGCAGCTTGTGAGGGCTATCGGACGATAGTTGTTTGGGTCCTTCTGATCTTTATTGGGTTTTTGGAAAGCTAATACTATTGCATGATGCCACGCTTCAGGATATTGGTTTTCTAGAAATATGCGGTTGTACAGTTGAAGGAGGTTTTCTATCTCTTCCTGCTTTAGGTGTTTAAGCATATCATAGTGTATGTTGTCTGGTCCAACTGCACTTGGTTTTGTTTGTGATACTGCTTGACGTAATTCATGTATTGTAATTGGTTGGTTGTAGGGTTCAATCCTTTTAGTATTAAAATTAATTCTGTTTTTTTCTGTTTTCTCTTTATAGGTCAAAAATTCAGTATTGTAGGATTGTTTGGACGATACTTTAGCAAACGTTTCACCTAGTATATTAGCTATCTCTGATGGTTCGGTAATGCTTTCTCCATTCCAATGTAATACTAGTGATGGTTGGTTTTTATACTTCCCATTCATTTTTCCTATTTTATTCCATATTATTTTTGTGTTTGTTGTTCTATTTATAGAGGAAGTAAATTGGATCCAGGAAGCTTTTCTGGCTTTTTTCCGTGTATACCTAGCTAGTGTTCGTGCTTGCTTAAATTTTATCATATTATCTGTTGTAGGATATCTCCGGAACTTATTCCAGGCTTTGTTTTGTTCTCTTCTTGTTTTCATGCAATTTTCGTCCCACCAGGATTTTGGGTGCAATGGAAAACGAGTCGAGGTTGTGGGTATTGTTTGTTTGGCTGCTTGTATTAAGGTATCTGTGACGTGCTTTAGAGCATCATCGACCGATGTTTCTTGGATGATTTGTGGATTAAATATTGCTAGTTCTCTAAATTTTTCCCAGTTACCTTTTTCTATTTTCCAGCGGGGTGGTCTGTTTGGGTGGCAAGGTAGGTTTCTGGTCAGTATGGTGATTACTGGGTAGTGGTCACTGCTGTGTGGGTTTTCTATTACTTGCCACTTTAATTCCGGTAGGAGTGAAGGGGTGCATATGGTTAGGTCTACTGCTGAGGTTGTGCGACTAGGAAAGTGAAGATACGTATGTTTGCCATTATTGAGTAGAGAAAGGTTATGATGGTCTATTATTCTTTCTATTATCCGTCCTCGTCTATTGGTATCAATGTTTCCCCACAGTTGACTATGGCCATTCAGGTCCCCCATTATACAGAAAGGTGATGGGAGTTGGGAGATTAGTTGGTCTATTTCCTCAAATGGTATATTTGGTCTTGGTGGGAGGTACATTGAACAGATGGTTACCCTAAATTTCAGTGTTATTCTCACAGCTATTGCTTCTATATTGCTGTTTAAAGGAATGTGTTCGGTTGGGATATGGTTATGGACTAAGATGGCTACACCTCCATGTGTTGACCTTTCCCTTAATCTGTCTTTCCTATACAGTCTATAATTTTTCACTGAAAGGGTGTCTTGTTGTCTAAGGTATGTCTCTTGTAGACAAAAACATATTGGCGTATGTTGTGTTATTAAATACTGGACATCGTCGTAATTGGCACGTAGTCCTCTACAATTCCACTGGATGAACTGATCCATTATTTGGTTTTTCTAGGGCTTCCGGGTTGCTTCCGAAATGGAGCATTCTTATGCTTTGTCTTATCTTTTTTAGGATAGTTTGGTCTGTCCATGTCCATATCTTCTTCTGTGAAAATTTCTAATACTGGTTCTTCAGTTGTGTTTATTTTTCCTATTTCCATCTGTTCGGTTTCTTTGGTGTTTATAAGTTTAGGTCGGTTTTCGTTGTGATGCTGATTTGTGGATATCTGTTCTGTGTGAAGAGAAATTGAGGTATTCACTATTTTCTCCTGTTTCTGTGCCTTCAATCCAGTAGATGATTCTTTTGGCATCATGGAAATTTCGGTTTGAACCTCTACTGATTTATATTGGATTACTGCTTGTGCATATGTTGGCTTGTTTGTAGGCCGTGGCTGTATTATTCTCCTTGCTTCTTGGTACGTTGTGTTGTGTTCTGTTTTGTATTTCTGAATTAGTTTCTCTTGTTTCCATTTTTCACACGTTTTTGAGTAGGCTGGGTGTTCCCCTTTACAGTTTGTGCATTTCAAGATGTTGGCAGAGCAAACTGTAGTCTCGTGTTCTTTAGAATCACACTTTGCACAGGTGGCTGAGTTTCTGCATGCCATTTGTGAATGTCCAAATTTCTGACATTTGTAACAACGTAGTGGATTTGGTATGTATTGTCGTACTTGGCAGTTCAGATATCCGGCTTTGATTGTTGCTGGAGGTTTTGGAGTATTAAATGTTATGATAAGCGTTCTTGTTGGAATTATATTTCCATCCCTTCGGATATTAATTCTCTTCACTCCTGTAACTCCTTGGCTTCTTAATTCTTCTGTGAGCTCTTCCTCTGACACATTTAAGAGGTCCCACTCTGAGATCACCCCTCTGGAAGAATTCAGTGTGTTGTGTGGTGTTACAACTACTGGCATTCTCCCAAAAATTGTTGTTGAAAGTAATTTCTGGGAGTGTTTGGGATTTTCTGTTTCCACTAGTATGTCTCCAGATCTCAGCCGTCGAACTGACTTGGGAGATCCTACTAGACCCTCTAATGTTTTCTGGATTACAAACGGAGACATACTTCCTAATGTCTGATCTCCTGTCGCATGTATGACAATGAACGTTGGTATTTTTGGTGGGTCCATATCTGTCTTTTGTCTCTTTGATTTTGTGTTTTCTGTTTCACTACTTGGTAGAGCTTTCTCTTGAAGCCCTATAGTACTAGTAGTTAATTTACTACTCATGTTTGCTCTTTTGGCCCTGGGAGTGTTACTTTCCTCTCCCAGGTTACCAGCCCCGCCACGTGGAGGCAAGAGCAGTGCCTCTTAGTGACCAAGCGGCTGTGTAAGTTAGATTAGTAAAAGTGAGAATAAGAGAAAAAATAAGAAAGGTGAGTTTCCTTTCTGTGTCTTTACTTACTGATTGTAAGATAAAGAGCTGCTTCACAAAAAATAATAGGATTCTAACGAGGAAATTAAAGAAACTTGTTTATTTTTAGCGCTCTATATATCACTGGGAATCGCTTAGTCACTAATAAATCGCTTGGCACCTGGGGCCGTGGAAGAAGGTGTTTGTTCCAGTATTTAGAAAGGAAAGGTCATTGTCATTGAGCATACGCTCTATGACCCGTCCCCTTCCATTGATGTTAGCACTACCCCACAGGGTGTTATGTCCGTTAAAATCCCCGAGAAGTAAGAAAGGGGGAGGCAACTGCGATACAAGATCATCAAGGTCTTCCTGGGAGATGTCAGTCCCAGGTGGCAAATAAATAGAGCACATAGTTAATAAAAATCCCACTGTCAGGCGAATTGCAACAGCCTCAATTCTGGTTGTAATTAGCAAGGGCTGAACTGGGGTCTGATTACCCACAAGGATAGCCACTCCTCCATGAGCAGGACCATCCGCAATTCTATCCTTACGAAAGATTGTGATGTTATGCAATGTGGGATCATCATTTGCCTTTAGATAAGTCTCCTGCAAGCAAAAGCAAACTGGCTCGTGCTTTTGCAGGAGGGCCTTGATGTCATCAATATTTCGCCGGAATCCACGACAATTCCATTGTAGGAATTTAGCCATTACTTTGGCTTGGTGGGTCCATCAGGCGGCTTCCGAGGTGCTGAGGGCTTACTTTTGTCAGTCTTGGATTTATCTTTTTTGGGGAAGAATGGACGCTGTCCCGTGTCCATTTCTTCCTCCGCAAAGAGTTCCAAGACAGATTCATCCTGTACCTCCTTGTTCTCTACATCCGTTGTTTCTGTTCTTACTGCAGGCTCTTTACCACTTGGTTTTGGTAGTGGTGGAGCACTAGGAGGTACGGATATAGGAGTGGCAACTGACTGTGTTTTTTTGGTGGGCTTTTGAGAACTCAATAAATAGCGTGCAATCGGGGTGAATGACTCTTTTGGTGGTATAGTCATCTCAGTTTGTGTCCCGATAGTGCACTTAGCAGAAACCTTCTGGGCGTATGAAGGTTTCCCGCTATTTACTGGTTGGATACGTTTTCTGGCCTCTGGGTAGGAGATATTCAGCTCTGTTTTCAGTTTTTGTATTTCTTTTTCATCCTTCCACCGCTGGCATGCTCTACAGTAGGCAGGATGATCTTGTTGACAATTTACACAGATCGGTTTAGAAGCTGAACATTCCTTGCTCTCGTGGTCTTTCGCACCACATCGAGCACAGGCAGGGTTACCACGACAAGATGTTTGTGAGTGGCCGTATTTTTGGCATCTAAAGCACCGCAGTGGGTTTGGGATATAAATCCTCACTGGGCAGTTTAGATAGCCTGCCTTGATGGAACTTGGAGGCCGTGGGGTGTTAAACGTTAGGATGAGAACTCGGGTAGGGACGAGATTCCCATCTTTTCTCATTGATATTCTTTTGACAGCCGTCACTCCTTGTTCTTTCAATTCAGAGCAGATCTCTTCTTCAGAAACATGAAGAAGGTCCCACTCTGAAATGACACCACGTGAAGAGTTCAAAGTTTTGTGGGGGGTTACGATGATAGGTATTCCCCCTATTGATATGGCGTTCAGGATTTTTTCCGCCTGTTTAACATTTGAAGCTTCGACCAAAAGGTCGCCAGAACGCAGTCTTTTTACAGATTTTGGTGAACCTGCCAACCCTTCTAATCCTTTCTGGATGAAGAAGGGTGACATCTTTCCAATGGACTGCTCTCCGGTAGAATGGAGAATGAGGAAAAGCGGTGTCACTGATGGTGGTGGTATTTCCTCAGTTCTGGCTCTTTTTGCAGAGGTGTTATCTGCGTCATGATCTCGATTAGGTAGGGGCCTTGTTGGGGCCCCAGAAGAAATGGGGTTTAAATTACTCATAGGAGTAAAGAGAAAATGTCTGATGCCTAAGTACCTCACCCACCACGGAGCCCTACGAGGGGGCGCCCATTCGTGAACTAGCAGGTACTGCGTACACGAATGGGACGCCGAGTTCGCTTAGAACACCATACCCACGTTACCAATAAGTCTTTATCCCGTCCCAGGACCATAGGGAGGGAGACTTATTGGAACGCAGTTGACCCTAGCAGTATAATACCACCCGCCGATTGATCCCAGTCGAGCCGGTCCGGGACCACCCGTCTCGTCGAAGCAGGGGCCAAAGTGGTGTATTAAGGCTGGGCCCCTCAACCACCAGGATCCCCCTTTCCGCTTCCACGGGTCGCGGCGCACGGCTGCACACGCCGGATTCCAATGTTGTAACCCTGGAACCAAGGTATGGGCGTTAGATCCCAGTGATGCTAATCTGGAAAACCAGCAGCATCACTGGGAGGTCCCCTCACCACGTACAGGTGCCCACGTCGAGGGGCTCGAACTCAGGTCTTTTGTGAGGAATTTCTTTGCAGAATGTTGGGATTGAGTAGTCTCTACCAGAAGAAGATCGCCAGATTGAAGTCGTCTTACTGATTTCAGTAAACCGGCAGTTGACTCAATTTATTTCTGCCCAAGGAAAGGGGATAATTTGTTTAGAGGTTGGTCTGATAAGGAACGCAAAATTAGTAATGTTAGTATCTCATCTTCAGGAGCCGTTTTAGGTTCAGAAGAGTAATTTGATGTGCCATTTGTCTCAACTCTTGAGCTCGATAACTCTATCCATCTTTGATCCTTCCATCCTTGAGAGAGTGAATTTCTTCTTCCAGGTTTCCGACCCAGCCACGGGGAGGCAGGACCTGTGCCGGTATAGTAACAAAGCGGGTATAAAAGTTAGTGTGTTGGTTTAAAGGGAAAAAAATGGTGATTTTTAATCCTGAAACTTACAATTCGTATGAATAAGTTTACTATTAATTAACGAAAACCCAAGAAAATCTTTTAAAACTGAAGAAGAGTTACAAGTTTTCAGAAAACGCACTATAAATCTTTCAGAGAATCGCTCTATCACTATAACGCTTGGCATCAATGATCATTAATTAAACATCATTATTCAAATTTCCGTTATTTTAAATAATAAATAAGTTAGAGCTTTATAATGTTGTTTAATGTCTATTCATGAGAGATAGAAAAAAGCTTCTCCCCATTCTTGAGCGGATGAAGATCTTTTAAAAGGGTGGAAAGAGATTTCTCTTTCTACAGAAAGAGAAATCTCCATCTCTTTCTACAGAAAGAGAAATCTCCATCTCTTTCTCTTGTTTTAAGCATACAGAAGAAAACCGATGTCTGTAGTGCAGGTTGTAACTAATTCAATCATTCTCGTGTTTTGAGAGAGAAGTGATGCTAAGTTCATCTGTACTTGCCTTTCTTGACTGTTTTGAAACGAATACAGAACATGTTAACTGAAAGTAATTCTTAATTAAAATCTACTAAGAACTGGTCCTTTCTTGAAGTAAATTTTTCATTCTGTGTGATATTTATATAAATATGTGTAAAGAATCAATAAATTTTAGCTTTATAGAATTTCAAAGTGAGTCCGTTTGAATAGTTTATGAGTAGTATTTATGCAATCTACCGAAATCTAATAAAATATATGTTGTATTGCCATTGGAAATTAAACATCCACTGTATTATGTATGCGAATTATAAACATAAAGCTATTTTTAAAATATAATTTATTGCTCCTTTCCTGGAGAGCGTGGCCATCAGTTTTCCCAGACTTGACACCTGCTGACTTCTGGTTATGGTACGAATACACAATCTTGTGTAGTGTGGACGCCCATTGGCACTGCTAGATCTCAAAGAGGCTATCATTCAAAAGGTGGTTAAAAATTCTAGCCGAGGAGTAGGCAGCTGCTCGTGTTTCTGTAATCAGCTAAAAGTAGTTTCATGGATGTTAGTAGTACACATTCTTCTCTTTAATAAACAACCAATTCATAATTGGAACAACCTGTTAATAAAGTTCTTATTGAGCATATCTTTGGTAAATGAATATAAAGCTACATCTTTATGCAAATTTTACCTAAGAAACCTCAAACGCTTGTCCAACAAACAGTCCAAGATACTTTCATTCCACACAGGCGAACACTTAACCATCCGTTGCTGTGCGCATTATGTTATCTCATCTAAGACAGAAACAATGGATGACGTCACTTTACATCTAAACTCTTAAAATGTCTGAAAATAATAGACATATATGTAGAAAACAAGTATGTAATCCGCTGATGGTTCATGGTTTAACAAGTTTTGATAGAGACTTAAGTACGGCAGCTTTAGGTAGTTCCAAGATGAGAAGAATGAGAAAGGGGGATAATGCTAAACTGTGGCTATTGTTTTGTGCCGTGATTTTTCAGTCGCGAATAGTTATTGTGTCAATGATTATCATCTGGAAGATGTATACCCATATTAAAACAATGAAACAAAACGGTGGGGAAGACTCTGAAAGATTCAGACAACTTCAGCTAAGGTGAAGATCGTCTTATCTCGTATTTTGCAGCAGTAGTTTGTGAAGAATAACGCGAGAAATTTGCCATTTCTAGCCCAGAGCCCAGATCTGAATTCAGTTGAGTCTTTTGGGTTGTTTTTGAACAATTGAAAGTCAGAACAAGGCGTCCTCGATCGAGCAGAGAAGATGCACCACAGAATTGAGGCTGTATTCCATATTAAAAGTTTTCTTTTTCAAACTATTTTTTATTTTCATGTTTCAGTGTACATGTCTGGCAGTGTACATGTCTGTATTCCTTCTGTAATAAGAATTAGTTCTTGTGGGATTAATTTAAATAAATGAAATGTATTGTATTAATTTTTCTGTTGTTTTGATTATTCTTTTAGTACCACGCTCAAATCAAGAAGCAAAATTATAACTCGTTAGACACATATTCAGAACCAAGAAACAGTACGTCTATTTGGTGTGTGTAGTCCTGTTGAGCGTGGGATAGAAGAGTTTGTGACAGGCAAGAAACCTACCGGTCATTAGCATATGCAACTGGTGTGTTGCAACATTCTGTTATGTATTGTCCTACTTTCCACAGGAGTTAGATTTGTACGGATGCATTACAAAAGTCATTTGTAAGCCTCTGACGGTGTCGGTTCTCCTACGTGCTGTTTAAAATGGGTCTGTCGATGATACGATGTACGCACACTCGGACCACCTGCTGTAGATTAGGGTAAAGGAGGAAACTATTTAGCAAATGGACATAAATTTGATGCGAGACATTCCAAATAGTCCATGTCAAGGCTTCTGAAGAGGAAAGGGAATGGGGGGGGGGGCTATTACCCTGAATAAATCAGTATCAAATTGTTTAATAGGTCTGTGTAGGGCTGATGTAAAGTAGCGCCATCTAGTAGACCATACGAAAACTAAAAAGATAGTGTCTTTGGACCAGAAGGCTTTTACTTATTTATTTTTACTATTTTAGGTGCCCACCAATGTCCTTCCGTTCACCTATTGGCGTTTTCGTTGTTAGCATTACAACTATTGACAATAATTCAAAGACCCATCGGAGATTACAGAAATACATGTGATTCAAAATATTGAAACCCAAGGATTGAATCCACACAAGTGTAATGATTCGTCTATCCCAGTTTCATAACGTAATTGGCACTTTGGGGAAATCATAAAGATGGTGATATTTTTAATAAAAAAGTGTACGATTAAAAAGCATGCAAAAAAACTTAATGTATTCTTCCCGGAGAAGTAGTTTACCAGTAAATAGGTCCATTAGAATAAACGCTTTGATGATCTTCATTGTTCTTACACATCTCTCCTAACGCCTCTAATGAACCTGCCAAG
Source organism: Mastigoproctus giganteus (assembly GCF_048544385.1). Classification (NCBI taxonomy): domain Eukaryota; kingdom Metazoa; phylum Arthropoda; class Arachnida; order Uropygi; family Thelyphonidae; genus Mastigoproctus; species Mastigoproctus giganteus. The sequence goes on from NC_143580.1 coordinate 65,702,422, forward strand.
ATGTAATAAGTATTCATCAACCAGAATAGCTAAGGGCAGCTGTAGAACAACGTAATAGCAATTTGTGTTCTTTAGAAAAGAAAGTGTTGTCTTAATTGCAATCTCTACACATTTCTTGAGGTCATAAATGCAATTTGCTAAATATCGCCGTTAGCAACCAGACAAGCACATGTTAAAAAATAAATAAATAAATAAAAAAGCAAGACTTTTTACCTACACTGTACTGTAACTTTATACACGAAAATCTACAAATAAAACGTATAAAATTTAAAAATAATATATAATATTACTGCTTAGCCTTAGCAGTGGTGTCCAAAACTCTAGTACACCAATCAATCCATTCCTTATTTGAAAAAAACCTTCGTGGACCCTATTTTGTAATTTTTTATTTTAAAAATAAAAAAATAAATTTATCTGTCAGGTTTTCCTTTCTTTTATAATTAATTTACGTTGTTTATTCAGTTGCTATTTTAGTATCAGGGTATGGTACGTATATATATTTGTGTGTGCATGGATTTTTTATTTATTTGTTGATTCAGTATATATATATATATATTATTAAAAATTTAAAATAAATTGAAATAAAGTATGTAAATTAAAATATATAATATTAAGATAGATTTCTTTGGATCTCAGTTTGCGCATTTGCTGAATATTGCATTCCTGTGCATAAAGTTATAATAAATTTATTCGATATATGTTTTTTATTAATAATTTAAAAAGTGAACAATAAAAACTGAAACTTGTATAAGAAATATCGCTGTGTGTAATAAGATATCTTTATAAAAGGCATTATATGCCACTGACAAATAAATTAAAATAAAATAAAATAATAGGCTTCAAGTATGCTCCATTTTTAATGGGTTATAGATGAAATAAATATCTTCTATACCAAAACCCGTCTGGTTTATTAAATATAATTGCATTATTGCCGGAGTTTCTCGGGCCCTGATAATGGAATCATAAAGTGAGTCTGAAACGTTATATTAATCCAGCTTTATTTAGTCAACTGAAAGTGATTTTGGGTGGGAATATTTATTTCCGCTCTTAGTATTATTCTTCATTTAATTCTGCAAAATATACGTGGAATAGTGTTTTATTGCATTTAATTTTAGTTTCTCATCAAAATCATTTAATGCAGTATTTTATTTACAAAAAATCTAACACTCAAATGTTGTAAATTTTAGACTGAATTAATTTGCACCTGAAACTCTGGAGGTCCATTATCGTTCTGCTTTTTTTAAACTTCTAAATTTTTCTATATTAATCCAACAGTAATTTTCATTAAACAAACCATCTTAAGCGGGGGAATCTTAAAAAATATGCAAAGTGATCAGATGAGCACTCATAGGAATCTTGCACCAGTTGAAGAAAATGAAATCATTCCTAGAAACCCTGCAGGTGATGACGTCGTAGAGCGCAATCGAAATGAACTACATCCGAACGTGTTCAGCAGGGTTCCTGTCTAGTGAGTATGCCAGTCACTGCAGGCAACTGACCGAAGTGGTGTGTTGGCATTATAAGTAGTGAGCTCATAAAGTAGAAGTTGCCACTAACATAAGCAGGTAGCAGGATTCCTGGAAAGGCCTTCGGTGCGCCACGACTGCCTACTTACAAGTGCTATAATCATCATCTTTTCACTCCATACCCATAAAGGCATGGAGACATTTGCTCTCGAGGAACTGTAAGAATCTGAGTCTAAAACGATGACTCATTTTGTTCTAGAAGTTGTCACATTCATTTCACACTACGGGACCATGCAGAATTATGTGGGTTTAGTAGTGAACTGCGTTGGATTGCCGCTCCTTAGCAGGCAACTGCGTGCTCTGAATATATCTACTGTACTTGAAAACATTGGTCACATCACCGTCATGGATAAGATTACGCTCCTTTGAATAAAAGGTCTCACACCGTATGCAGCTCTCTTGTCAGGTCCATGCTACCCTCAACCTTCTCAGAAAAAAAAAACCGAAAAATAAATTGTGTGGACAACACAAACCTCTTTAAAAATCGCCTACTGCGCAACTCTCTTCTTCAAAGAATGTTTGTTTTTTTTCTCTCCTGAGCAACTAAGGCGTCAGTATATTGTGTGGCTTTTTTTCGTCTACAGTGAGAGATTTCCAGATGATATATTCGTTTTATGCGAAACAGTTTAATGAAAAACAGTTTTAATATTAAACTTTTTTTCCCTTTTAATATTAAACTTTATCCAATAAGCGGCAATATTTCTTATTCCATTTTTTATTTAATTTCTAGAATTGATTAGTAACTGAATGCTCCCATTAAAACTGTATTATTCTGGACGTCTGTAACGAGAAGTCCGATATAAAATTCTTGCCATCATATACACATAATTTGTTGTGGATTAGACGCTTGCAGTCTGTACATGGAACCAACAAGCGAATGTGATTCTGTGGTCTTGCTGATTTGGCTGCAGCATAAGCTAAGTCATTACCTCTGATACCAACGTGGCTAGAGATCCTGCAAAGGAGCGTAGAATTTTCTGTACCTGACACAAACCAGATAAGGAACGCATCTCATCTCTGATAAATCCTGTAATACATTTTGATTATTGGTATATAGTATGAACCTTTGGTACTGGTGGGATTTTATATGATCCAAGGCCAGTTATATAGCATTTAACTGTGCAGTATATATACCACATTCATACTGCACCCGATTATAGATAGCTTTGTTTGAATCAAGACAAGCAGATCCCACAAACGCTTCAGACTTCGAGTCATCGGTCACTAGCAAGAAGGCATGGTCTTTGGTTCAATGTGCTACAAACAGTTAGCGTATACATGGAGATGTGTCAACTTTCGGCCAGCTCCTAGGAGTAAAATCATAAGACGTAAGTTGCACATTCCAAGGAGGAAGGATTTGCTAAAAGCCAGGGGTTTAATCGTGTATGGTTCGTTTCATCAGTGGTCATAAATTTCAGTTATGAAGTTCGATAAATTGCATCGGATGTCTTTAGATGGGCAAAATTATTTATTTAACCTCAACGGTCCTCGGCAATAAAAACAATTTAACCCAATTTAACCCAACCCTGGACGAATATACAATAAATTACACTTTTAATTTGAATAAAATTATGTTACACCTAAAACTTTTTTAAACCGGATGTCCTTGTACTTCAGATTTCTGCTACTCAAGGGAAGTCCCCCTTCTTCACAATAGAAGACAGCAGACAGATTCAGTGTCGTGCAGCGGGTGATGTGATAAAGTTGATCGATGTGCAATAAACAGTTAATAAATTAGAGGATTTTCCGTCAGATAGAAACAAATGTTAAAAGGGATTTTCCAACCTCAGCAAGAATATAAAGAAATAGATGTTGAAGTTCAACATTTCAATAGCGCTGTTCGTTCCTCCCTCTTGTCTCTTTCTTGTCTTTTTCGCATCTCAGCGGGTCGAGTTGTGTGCGTGTATACAGCCATTTGCCTTTAGGAAAAATGTAAGTCGTTATGATGACAATAAAATACTGACAGTGTTATTCAGTAGCCGAAAACCCCAGGCGACTTCCATGAACTTTGAACTAGCCATTGACAACAGCATTAGTTTTCCATTTTAATTTACCTTGGGAAGACAATGTAGTAATTATTAAGGGGAAACCTCCCACCAAAAATGGTAACGCCTTCAAATATTTGAAACAGCTGTGGTAAGTGCTGATTAAACTTAATTCGATTATCAATCGATGCTCGCAACAAAAATAATCCGCAATGATCACGTTTCATTTGAAATGACTTCATTATTGTCTAATAAAAGCAAAACGATAATAACAAAATGAACATTTTTCTTTTGAAATTACTTCATAGTGCGAGATATGAAAAAAAAAATCAATTTATGGAGAATAACGCATGCGCTCTTCTGGCTTTCAAGTTTGGCTGATTTTCTCCATTGATTCTAAATTGTTTCATTTATACTGATTGAAAGAGAGCTTTAGTGGTCTGTGGACCACTAAAGGTCTCTTTACACATTTATTTTGTTCCTAATCTCCGTATATCAATTTAATATTTCTGCGATAGGGCAACCAATTAGAAATAAACAGAAATTACTCGTTTATGTAAGTTTGGGTTCAAATCCTGGAGAGAGTCCGAAGAGGCCTCTTCAATCTAGAATGTAGTTGGCTGATCTCAGAAAACTGGCTGAATTAAACTGCAGTTTGGACGGCTGAAATACTTCATTCTGGGGCAGCACGATGTATAAATCGCCCTCAACATGCTCTTGTACAACTACAAACCGGTTTGTTCAATTGCACTGGTAATCCCGTTCTGAAGTATATTCTCCTCCTAATTCCGTTCAGAAAAAGCATGAATAGCACTTTTGGATGGAGAGATTAGACTGTATATTCATTGTGGGATTAGGCAGGTAACGTAGATAATCAATTGATGCCGACTTTGAAGAATGTTGTTGTTGTTATTCGGTTTAAAGGCACAAGGGCAACTGAGGCCAAATTGTGTCTATTCATCGTTTAATTGCATGACCCTATCTTTATATTTGTTAAACTATATACTTTTGTATAGGCCAATACATTTTAAGTATATTAAAAGTTCTTCAATATTTGCATCGTTTTCTAGGATATGCGATACGTTAAGCCTGGAAACTGATTGAAAAGTGAAAAATGGTTGAATGCAAGGGACAATCAAGCAGAAAATGGTGGACCGTAAGCCGACTGTTACAGGATGAGCACTGAGGTGGGCTTTTTCCCAATAGCAAGTAGAGATGGGTATGATGCGTATGTCCAATTCTTAGCCTTTTTGGTGCCACCCAAAAAAGTACATCCGAATACATACATACATAGTATATCTTTTATTGTGTTTTATTGCTTGCAAGTGATGTTGTTGTTGTTGTTGTTCGGTTTAACGACACAAGGGCTACTACGGCCAAATTGTGTCTCTTCATCGTTAATTCACAAAAGCGTATTGTTAGAGAGATTAAATTATATGCTTCTGTACAAACCAATATATTTTAGATATAATAAAAGTTCTTCAATATTTGCTTCATTTCCTAAGATGCGAGATAAATCAGGTGATATATTCAATGTAGAGAGTGACTGAAAAGTGTTTGACCGGATGGTTGAATGTAAGGGACAATCAACCAGGAAATGACGGACTGTAAGTTGCGTCTGACAGGATGAGCACTGCGGTGGACTTTCCCCCAATAATAGGAAGAGATGAGTATAGTGAGTGTGTCCAATTCTCAGTCTTGCCAGTACCACTTCCTCTCGTCTATTTCTTCGGAAGCCAGACAGCCACAGCTTTGGATCTTCTTCTATCTGATAAAGTTTATTGTTAGGGTCACTTTTCCAGGTCTGTGACCATATATCATAGCAGGCTTTGCGTATGACCGACTTAAAATCAGAGAAAGGAACCTGAGGATGTTGTGAGAGAGCGGGTTGGGGATGTTTAGCGGCAAAGTCAGCACTTTCATTTCCCGGAATGCCTGAATGGCCAGGGATCCAGCAAAAACTGATTGACTGATTGGACACACTGCAAGCGAATAGCTGGGAATGAATCTGTTTCAATATAGGGTGAGAAATGGAGGAATTCTTCCTTATGGCAGAGACAGCACTAAGAGAATCTGTGTAAATTATGGCAGATGAGATGGAGAGCTCAATTATCTTACTAAGCGCTAACTTAATAGCATATAATTCAGCTGTGAAGACGCTGCTAGCAAGCGGTAATGTGGCTGAACTTGTAAATAAAGGAAAAACTGCCGCAGCACCTACCATACTCTCAGTTTTTGAACCATCCGTATAAATTTTACAGGCATGGTTGTTCATAGCATGAGCTGAATGTAACTGTCTGATATTGCAGGAAGGTATATTTTTCCCCCACTGGAGGAAGTATGTATCTTGAAAGACAGACACATATGTCCAAGGAGCAACAGGTGTAGTTGTGTCTTGGAAAATGTCATTTAAATTGATATTCCAAGTCTGAACAAGTTCTTTGATCCTGAGAGAGGCGGGTCTATTTTCATTTGGTTTGCTCTCGTAGAAGGCATCCCAACGAGTATTATAGAGATACTCCCAACTTGGGTGCGATGGTAGACTCTGGATCTTAGCAGCGTAGTGAAGCAGTAGTGTTTTTCTACGCAGGTGTAATGGGGGATCATGCGCTTCAATATATAGACTTTGGATCGGAGAAGTCCTGAAAGCTCCCAGCGCAGTTCTCAGAGCACTGTGATGGATCATATTTAGCTGTTTTAATGTAGTGCTCCTGGCAGAGTCATACACTGGACAACCATAATCTAGTCGTGAACGGATTAAACTTCTATAGAGATGCAGCAAAGTACACCGATCAGCTCCCCATGACATAGATGAGACAGAACGAAGTATATTCAAATGCCTTAAACAAGTAGTTCTCAAATAAGTGATGTGAGCTTGGAAATTTAGTTTGCGGTCTAATAATAGTCCAAGAAATTTAACGGTATTAACAAGCGGGATTGGAGTATTGTTTATTTGCAGTTCAGGTTCGGGATGGAGAGTTCGCTTCTTGCAAAAGTGTGTGACAGTGCATTTCTTTTCTGACAGTCTGTAACCGTTCAGTGAAGTCCAGGTTTCTATTTTGGTTATGGCAAGTTGTAGCTGCCGTTCAATGGTATTCATACTTTGAGATTGACAGGAAATGGTAAGGTCATCTGCATACATATACGTTTGTACAGTTTTTGGGATATCTCGTGTCATACTACTAACTCTGATTGAAAACAGTGTTGGACTGAGTATTGATCCCTGTGGGACTCCCTCTTCCTGAATGTGAGATGTAGAGAGGATGTTTTTGTACAGGACTTGAAAAGAGCGCAATTGCAGGAAATTTTGAATTATTTCCGGCAAATGGCCCCGAAGCCCCAGATGGTAAAGGTCCCTAATAATACCATGGCGCCATGTTGTATCAAATGCCTTTTCAAGATCTAAATTGACCATGACTAGATGTTGTTTCATGACAAAGGCATTGCGGATATGAGATTCGGCTTTGATAAGCACGTCCAGTGTTGATCTGTTTTTCCGAAAGCCATATTGTTGTTCTGGAAGAAGATTCTCTGACTCCAGGATGTAGGTGAGTCTAGTATGAACCATCCTTTCGAAAATTTTTCCCATGCAGCTCGTAAGAGATATCGGCCTGTAATTTTCAACACAGGAAGGATCTTTTCCTGGTTTTGGTAAGGCGATAACGAACGAATGGCGCCATGAAGAAGGATAGGCATTTTCAGTGAAGATCCGATTATAAAAAATTAATAGAGTTCTCAAGTCTTCATCAAGTAAATGCTTTAGCATAACGTAGTGAACTCCATCTGGTCCTGTAGCGCTATTGGAAGATCTGTTTAATGATTCTTGCAGTTCTATTAATGTAAATGGTTGGTTGTACGACAGTGAGCGGCGCGTGAAGAAGTTGATTTTATACCGTTCTGCACCTGCTTTGATGTTCTGAAAGGCAGACGCATAGGTGGCAGAAGCTGAGATTTTTGCAAATGATTCTGCTAATGCATTTGCAACTTCTTCAGGAGTAGAAATGTCTTTCCCTCTCCAATGAAGTATCGGAGAGGGCAGCCGAGAAAATTTGCCATTTAATGCCTGTATTCTTTTCCAGATGACCCGTGTATCCGTGTCTTTGGTAATGGTTGAGGCAAAAGCAATCCATGAATCCCGTTTCGCTTTCCGCCTAACTTGTCTAGCTTTGGCTTTGAGTCTTTTATAAGAAATTAGGTTACTAGTGGTGGGATACTTGCGGAAATTATTCCAAGCACGGTTTTTTTCCTGTTTGGCAATTAAACAATCTGTATTCCACCAATTATTTCTGTGTTTGTGATAAGGCGTGGATTTTGGAATGGAAGCATTAGCTGCAGTGAGAATCTGATTGGTTATATAAGTATTTACTTCATCAATATGTTGTCTTTGAACATAACATCTGTCTAAGAGTATTTGGGCAGAATATCCTTCCCAATTTGCCTTTTTAAACTGCCAGTTGGATCGTTGAACAGGATTCGGAGTTACTCTTGTTTGTAGTGAGCAAATAATTGGAAAGTGATCACTGTTAAAGGGATCAGTTAATACTGACCATGTCATGATTGGAAAGACAGAGGGTGAACAAATTGATAAGTCGATTGCAGAAACAGATCCTGTTGCTAGGTGTATGTAAGTAGGAGATCCAGAATTTAGTAAATTAAGACCATTATTGTTCATGAATTCCTCCACCAATTTGCCTCTTCTATCCATTGTAGCAGACCCCCACAATGGATGATGTCCATTAAAGTCACCAAATAGACAAATTGGAGTTGGGAGTTGTGAAATCAGGTTGTCAAGTTCTGAATGAGGAAGTGGTAGAGAGGGTGAAATGTAGATGGAAACAATGGTAATTGAAATACCAACTGCAATACGAGCTGCGACAACTTCTAGAGTGGTTCTCAATTGGATCGGCCTGGATGGAATGTCAGAGTTAACAAGAATAGCTACTCCGCCACGAGCAGCAGAGTTTGAACTCCTGTCTCGTCTATATATCACATAATTTGAGAATTTTGGTGAAATTTGGGGTGACAAGAAAGTTTCCTGTAGGCATACACCTATGGGATTGAATTGAGCTAGTAAATCCCTTAAGTCATCAGAATGACTACTTAGTCCTCTGCAGTTCCATTGTATGATGTTATACATTATTTAGTTTTGGCTGACGATGATTCGTCTGACTGTTTTTTGTTCGTGGGACATTTTTTCCGGTCTTTTTTTGGGAATGTGGGGCGTCCAAGATCCATGGTGTCATCTGCATGGAGTTCTAGAATGGGCTCCTCATTACGTAGCAGCTCATCTACATCCATATTATTGGTAGGCGCTTCCATTTTTTTTGAGACTGAGTGAGATTTTAATTGTTCTTTTTCAATCGAGACCAATGGGGTATGAGTAGGGATACTGATTGGAGTATTTGTGGCTTCGCTAGTTTTTTTTGGAGGATTATGAGGATTATCTTTTTTTGGGGTTGAAAGTGTAACTTTAAGCCAATTCGCTAGAGAGGTGTTAGGCGGAACTGATACATCCGTTTGAGCTGCAGTAGAAACAAAGTTTCTAGTTCGAGCTGCATAAGAACGACCACTAGGCATGGTCAACATAACTTGTCTACGTGCCTCAGGAAACGTGACTTTATTTTCAATTTTGTATTTTTGTATTTTCTTTCCTGTTATCCATAGCTCACAAGTTTTGGAAAAGGCTGGATGGCTTCCTTTGCAGTTTGGACAAACAGGAGTTTTGACTGAACAATCCGCTTGGGTGTGATCTTTAGAGCCACAGATGGGACATGTGGCTTCCCCGCGACAAGCCTGCTGGGAATGGCCGTATTTCTGACATTTAAAGCAACGAACAGGATTCGGGATGTAGGGTCGAATCCGGCAGTTTAAATAACCAGCTTTAATACAGGATGGTAAGTCTGGAGTGCTAAATGTCAGAATGATGGATCTTGTTGGAGTAAGATTTCCATCTTTTTTTGTCATGATCCGTTTTACATTTACTACTTTCTGACTGCTGAGTTCTTGGAGTAGTTCTTCTTCGGAGACTGTAATTAGGTCCCACTCGCTGATGACACCTTTTGACGAATTTAGAGTTTTGTGGGGAGTAATTTCTACTGTCAACCCACCAAATGTTGTTGTTTTTAACAGCCGCTCAGAATGTTTAGAGGTGGCTGTTTCTATCAGAAGGTCTCCGGATTGCAGTCTTTTAACCATTTTTGGTGATCCTGCAATTGACTCCAAGATTTTCTGAATTAAGAATGGTGACAACTTACCCACAGGTTGGGCGGACAGGGAATGAATCACCAGGAAGTTTGGGCAATCGTCATGACATTCTGCTTCTCTTCGCAGTCTTTTTGGTTGACTTGAGTCATGGTCAGGGTTGGAATCTTCCGCTCTTGAGCTCAAAGGCTCTAAGTTTGGATAATGATTTTTATCCATGCTTGCTCCTTTTTGCCCTGGGGGTTTGCCTTTACCACCCAGGTTACCGGCCCCGCCACGGGGAGGCAGGAGCAGTGCCGCTTGGTGGCCAAGCGTAGAGTTAGTAAGTTAGTACGGCTAGTTAAATTAAAGAAAAAGGTACTTGCCTTCTTCTGGGCTCTCTTCTTAGTGTTTTTAAGTAAGTAGAGCTACTTAACAGAAAATTTTAATTCTAAGAGAAAAACAAGGAAAACTCTGTCACTTGGAGGAAAAACGCTTTATAAACTCGCAAGAATCGCTTGGCCACGGAAACGCTTGGCACCCGGGGCCACTTGCAAGTGAAGCTGTATAATTAAAATTATTGTTTCTTACGCAGAATGCGATGATTGTAAATGGAAAGTGTTTGTATCTATGTAATAAAAATGTACGTAAATAAATAAACAAAATTCTTAGCCTTGCCAACACCACTTCCTCACGTCTGTTTGGTCTGAAGCAAGAGGGCCACAGCTTTGGTTCTTGTTTTATTTGGTAAAGTTTGCTGTTAGTATTCCTTTTCCATATCTGTGAATTTTTTTTTGGTTGCGGATCGGCTTCTGTGGCCATAGTGCACCTCCCAAGGTTTTTGCAGTACTTTGATCCAAGCCCGAGGCAGTATTAGAACCCCCCCATATCTGTGACCAGTTTTCGTAACATGCTTTACGAATAACAGTCTTGAAAAAAAATAGATACGTACAATGATAACCCAGTTTAATGTAATATAATAGACAGTGTCATCAATGTAAATTGATGACACTGTCAAATTTCCACCGAATTTTTAGACTTGCTCTGAAATTTCATCAGAGAAGAGAACCAATTCATGCAGAATTCAATAAAGATTGAATTACTATTATTGATTCACTATTATGATTATTAGCAGCCATAAGATGCAAGCCTCTGACTCCCTTTTTCGTGTAGAAGTTGATAGCTTATTTAAGATTCAAAGCAGAATCTATTTAAGAAACATACAATTTGGAGTGAGTGGACGGGTGAAATGAGAAGGATGTGTGTGTGTGTTTTTTTTTTTTTTTTTGATACTATATAAGCTTGCTTTCTTGTGCCTTTGCAAAGTTCTGCAAATTGCAGATCTGGAGACTAGACGATCTGATTTAGGATCGATCGATCTGTATTAGGTTGATCATACAGATCGATAGTTGATGTCCATTTAGGTATGCGCGTGAACTACAACGCACCACAGATCATCCTAATATTTTTATATGTTAAACGATTCGTTATACGTACTGTATACAGGTCGTACTGTATACAGGTCGAAATATGAATACACACTCCTCGTACAGCACACGATAGTTGTGTTCCTAGAAACCCCGTGCAATGCAAAATCGTGCAATATAAACAACAGGCCCTATGAGAAAAATAGGGTTAGGTACCGACCACCCAAGATTGAACACACATTTGTAACCAAACACAATAAATAGTCGTAATAACTTAAGTATTTTATGTAATAAAATATTGCTTCTGCTTTTGCTTCTATCGTAAGCAAACTTGTTTTTTGTTTGATTTTCTATCCAAACAGATGACAGCCGTTCCATCTCTTCCAATTCTCTTCCAATCCAGTTCTAATGGATTTTAATTACACTTTGTGTTGTTCCTGCTATGAAAGTTATTTTTATTTTCTCCGCATTCTTTGTAATTCTCGGCCTTGCCTCATTTAGGTCTGTAGCACGTGCAATATCACATGGTCTTTCATTTCGCTCAAAGCGTTTCACAGTTTCATATTTTTTCTCTATCGACAGAGGCGGACTGGCCATAAGCCTTAACGGGGAAACCCCGGTGGGCCGGAGGCCGATGTGATTTTGGCCATAAACATTACCAAACACAAATGTGAATTTGTGTTTTGGCCGTATGAGGCCACTACAAATTTCCCCGGGTAAGAATTTTTGATCCAGTCCGCCTCTGTTTATCGATATTGCTTTTCTTTTTCTCTCTGAATCTGCAGTGTCTTCACCAGGACGCTTCCTTTTCACACCTTTTTAAGTATTTTACTCATTTTTAGGGAATAAAGCACAATTAGAAAACGAGGAGGCACGCTTGATACACATAAACAAAGCTGAGCGCGTGTAGCAACTGAACAAAGAACACCGTAAAGGGAGAGACACACTAACACCTCACTAGCTCACATTTCCAGGGGTTACTGCCATAAAACAATAAAAACAATTTCCAGCTGCATTTCGGCTAGTGGAATCTGTTATAAACTGGTAGTTGTTGTTGGAGTGGGGTTTAATGGCGTAAGGGCTACTATGGCCAAATTGCGCCTGTTACTTTGGTCTAGAAGTGACTGTATACGATATAGAAAATAGGTATAAAAGTGACTGTAGACGTTAATCGTTTTCAGATAAATAAAGAGTTCTGAGAAATTGCTATCATCTCCAAGTATTTGGGATAGTTGCAGAGGTTTTTGTAAATTTAGCTGTGATTTGAAACATGCAGTTCTAACTGAATGATAATGTGTACACTCAATTAGGATGTGCTTAACGGTAAGTAGGCAGTTACAGTGTAAGCAAAGTGGAGGATCTTCTCCTAACAGTAAAAACAGGTGCGTTAGATGTGCATGGCCAATTCGTGCTCTTGCAAGCACGACCTCTTCATGCCTGTTTAGTCTGAAACTGGATCTCCACAACTGTGGATTCTGTTTTATCTCAAGAAGTTTGTTTCCTGTCTGGGTATGGCACATTTCAGTCCACATCTCAGTACATATCCGTTGTATGATTGGTTTGAAATCAGAGTGAGGAACTGAGATGGAGTCAAAACAAGCGGGGCGCTTTGCAGCTTCATCTGCACGCTCATTTCCTGGAATTCCTACGTGGCTGGGTATCCAGCAGAATTTTACAGTCAGCTTCTTTTCGTCAAGGTTACATAACAGTGATCTGATTTGTGTAAGAAGTGGATAGAAATGTAGTAATTTATTTTGTAAGGCACTAACTGCGCTTAAAGAGTCTGTATATATTATGACCTGGGTATTTAATAGGTCGTTAAGGAGATTCAAAGCCATTTTTATTGCATACAGTTCAGCTGTAAAAACACTACATTCAGTTGGTAACTGGACAGAGATAGTGGATATAGGAAGGACCACTGCAACTCCTACGGACATTTCAGTTTTTGAGCCGTCTGTATATACATGAAGGCTGTGAGCATTGGCCAATGCATGAGCATTATGTAACTGTCTAAAGTTTTGATTCGATACAGAGTATTTTTTTCACTGAAGAAAGGAGTTATCACAAGACTTTTAAGAAGCAAAAGATAGTAAACAGTACCAACGATACTCCAGTCACAGTTCCACCAACTGCATCACATGGAACATCAGATGTTACAAAATTTAAAACTGATTTAGCGGCAAATAAGAAGACAAACAATATCACATTACCCTCTCCTGGGATCGACTAACTCAGCCACGTTGTGAAAAAGACCCATAAAAATTCCTCGCATATTTGACAGGATTCGAACTTGCGTCTTTTCCACCTGGTGTGGTGAGGAGGACGGTGATTATAGCAACTGTACTACTTATGAGGGGGGGGGGTGTTAAGCACCAAAGCAACTAAGGCTACGCCGCATCACTTTATTGTCTATAACTGCGTATTCTTTGGACGGCTTTCTGTTCTGTTTTCTGGGAGTAAAACCCGAAGATTTTTAGGTTAAAAACCATGCAACTCTCGCCTAAGACAGGCAATTCAGCCATGTTATGAAAAAGCCCTCAGAAATTCTTCGCATCATTGACGAGATTCGAAATGAAGTTGTTTCCGTGCGCTGTGGTAGAACAGTGATTATAATCCACCTCTGTGCTAATCACTAAATGGAGAGAATAAATTAAATATACCAAAGACAAATTTCGCAATATTCTTCCAATCTCTGATTCACAATCGATAGTAACAATAATTCGAACGGTTCCTTCCCAAATGTACAGACTAGTCTCTTAAAACTTTTCCAGTAGATTATTTTATATAGTTCCTGGACTGTGCCCTATTCCAAACAATAATAAAAGTATGGCATCAGCATCAAACTGCAAAAACTGATTTAGAAAGCAGTGCCATCATAACGCAAAATACAAGGAGTGTGCATAATATAAAGTAGACAGCTATTTCTTGATGACCTCCTGTGCCAACACATAAGTGACGATATATGCTGAAAGCGAAGAATTTATTTGAAAATTAGTGCGCTGTTTGTGCGACTCCCTGCTGGACTACGTAAATCATTCAGGAAGCTCGAAACGGTCACAGCATTCTTAAACATGATTCGAGTGTGTATCAACTTCACTCCTGTATTTCCAGTCTTTCTAGTTCATCTGAGAGCGAAATCTTATTATTATCATCACCATGATTTAAACAAAGGTTGTAAGCATCAAATTCTGGTCATAGTTCCCTTTGTAATGATACCTGCTGATAACATTAATACACGCTAGAGGTTCAATAGCTTTTAATCCTCTTTGAGAATGTGGTTGCAATGAGTAAACTACTTAACACTGTCCCATAAAACAACTCCAACAGGAGAGCTTCAGTTGAACGAAGCGCTGTAAATTATCTACGAAGGAATTTAAAAATGGACTTGATTTGTTATGTCCGTTTACATGCTTTTCATCTTCTTTTAGAAGTCAAAAATATCCTCCGGATAGAAGAAACATGTCACCAAATTAACTTCTCTTCGGAACAAAAACGTTTTTCTTGGATTCTTCTAATCCTAATGTGAGACTATCAAAATCTTTATTGCTTAATGCATTAAGTTTTCAAATGTGAACCGAGAAAGATCTAAACGTGGATGCATTTAATATAGTAACTGTTATGTGGGCTTTCCTTCCATTTCAATGCCCAGGTACAATAAGATTTAAAGTCTTAGAGAAAGGCATTGATCTCTCAAAATGTGAGGCTACCACTAAGAGTTGCCTTCTGCTATACTAATAATAAGTCACACTTCTGTAACAAGAAATATATAATGTTGCTTATGAGTGTGCAATGTCATCCGCTCTGATGTCCATTTCGGTACTTATTGGTAGCCTTGCTTTTCTCTAACATTTTACGTCTTTTTTATACCCATGCTATAAAACAGGAATGCAAATCTCACATAATAAATAATGCATAAGTTGTACAACGTCCTCTGTATAACCACTCTTACAATCCCTTTTTTCCTACAAGCTTAATAAACTTGCGAATACGTTATTCAGTAACTGATGCACATTTAAAGCACTGAACGGCTTTTTTTCTGAAAGAAGGTGTTGTTCGCAAGATTTAATCGTCCTGATGTAGGAATGAAGAAATTCTTCAGTACTGATTGATAATTTACCATTTATTAATTATTGTTTCTTCAGAAAAGAATGTACCCGTTACGGGTGACTTCTGAAAGCAGATCAGACATTACGTTTTTCAGGATTCTGTCATTTTTTAAGCTTCCTGTGGTTCCTCCCAAATGTGTAAATTATGGTGCATTGCTTTGCCAAAAGAAAATATCAGCTGACGAAGAAATCCAGAGGAATTTTGGGTCTTTGATTTGAACTGCTGTCTAAATCTAACCTACATACCAATCTGTTTAATCCAATAGATGCATTTCAGCGAATTCAAATAATTCCGTGGCCTATATTGAAAGAGTACGCCATAGCAAAAGCGGTTGGTAAACGTTTTTCCCGATTTGAGAACATCCAAATCGTTTGTGATTCATCGATTTCAGGATATGCTGCTCTTTCTTAGCTCTACTGCCATTTTTAATTAGTTACAACAGTATCTGAAATTTTAAAAAATTATAAATCATTAATTAATTTATAATTGAAAATTATTAATGGCGCTCTTATATATCGTTGACTGATGCTCTTGACTTGTGTACGTCCAATTGGTACTTAAAAGTGAATAAATACTCTGGAGATGAGCTAAGTATGACATTTCAATGCAAAATTTATTTGATTTGACGTAGTTAACTGTATTATTTAGCTTAACATTCGATTTTATATATAAAATTGTTATACATCCGACTAAAGCAGCTAATAATACAATAAAATTCTTAATAAAAGTATAAAATGTGTAAAATAAAACTCATATAAAATGACACTAAATTATTCGCATTGTAAAACTTCCAGGCGCCCTCTAGTGGTGGTATTTCTCTGAATAAAAATTTGCTGCCAGCATTGTTAAGGAATAAGCATTATTTCCCACGATTTATCCAAGAACAGTAATGATATGTTATCATGTACAAAAATTTATTGGTTACAGATGAAATGCGGAAACACTTGTAATGTATTCTGGAATGTCCAAGCATTTTGGTTAACGCCTGACGAAGCATGAGATTTAGAAAGCACATATTTTCTTAAAATGAATGATGTGGCTCCACGAGTGAAAATGGGATAGGCCTCATCACTGACCTACAATAAGTAGTGAAAACTAAAACAGCTCTTTTATCATCATTTAGCAAAGGACCTTGATCGCGTTTCTTGACAATCAAATATTTATCTCACAGGTAATCGTCAGCACTCACTCGAGGTTTCAGTACTCCCAATACGAAGGTACTCATTAACATTTGAATGAACCACATATGATATACTGATCTGTTCGTGATCGCATGAATTATAAACGACACTGAGACAGTCCTCGCCGACCTTCAGGAAGAAACTAGAATACCAAGATGACATCGTAAAGTAGTAGAAGGCCACAAAAAATTATCTCGGCCCTCGTGATTGTTATTCTTTAGTTTTGAAACACGGTCAGATAAAGACAGCAGGAAACGTTCCATTTATGGGAATGATACATATTTCATGTAACAACAACATGAAAAATGATACGGGAAATTTAAAAATCAAAATCATGCATAACACAATTTATATTATGCGCTGTAAATATAAGAGATGCAAATTCTTAGAGAAAGGCATTCATCTGTCGAATTGTAATGCATAACGACGAGTTCCCTTATTCTACACTAATAAACAGATGTTTAATTTTGCCACCTGGTTCACAGAAATTACTGAGCGAATCCTACAGAGTAAACAAGATACATAAAATGTACATCAACATCTGCAGTTATGCAAACTTTTACAAGGTGTTTGATACTAAATTAATATTAAAAATAATTCTAAAATACTTTTCCGAGTTTTTCCATAAACTTATTTTAAATAAGATTTAAACGAAAGTTGCATGCGTGTAGAATGTTTTAAAAAAACAATTATTTTGATAAAAAAATTAAAGTGGGACAAATTGACACGTTTTCAAACAAAGTTTGCTGTAAGTATCAAGGAAACATTCGCTCGAAAGTGGCTGGTCACATCACTTATTTCTAGGGAAATAAATTGTTGAAATCTGCGAAAAATCATGTTAATGCTCTCTTTAATTATACAAAGAAGACACAAGAAATCGTGTCCAACTAATTGCATGTAGCAGAGCCAGAGGATAGCGAATTTGTTTCGCCTACTTGGGCTATTGAAGTAAAAACTCAACACCAACCTATGGATAATTTTAACAACGCTATAATTAAGGCGAAACCTAGGAATGAGTCTTCCTGACTTCGTACTTAAGTAGGTGGATAATGTTGGACTACAGATTACCTTCGGGGATGGCTTGCTGTCATTAAATAAATCACTAGGTGTTGTGGCCAACGTTAGTCTAATACATATCCACAAAAGGTGCTGGAGACATGATTGATTACTGTAAGCATCTACTATAATGCATTTCTTGTTTCTGTTTGCTGGCTTGGATGAGTTCTCTTGCGCCAATAATGAACACTGAATTTTAAAGACGAAGCCTGCCTCTTAAAGCCTCCCCATCACTACGTAATAACAATGAAATTTTTGTATGGTAAATAGATGATGGAAAAATGAACTGATGACAGAAAAAAGCGAATAAAAAATAGTAAATAATAACAGGAACATCGTAGGAACTGTTGAGAGCGTGTTGATTAATGTTAAAATTGTAACGTACCGAATGATGGATCAACAGAATGAATAACATCTCGAAATGTTAAGATGTATGAAACCGAAACATGTAATGAATCAGAATAACATAAAAATAGTCATTAGAAAATCGCAAAACCACCATTAGGTATGAAAACAAACAGTGTAAGGCGTTATTTATGATTGACTATCCATGAATATACTTAGAAATATTTTCTTTTCAAGAAAACTGTACTTTTCTCATATCCAGAGTCTGTATAAAAGTGTAAAATTTCTTACTCTTACACTTGGGGTGATAATAAACAAAGGATTTCAGCTAATTATGCAAACAGTACGGTAATCATATTTTACTGTGGTTGAGGAAACAGTCCTTGATGCAAGGGGAGGTTTAATGAGGGCAAGGAAAGTAACGAATATGAACTTTGACCTCTTGTCGTTAAGTGTATGAACAATATTTTTAAAGTAGGCAATAACGTGCAATATCATAATGGACGAGAAGGAAGGCGTCCCTTCCATAAGGTTAAGAGCGTGCCACTAGTAATAAAAAGGATCAATTAAATATAGCGTATCCTGATTCAACATGATAAATTATTAATGATCCAATAGATGAACTGTCATAATCTAATAGAGCAGTGAAATAATGGCAGCTCAGCTATAACGGGGGTTGTTTCCAAGGGCAGCAGGTTAACATATCACGATGGAAGTGTGTCTGCGAAATCATCTAGCTGATAAACGTCTCGAGGTCTGATACGATTAATTTTCATCAGATATGGCGTCAATGAACAGTAACTGGGATAGGGAAGTGGAGCATTTCACAAGTTCCGCAAACATTAAGGGGCTTCGTTATCAAGAAACTAATGTTTGATGCTGCCTTGGTTGGTCGTGGAATAAGAATAAATTACCCCGACTAAGTTTCAGAATTCTGTTATCAGATGAAGACAGAATCACTTTCGTTAACAAATGTTTCTCGCAGACACGCCAAAGTACACTTGAATTAAATGCGCAGAAAATAAAAAAAGATGAAAATTAAATCAGCTGTACAGCCTTGTTAAGGCATTTTTAAACAAGTATTGAAGAGGTTTCAGAATGAATTTTATTAACTTATTCGAAAAATAAGATAAAACATACACATTTGGATAATTATTTATACACTTAAAATGTAGATCTACAATATAAATGTAATATAAACTATTAGACGTTAAAAATCAATAAAAACTGAAAATGAAGGCATCAGTTATCGAAACTGTCTAAGCAAATTCACTGGCCATGACACAATGAAATTGTGTTAAATTGTTCCCACTGCTCTGTTAAAAAGTAGCAGAGTAGTGGGAATAATCATCATTATTTCCATTCCAAAGGCCGTTTTTGAGAATTCCTCGAGGAAGAAGGCTCCAACCTATGCTTATATGCAATTAATTAATGATTTAATTAAAGATTATGAAGAAATGGGGCGCAAGGTGCTTCTGAATAGACCTTTGTTTTTTTCATCCCAAATAAATTATGCCACACCATTCATCAATAAAGGTGATGCCAGGGATGAACAGTGGAAAATGTTTTACTAGGAGATTGTTATAATACGAGAATGGTATCAAGTAGAACCCAAGTACAAGCATATTAGCAAACATCATACGAGTATAGGCCTACACCACACCCCCTACTCTCATTTCTGCTTTCCTTGTACGTAAATAATTATTTTACCTTTCGTCAGAGGCAAGAAGGGTATTTTTGGTATTGATAAATACACTTTCGTGAGAAAGAAATAATTTTCTTTAGTATTAGAAACTTTCCACAATCCTCTTATTTTCTAATAAAATCGTATACACACAATAAAAAGTCCTGATGGTTTAAAATAGGGACCTGTTGTTGTTGTTGTTGTTGCTTTATTATCCAGATACTTCTTTTTTTATTTCAGAAAAACGACGGACACGTATTTCATTTCTTAATTCGCATTATCTCGATTATAATCGGCCTTTCAAACGAAAATGCATCAGCACTCACTTACCTCTATACTGCCCTCGATTACTAAGAATTTTAATGTCTTCATTACAATATCACTTCACTCATCCATCTCTATTTAATGGATCCCCTCACTTCAACTGTTTTGGCAGAAACTGCCAAACACGTCCTTGAAGAACTTAGCAGTACAGTTACAAGGAACTGATAAATATGCAATCCTTTGAACGTATTACTTACTAGTGAGGAAAAACCCAAATGTTGATATATATCACGTCTCTTGGTATCTGCCACTAAATATTAGCAGCCTCATCAATAAACAAAATGCAAAGCATCTAAATTAGTGTTAATGGACACGAGCTACTTACGTCACAAAGCCATTTTTATAAAATTCATCCATTTAATTTAGTTCTAATTAACGGCGATCAATATTTCAGTTCACTGAAAGATTTTCACTGAATAATCTTTCAGTTCACTGAGAATAATAAAATATTCTTAATAAAAATAAAGTATTAGATATTGTTATTGCATTTTATATGAATTTTGTATAAAAGACCATATAAATATAAAAAAGTATTAAATTAATTTTAAAACTAAACTTAGACACTTCTGAAAACAGCTATTATTAAAAGTAAAGCACTCTTCAGAAAATTCCATGTTTTTATTATTATATTTTTAACCTGAATATAAGAAACAAAACAAATATCTTATTCCTCTACTTGCTTTGAAGAAAATGTTCTTGTTGTTGTTGTGTTTGGATTTTTCTGGTGCAAAGGCTACTATTGTTGTTCTTGTGGTGTTTTATGGTGCAAGGGCAACTTAGGCCATATTGCACCTCCCAAATCAATTGACTTTACATACAGGAACTGCTTGTACAGCAGTTAAAAACGATCACACACTTGAATTTGTTTTAAATAGAGAAATAATTCAGAGAGATTTGCTTCTTTACCTATGATGCTATTAAGAGACAAAGGTTGTTGCAGATCTGAGATGGAACTAAAAGCCATTCGTCGGGCGTTGTTAAACAAGCTACATTCGACAAGTATATGTTTTACTGTAAGTGGCTGCGAGCAGTTTGCACATTGAGGAGGATCATTCCCTGTAAGCAGATAGAGATGGGTGAGGTGAGTGTGACCTATTCGGATTCTGGCTAAGATTACTTCTTCTTTTCTATTTTTACGAAGGCTAGAAGTCCATAATTGTGTTTCAGATTTTATTTGAAATAGCTTGTTATTTTTTTGCATTTTCCACAGAAGTGTCCATTGTTCCATGCATGTTCTCTGTATTTTGTGTCTGTACTCAGGATATGGGACTAGATCATTTGTTGAGGCTATATTAAAAGGATGCTTTGCAGCATTATCTGCACATTCATTTCCTGGAATACCACTGTGGCCTGCGATCCAAGAAAAGATAACAGTTTGTTTATGCTCATGAAGCTGCATCAGCTTATGTTTTATGAGTTTTAATAAAGGATTGGTAGGTGAGGAAATGCCTTTCAAAGCTAAAATAAATAAAAGTATAATATATACTTTGTGAATCAGTATATATTATACTTTTATTTATTGACAGCAGTGAGATATTTTTCAAAGAAAGCTTAATGGCATAAGCTCAGCGGTATAACTGCTACATTCGACTGGAAGTGAAAACGAGATAGTTGAATTAGGGAAGACAGCAGCTGCACCCACTTGATTGTCAGACTTTGAATCATCAGTATATATCTTGGTGAATTCGGGGTACTTTTGTGTATGAGCATAATGTAGTTGTTGGATGTTAACATCCAACAACTACATTATGCTATGGAACTTTTACCCCATTGCTCAAGGTATTCATGAGAAGAAAGTGTGAAAGTAGTCCACAGGGGAACTGGATCTTTTGATTCTCTGAGGATATTATCAAATTGGATGTTCCAGCTTTCTGCTAGAATCTGCAGTCTGATACCAGCAGGCTGAATTGTTCTGGGTTTATTTGCCTAGTGGGTTTTCCACAGAGTGGCCAAACAGGATGAGTAGGTAGGCTTTTAATTTTAGCTGAGTAATTCATCAGCAACATTTTTCTTCTGATGCTAAGTGAAGGTTAGTGAGCCTCAACTTAAAGACCGGTGATGTTCTGTATGCACCTAGGGCTATCCTAAGAGACGAATGTTGGATGGGCGCAAGACGCGTTAAGGTGCTTTCCCTAGCTGTGTCATAAACAGGTGCGCCGTAGTCTAGCCGAGATCTAATTAGGGACTTATACAAGAGGAGCAGAGTATAGCGATCTGCACCCCAAGATGTACTGGAGATTACCCGGAGTATATTATTTTCTTTGCACAAGAGGTTCTTAGATATTTTATGTGCTCCTGAAAATTTAATTTCTTATCAAAAATTAGCCCTAGGAGACGAATACTGTTCACGATTGGTATAGGGTTTGATTTGATTTGATTTGATTTGGTTTTTTATGGCGCATTGGCAGCTAAGGCCATAATGCGCCAAGTCAAATTTTAAAACGCTACTAAACATTTTGGTAGCCAAAGCTACCACGTCAAGTAATAAATCATTGTCAAAAGATGTATAGTAAAAGTATAAAAAGTGTAAACCTTAGATTCTTTTATAAAAATTAATAGACTGTAAAAAGTTAAAAACGTCAGACATATTGTCTCTGTCACCTATAATGTGACTGAGTGTAAATGGCTCAGTCACATTAGTAAAAACGGTAAAATACAAACGTCGCGCTTCTATAAAATCAGGACATTCTATTAAAATATGACTAACGGTTAAAATAACATTACATATCTCGCACATAGGTGGGTCATCCGCCCTCAGCAAGTAGGAATGGGTTAGATGACTATGACCTATGCGGAGCCGAGCAAGAACAACTTCCTCTCTTCGGACCCTGCGTAGACTGGACTGCCATTGCGCAATTACAGGCTTAATGCGATGTAATTTATTTGTGGTCTGTCCGTGCCAAGAATCTTGCCATTGGGAGAGTAATTTAGAACGTATTATTTGCCTGTAGTCTGTATAGGGGACTGACAGGCAATGATTATCCAGGGAAATGGCTGATTTAGCAGCGGCATCCGCCGATTCATTTCCCCGGATCCCAATGTGGCTTGGGATCCAGCAAAAGCGAATATCATATTCCAATTCTATGAGAGAAAAAAGAATCTGCCGGATCCTGGACAGGATCGGATGAGGATTAAAACTCACCGATACCAGAGCCTGTAACGCGCTTGATGAATCGCAATAAATCATATACCTCTGGTAGTCGCAATTTTTAATGTGATCTAGGGCTGTTTGTATTGCATGCAACTCTGCAGTATAAATGCTAGTTTCTTGTGGGATCTTATAGGATATTGTTTTGTGAGGGAACACAACAGCAGATCCCACATGACATTCTAACTTTGAGCCATCTGTATAGATTGGCAGAAAGTCAGAATACTGCTGTCGATGTACTGCAAAGAGTTGCTGGTAGACAGATGGCGGTGTAGTAGCCTTCTCCCAGATCTTAAGGGAGAAGTCGCAAGTTGGAAAATGAGCATGCCAGGGTGGAAAGAATTGCCTTGGTGACTGGGCAACATTGTCTACCGTCAAGTTCAGCTCATTCAGCAGCCCTTGAATGCGAATACCAAAAGGTTTGTTGGCAGTCCGACGGGTGTTGTAGAGATTTTCCCAACGCGGCTCAAAAACGGATGGCCACGTGGGATGATCGGGCAGGGATTTTAATTTGAATGCATACTGTAAGGACAACTGCTTTCGTCGAAGAGACAGAGATGGTTCATTTGCTTCGACGTAAAGGCTTTGGACAGGAGATGTGCGAAATGCTCCAGTGGCTGTCCGGATGGCTTGATGGTGGATTGGATCTAACCACCGAAGTGCACTATCTCTAGCAGAACCATAAACCTGAGACCCATAGTCGAGTTTGGAACGGACAAGTGCTCGGTAAAGGCGAAGAAGGGTAGAACGATCTGCGCCCCATGAGGTTGATGAAAGGGCACGAAGGATGTTAAGCCCTTTGACACATCTTGTCCTCAGCTGACGAATGTGTTGTAAAAATGTCAGCTTTTTGTCGAAAATAAGTCCAAGGAATTTGAATTCTGCTACAACTGGGATGTTATTTTGCCCAAGCCTTAATTCTGGGTCAGGATGAAGGTTAAGTTTGCGACAGTAGTGTACACAAACGGTCTTCTGTGATGAAAATCTGAACCCATTAGCCAAAGACCAAGCTGTGAGACGATCAATGGTTTTCTGCAGTTGCCTTTCAATGACCCTCATATTGCATGAATTGCAAAATATGGCAAAGTCGTCTACATAGAGGGCATTGTTTACAGTGGGTGGAAGTTGTTCTGTGATAGAGTTTATTTTGATTGCGAAAAGCGTAACACTTAGAACGGATCCTTGTGGGACTCCCTCTTCCTGAGAGAAAACTAGAGAGAGGGTGGATCCTAAACGGACTTGAAACTGGCGATTCGAAAGAAAGTTTTTAATAAAAACAGGAAGGTTACCTCTAAGACCAAAGTTATAGAGGTCTTTTAAAATTCCAAATCGCCAGGCTGTGTCGTACGCTTTTTCAATATCAAAGAAAACTGCTACCAAATGCTCGGATTTAATAAAAGCGTCACGAATGGACGTTTCCAATCGGATTAAATGATCCAGAGTGGATCGATTTCTTCGGAAGCCGCACTGTGTCCTGGAAAGCAGACCATTTGTTTCTAAATACCATACAAGGCGTGCATTAACCATTCTTTCCAGGACTTTGCACAAACAGCTTGTCAGAGCAATAGGACGATAATTACTTGGATTTCTAGGATCCTTTCCTGGTTTTGGGAAGGCAAGGACGATTGCTTTCCGCCAGGAGTCCGGAAATTGTTTATTAAGAAAAATTCTGTTAAACAGAATTAAAAGGTGATCCTTACATTGTGGTGTGAGGTGTTTTACCATTTCGTAGTGGATGTCATCGGGCCCCACAGCACTTGCGTGCGTGAGAAAGAGTGCAGCATTTAACTCCTCCTGTGAAAAGGGCTTGTTATACGATTCAAGCCCTTTTGAATAGAAGTTCAGGGGGTTTTTCTCATTTTTCTCTTTCAGGGCCAAAAACTCTGCGGGAAAAGATGTTATTGCAGATATTTTTGCAAATGTTTCCCCTAGAGTATTTGCTACTGCAGTTCGATCTGCAATTGGACATCCGTTATGCTCGAGGATCACAGAAGGGCATGGTGGATATTTTCCCTTCATTTTCCGGATCTTATCCCAGACTACTTTTGAGCTAGCAGCCTGAGTTATGGAAGATGTAAAACGAATCCAAGATTTCCTTTGGTTCTGACGTCGTACATAACGTGCTTTTGCACGTGCACGTTTGAAGGATATTAAATTATCAGTGGTGGGATATCGGCGGAATATCCCCCACGCTTTGTTTTGCGCTTTTTTTGCTGCCGTGCATTCTGAATTCCACCAAGGTTTGGGGAATAGTGGGAACCGGCTGGATGATTTTGGGATTGCAATTGCAGCTGCTTGGACAATCGTTTCTGTGACATACATGACTGCTTCATTGATTGGCTCCTGACTGACTGTAGTGATGTCAAAGTTTGCCAGATATTGAAAGGCATTCCAGTCAGCCTGATCGATCTTCCACCGCGGTAAACTAAATGGCAGACAGGGTCTACCATTAGTTAGGGTTGTTATCACGGGGAAGTGATCGCTTCCATATGGATTTTCTTCTACCTCCCAAGTAAGTGAAGGAAGGAGAGAAGGGGAGCAGATAGAAAGATCAATGGCAGAGAATGTACGGGTAGGCATGTGGAAGAAGGTGTTTGTTCCCACATTTAGGAGGGAGAGATCATTGTCAGTGAGCATATGCTCTATGACTCGTCCCCTTCCATTGATGTCAGCACTACCCCACAGAGTGTTATGTCCATTGAAATCCCCAAGAATTAAACAAGGGGAGGGCAATTGCATGATAAGATCATCAAGGTCTTTCTGGGGGATGTCAATCCCAGGTGGCAAATAAACAGAGCAGACAGTTAATAAGAACCCCACTGTAAGGCGAATTGCTACAGCTTCAATGCTAGTTGTAAGCTGCAGAGCCTGAAATGGGATCTGGTTGCCGACGAGGATTGCGACTCCTCCGTGGGCAGACCCATCCACAATTCTATCCTTACGAATGATGGTAATGTTATGCATGGTGGGGTCATCATTTGCCTTTAAATAAGTCTCCTGTACGCAAAAGCAAACTGGTTTGTGCTTTTGCAGGAGTGCCTTGATGTCGTCAGTATTTTGCCGGAATCCACGACAATTCCACTGTAGGAATTTAGCCATTATTTGGACTTGGTGGGTCCATCAGGCGGCTTCCGAGGTGCTGAGGGCTTAATTTTGTCAGTCTTGGATTTATCTTTCCTGGGGAAGTATGGACGCTGTCCTGTGTCCATTTCTTCCTCGGCAAAGAGTTCCAAAACTGACTCATCATGTACCTCCTTCTGCTCGACATCCATGTTTTCCTGGGTACTAGGTGTTACTTCCCCTTTCTTATTCCTTTCTTTTGCTTTTGTTACTTGTGGAGCATTAGGAGGTATCGATATAGGAGTGGCAGCTGATTGGTCCTTTTGTGCAGGTTTTTGGGAGCTTAAAAGATAACGTGCAATGGGAGTAAATGATTCTTTTGGAGGGACAGACATGTCCGTCTGAGTCCCAATCGAACAACTCCCTGCTACCTTCTGGGCGTAGGTAGGTTTTTTGATGTTAAGAGGTTTCACTGCTTTTCTTGCCTCCTGGTACGATATGTTTAGCTCTGCCTTCAGCCGTTGAATTTCTTTTTCTTCTTTCCACCTCTGGCATGCTCTTGAATAGGCCGGATGTTCTCCCTCACAGTTAATGCAGGTGGGTTTAGTGGCTGAACATGCTGTTGTTTCGTGGTCCTTTGCACCGCACCGGGCGCATGCAAGGACTCCACGGCAGGCCATTTGAGAATGTCCATACTTCTGACATTTAAAACACCGTAAAGGGTTCGGAATGTATGGACGTACTGGACAGTTGATGTATCCAGCTTTAATCTCATCAGGAGGTTTGGGAGAGTTAAAAGTCAGGATAACACTCCTGGTTTTAACAATTTTCCCATCCCTTCGCGCAGTGATTCTCTTGACGGCAGTAACTCCCTGTGGTTGTAATTCGGAGCAGATTTCCTCCTCGGTGACGTCGAGAAGGTCCCACTCCGAAATGACACCTCTCGATGAATTTAGTGTTCTGTGTGGTGTCACTGTTATGGGTATACCTCCGATTGATGTTACTCGGAGTAGATGTTCAGACTGCCCGTCATTTTTTGTTTCAATCAAGAGGTCCCCAGAACGGAGCCTCTTAACTGACTTGGGTGTACCTGCTAACCCATCCAACCCTTTTTGTATAAAAAAGGGCGACATTTTACCAATCGGTGTTTCATTGGTGGAATGCATTATTAAGAACCTTGGGACAGGCCCTGATGGTAGTTCGGTTCGCTGCCTCTTTGTAGCAATAATGCTATCTGCCTCTCCGTCGTTATTTTCAGATAGGGACCGGGTTGGGGCCCCTGAAGGAATACGTTTATCAGGATTCATGGAGTTTTTTTAATTGTTCAGTGCCCGGGCTCCCCACCCACCACGGAGCCCAAAGGGACGCCCACTACCCGGCATGCAATAAATGCGCTCGGGAGTGGGACGCCAGGGCTACCCAGACACTATACCCGCACCGCCGCCAGCCTGAATCCTGTCCCTCGGACCATGAGGGTAGGGGCGTGGCATTGACACGGTTGACCCTCGCAGGCGAGCCTACTAGCCGATTGATCCTAGCCGGGCCTTCCAGGACCACCCGTCTTGTCGAAGCAGGGGCCAAAGTGGTGTATTGAAGCTGGGCCCCTCAACCACCAGGATCCCCCTTTCCGAATTTCCACGGGTCGCAGCGCACGGCAAACACGCCGGATTCCATTGATGTAAGCCCGGAACCTAGGCTGTGGGCGTTGGATCCCAGTGATGCTAGTCTGGAAGTCCAGCAGCGTCACTGGGAGGACCCCTCACCACGTACAGGTGCCCACGTCGAGGGGTGGTATAGGGTGATTGGCCAAGTGCAACTCAGGTTCAGGATGCATTCTGTGCTTTGTGCAGAAATGTATGGCTGTAGATTTGTGGCTTGTTTGTTTGTTTGTTTCTTTCGGGATTTATTGGGCGCATCGGCAACTATGGCCATAGTGCGCCATACATAAGGTAATTATGCATGCCATTTCTTCTCAAATAGAGAAAATGGAAAAAAGGAACAAGTAATTATTATTATTATTTATTTATTTTTTTGTTTTTTTTTTCCTAAAGGAGGTGGTACACTTTAATCATCTTGAGAAAGTTATAAATGCTTGAGGCATTTGTTTCATTGTTTAAAAGTGAGGTAAGTGTAGGATCTTTTGTTGTGGCTGAAGTGCAAAGTTTCTGGCGTTCTCTTGTATATTTTGTGCATTCGACCAGAATGTGTTTCACTGAGAGCATTGTGTTACAGTGATGACATTGAGGGGGTATCTCTCCTCTCAAAAGATAACCATGTGTAATATTTGTGTGTCCTATTCGCAGGCGAGCCAAAATTACCTCCTGATGTCGGATTGAACTGAAACTGGAAGGCCATCGCTCAAGGTTTGGCTTGATACTTCGAAGCTTATTGTTAGGTTGATTTTCCCATGATAACTGCCATTGGCACATGCATTTTTCCTGGATTATTGGTCGATAGTCTTGATGAGGCACTTTCCACTCTTTCTCGGGTGGTAGGTGGGCTAATTTGGCAGCATTGTCCGCTAGTTCATTACCAGGAATTCCCATATGTCCAGGGACCCAGCAGAAGTGTATGTTTTTCCCAAGTTCTGATAAGGAATGTAGAGAGCTGACTATTCTTTTCACAACTGGGTGGGTGATGTTCATGGTATTTTTTAGTGCTTGAAGTGCACTTAAAGAATCAGTGAAAATAATGCTGTTGCTAATATCAGAAGACTCAATATGATTCAGTGCAACCTGAATTGCTATTAGTTCGGCGGAAAATATACTGAAATCACGTGGTAATTGATAAGCTAATGTGATGTTTTGAAAAACTACGGCGATTCCAACGTGGACATCATTCTTTGATCCATCCGTATGTACTATGGAAAAGCTGGGAAACTGGTCCACTACTGCATGGTATAGTTGCAAGAAGTTTTCTCTATGCAATGTAGATTTATTCCATTCATGCAGATGTAAATCACATGAGGGTGGAATGATATTCCAAGGAGCAAGAGAGGATGGGAGGTTATGTGCCACATTGTCTAAGGTTAAATTTAGTTCTTCTAAGAGGAGTTTTATTCTCATACCCAAAGGACGATTAGCATTTGGGCGGTTTTGGTATAACCTGGTGTGCTGTGGTGAGAAGAGTATCTGCCAGTTTGGATGTTCTGGCATAGACCTAATTTTATAGGCGTATCGTAGTATCAGTTGTTGTCGCCTGATCGAGAGAGGAGGTTCGTGTGCTTCAGCATATAAGCTATGTGTTGGAGACGTGCGATATGCCCCTAAAGCAACATGTATTCCACTATGATGGATAGGGTCAAGCCAGCGAAGGGCACTAGATCTTGCTGAACTATAGACTGGTGCTCCGTAGTCAAGTTTCGATCTTATTAATGCTCTATATAACCGTAATAAAGTAAGGCGATCAGTTCCCCATTTGGTTGCAGAGAGAACCCGGATGATATTTAGTTTTTGTTGACATGATGTTCTTAGTCTTTTGATGTGCTCAACGAAAGTGAGTTTATGGTCTAAAGTGATTCCTAAGAACCGTATGCTGGGATGAACTGTTATTTGTTGGCGATTCAGTTGTAGCTCCGGATTGGGATGGAGTTTGCGTTGGCGGCAAAAATGGATGCAAAATGTTTTTTCTGGACAAAGTTGAAATCCATTAGGCTGAGCCCATGAACAGATCTTATTTATTGCCACTTGCAACTGTCTCTCAATAGTATTCATATTTTTAGCATGACACCAAATACTAAGATCGTCTACAAACAGTGCTTTATCAACAGTGTCTGGAATTTGTCCGGCAATGGAGTTTATTGCAATTATAAAAAGTGAAGCACTGAGTACAGAGCCTTGAGGAACTCCTTCTTCTTGGGAAAATACTTGGGACAGTGAGGTTTTGAATCGAACCTGGAATGTACGCTTGCATAGGAAATTCTGTATGAAAATCGGGAGGTGACCCCGAAGTCCATGACGATGTAATTCACGGAGTATTCCATACTTCCACGTGGAATCATAGGCCTTACTGATGTCAAAGCAGACTAACACATGGTGTTCCGATCTGAGGAATGCATTACGGATGGAATTCTCTAGTCTGACTAGTATATCTAGTGTAGATCTGTTTTGTCGGACACCGTATTGTGCAGAATGTAGCAGATTGAGATTTTCAAGGTACCAGATCAGTCGGCGGTTCACCATCTTTTCGAGAATTTTGCAAATGCAACTGGTCAAGGCGATTGGTCTATAATGAGTGGGATTTGTAGGGTCTTTACCTGGTTTAGGGAAGGCAAGGACCGTAGCGTGATGCCATTGATTAGGAAATTTATCTTCCAGGAAGAGTCTGTTGAATAGATGAAGAAGTAACTGTAATGATTCGGTACTTAGTTCCTGAATCATGGAATAGTGAATGTTATCTGGTCCTACAGCACTGCGTCTAGATGTTGACAAAGCTCTATGTAATTCGTGAATGGTAAAAGGTAAATTGTATTGTTCATCTCCTTTTGAAGAGAAGTTTAACTTTTGTTTTTCTAAACTTGTTTTTAATCTTCTGAAGGTCGGTGTATAATTTTCTACTGCTGATGTTTTTGCAAAGGTTTCACCTAGTATATTGGCAATTCCAGCAGGATCATTTACATTCTGCCCTCTCCATTCCATGATGGGTAGGGGTATCGGTTTGTATTTGCCACTCATTTTTCTGATTGCTTTCCAAATTTTATGTGTAGGCATTGCTTGATTAATAGTCGAAGTGAAGCGGATCCAAGCAGCCTTTTTATTGCAGCGTCTAACATATCTCGCTCTTGCTCTAGCACGCTTATATTGAATGAGATTGGTTGTAGTTGGACTCCGGCGAAAAGAATTCCAAGCTTTGCTTTGCATTTTTTTAGCCACAAGGCATTCATCACTCCACCAGGTTTTTGGATGAATCGGTAATTTTGATGAGGATTTCGGTACGGTTTGTTCTGCTGCATGTAATATCATTTTGGTGACATAGTCAACTGCTTCGTCAGTTGTGGAATTTTGGATTATTTCGGGATCAAGCTTGGTTAATTTTTTATAGGACTGCCAATCTGCTTTATCAGTAAGCCAATGCGGAATTTTAGTAGGATGATGAGGGGGCTTATTAAGTAATTCAATTATTATGGGGAAATGATCGCTATGTAGCGGATCGTTGTTTACCGTCCACTTTAGAATAGGATATAAGGTTGCAGAACAGATAGACAAATCTATTGCAGTGCTTGTTCCTGAAGGAAGGTGAACGTATGTAGGGGAACCGTCATTTAGAAGAAGGAGGTTGTTATTGTCAAGACACTGTTCAATTAGTTTTCCTCTTTGGTCGATGTTGCTGTTACCCCAAAGAGTGTGATGACCATTTAAGTCTCCCAGAATGAGGAAAGGTGTTGGGAGTTGAGCTATAAGATTGTTGAGATCATTTTGCTGGAAGGTATAGCTTGGTGGAATGTATAAGGAGCAGATTGTCATATGGATGTCAGCAGCTATACGGACTGCTATTGCCTCGAGGGAAGAGTTCAGTGAGACCTGTTTGGTAGGAATATGTGGGTTTGTTAAAATAGCTACGCCACCATGTGCGATATTCTGATTGGTTCTGTCTTTTCTAATAATGTTATAATGAGACAGTTTTGGTGTATTTTGGGGTTTTAAATAAGTTTCTTGAAGGCAGATACATATTGGTGAGTATTTACAGGAAAGATCGTATAGGTCATCGATATTGGCGCGGAATCCACGACAGTTCCATTGTATTATTCTGTTCATTGTTTATCTCTTATTAGACTTTCTGAGCGTTTTCGGGTTGTTGATGTTTTCTGTTTTTCACTTTTGTTTTTATCTTTTTTTGGGAAGGAAGGCCTTTCGGTGTCCATATCTTCTTCAACAAAGATTTGAAGAACAGGGTCATCTGCTGATTTTTCTTTATTGTCCATTTGTTGTTGGTGACTAGAAGTTAGGATATGTTTTTCTTTAAGTCCTTCGTCCGGAGTGTGTATGTTTTCTTGTGGTATGGTAATTGGTGTATTGACTGCTTGGGTTTGAGTTGCACTGTACAAAGATTTTACATAATTTGAGAAAGACTGTTTTGGAGGTACTGTTATTTCAGTTTGCGATCCGGTTGATTGGAATTTTTTGGTGGCTTGGGCATACGTAGGTCTGTCTGCATGAATTGGTGGTGAGATGATTCTTTTTGCTTCTTGGTAAGAAACATTATGCTCAGTTTTATATTTCTGGATAAGTTCTCACTTTTCCAGCGCTCGCATATTCTGGCATAAGCGGGATGATCCTTTTTGCAATTTGGACATACTGATTGAGGAGCATTACAGTTTTCGCAATCGTGTTCGATTGAACCACACTTTGCGCAAGTAGGGGTTCCCCGGCAAGCTGTTTGGGAATGTCCATACTTCTGGCATCGGAAACACCGTAGCGGGTTTGGGACATATGGTCTGACATTACATACCAGATATCCGGCCTTAATAGATGATGGACGATTCGGTGTGTTAAAGGTCAAGATCAGATTGCGGGTAGGGATCAGATTACCATCTTGTCTCGTGGAGATTCTCTTGACATGAATAACTCCTTGTTCTTTCAGTTCTTCTAGCATTTCTTCTTCAGTTACATCTAGTAAGTCCCAGTTTGAGATCACTCCTTTAGAGGTGTTTAGTGATCTGTGGGGTGTTACAGTTACTGGGAGACCTGCAAAGAAATTTGTTTTCAGAAGTCGCTCAGAATGTTTGGTATTAGATGTCTCAATGAGAATATCTCCTGATCTGAGTCTTTTTACGGATTTCGGAGATCCTGCTTTACTTTCCAATTCCTTTTGAATTCTAAAGGGAGAGAGTTTGCCAACTGCATTCTCACCAGTTGAATGGATGATTAGATAGGTTGGAATTGGATATGTCTCTGGCTCAGTTTTTTGGCGCTTTGCCGTTCCTGCTGTGGAACTGTCTTTCTTTTTTGATATCTGGGTTGCGTCTGGCAGCCCAGATAAGTCTGAGTTTGATTTACTCATGATATGCTCTTTTTGGCCCCGGGAGATTGTCTTTTTCTCCCAGGTTACCAGCCCCGCCACGTGGAGGCAAGAGCGGTGCCGCCTAGTGACCCAAGCGAAGAAAAGGGTTAGTAATAACTGAAAATAAAAAGAGGGATTAAAGAAAGGTGGCTTTCCTTTCTAGGTTATAGTATTTGAATATATCTATTTAATTATAATCTTCAGGAGTTATCGGACTTTCGAAACTCAGGAGAAACGTATTTACAATTAAGCGTACTAGATAATCACTCTGGAAAGGCGCTGTGGTCACTAATATCGCTTGGCACTCGGGGCCTAGATTTGTGGCTTCAGAGTCTGTATCCATTTTGTGCCATCCATAATTCAAAGTTGTTTATGGATATTTGTAGATGCCTCTCGATATAGTTCATATTATGGGAATGGCAGGATAGGATAAGGACATCCGCATAGAGATACGAGTCAGCGGTGTTTGGAATGCAGTTTGTAATATTGTTTATTCGTAGTAAGAACAGAGTGGCACTAAAAACAGAGCCCTATGTTCCTTCTTCTTGTATATATGTTTCAGATAAAACCTACCGGTATTTAACTTGGAAAGACCTGTGTCGAAGAAAGCTTTGAATAAAATATGGTAAGTGTCCTCGCCGTATCGCCAATGTGGTATCAAAAGCCTTCTCTATATATACATGACAAGATGTTGTCATGATCTATTCTTTCGAAAACCAAACTGATTATTACGAAAATGGACCAGCGCATGTGCATACGAAAACGGACTTCCGCAGGCACATACGAAAAGCGACCATACATAAACGGACCTGCGCAGGTGCATACGAAAATGGGACATGCGCAGGCGCATACGAAAATCGACCTGCGCATGCGCATACGAAATCGACCTGCGCATGCGCATACGAAAATGGACCTGCGCATGCGCATACGAAAATCTAACTGCGCATGCGCATACAAAAATCGACCTGCGCATACGAAAATCGAACTGCGCATGCGCATACGAAAATCGAACTGCACATGCGCATACAAAAACGTACATGCGCATAAGAAAATCGACTGCGCAGGCACATACAAAAATGTATTAAACTCCTACAACATGTATACAGAGTCAGTTCAGGATAGTCTGCTTACTCACAGAGATATCAAACCATTCTGGAATTTCATGAAGCATAAGAACATAACCAGTAGAAAGTTACAACTCCGAAACGCAGATGGAATTCTCTTATCTGACGAATTCAGTATTGCTCAAGAGTTTGCCAAACACTTTTCTAGAATTCAAACAAATGATACATTGAGACCTGCCTCATTTCCTGACTTCACACCTGTTAAAGATGATATCCTCATTAATCTCTTTATCACTGATGAAGATTTAAACTCGGCATTAAAAAGCATGAAAAATGACTATACTAGAGGCCCAGATGACATTCCAGGCCTATTTTGGAAAAGGACTGTCACTACATTGAAACCCCTCATACTGCGGATCTTCAACCTGTCTCTCAGGCTGGGGAAGTATCCTAATCACTTTAAGCAGGTCAATATAGTTCCTATTTTCAAAAAAGGTGATAAAAATGACGTATGCGATTACAGACCCATAACCTTGCAAAACAGCCTGGCTAAACTCTTCGACACAGCAGTGCACAAACATCTCTTCGAATTCTTCAAGCCTTTTATCGATCAGAATCAACATGGTTTCTGCAGTGGCAAGTCAGTAGTCACAAATTTACTTCCTTTCTGGCAATACACCTCTGAAGCTCTTGATAACCACCTACAAGTTGATGCAGTCTACACAGACATATCTAAGGCATTTGATAAAGTCCCGCACGAACAACTTCTGAAAAAACTTAAGCTATATGGCATCCGTGACCCTTTGCTCTCATGGCTACGCAGCTATATTACGCATCGTTCCTTGAGCGTTATCATCGATCAAGTGAACTCAGACTGTTTTATACCACTAAGCGGAGTACCACAAGGCTCTCCCTTAGGTCCTCTTCTCTTCATTGTTTTCGTAAATGATCTTCCTTCTTTCATCTACACCTCCAATGTTCAAGTTGCTCTCTATGCAGATGATCTTAAGATCTACTCAGCAGTGAAGGAGACTACCGATTCTCAACAACTTCAATGTGCTCTCAATAAATTCTCTCTGTGGCTATCTCTGAATGGCTTGTCTGCTAACCCCTCGAAGTGCAAAGTAATCTCTTTCTCATCTTGCAGATCTCCACAACTAATGAATACGGAGTATAGTATTAACTCTGTGATCATCGAAAGGTGTGACCAAGTTAACGACTTAGGGATTCTCTTTTCCAGCAGTGCTAAATTCGATGCCCATGTCCTTAAAATCACCAGCAAAGCATT
The DNA here is from genome assembly GCF_048544385.1 of Mastigoproctus giganteus. Lineage (NCBI taxonomy): Eukaryota > Metazoa > Arthropoda > Arachnida > Uropygi > Thelyphonidae > Mastigoproctus > Mastigoproctus giganteus. The sequence continues at coordinate 65,737,796 of NC_143580.1, forward strand.
CAAAACACTGGGATTCATCAAACGGAACACATACAAGTTCAAAAACTACAGATATGCGGTTATCCTTTATAAAACTATTGTACTGCCAATCCTTGAATTCAGTTCACCCATCTGGAATCCTCACACAAAGACTTTAACTAACAAAATTGAAGCAGTCCAAAAAAACTTTATCCGTTACCTTACGTACCGCAATCCTCTATTCTATCACTCAGTGTATTATGAATCGCTGTGTGATTACTTTCATCTAAGGCCTCTGTGCACTAGAAGAGTTACTGCTGACATCGCCCTCCTAGCCAAAGTAATCACTGGAATTTATGAAGCATCTGATATCCTGAGTAAAATAAACTTCAATGCTCCCTGTAGACAAGTCAGGAACCTTACACCGTTTCGCCTTGACTCTGCCAACACGGACTTAATGAAGTTCAGTCCACTGAACAGAATCAGCAAATCAGCAAATGACTCTCTCATTGACTTCTTTGACAACTCCCAATCACTGATGAACTCCATCCACAAGTTTGCCTCTTCTCTTAAACTGCAAAGTGACTAGCTCACATCTAATTATTGTAGCTTATTATTTGTTATATTATTTTTCTATTCTCTAACGGATTAATTATTACCTGTTTTACCGGTAACTTAACTTAATACAATCCTCTTTTGTACATATGCTTTATTGTTTGAATTTGTATCAATGTTTATCGTCCTGTAGGATTTCACATTATTGTTATTATGTTTATTGATCTGATCTCAGATACACTGTTAATGGTTACCTGTTGTGTATCTTTTTATTAATAAAATAAAATAAAATAAAATAAAAAATAAAGTACCTGCCCATTGCACATACAGGACCTCGCAAGCAATAGCACCACACCCAGTGAAACTTTAGGGGCAGCACAAGGAAATGGCTCCACACATTCCACTAGGAAAAGTCGAAACCAAAATAAAGAAGCCTCAGAAATATTAGGACAACAGGAATCAACTGAAATGATTGGAGCATGCATGTATTCCAAGAGTACGAACTCCAGAATTACATCTTCCCCCTCAAATCATGTTCCTGCAAACCCACTCACTTATGCGCACATCACTATGCTACCTAAAAAGCATAACACTTTTGAGGGTAGAAAAACCCGCCCATCCCAAAATTTCATGCCTACTCTCGCCGAGGACAGCCGACGACGTAATCCAGTTCACAGAGAAAGTATTAACGTGTCTTCCTGTAACACACCTGAAACAAACAAACGGTTTTCTGAAATGTACAACATTACTTCCGTTGCAACCAGAGAGCAAATTTTTGTATCAAGGCTGGGACCCACAACACAGCCCAGAAACATTAAAGCCATGTGTGAGGGCGAACATGGGATAACTGTGGAAGTCAAGCAAGTGAAAACACGACACCCAGCTTACTCCTCCTTTATAATCTCTTGTCCACCAGATAAAGCAACTCGCCTACAAGACGTAAGCGCCTGGCCAGTAGGTGCCTTAGTCAAGCCCTACAGAGACAGATGGGCCAGACCACTGGTTAAAAATGATGCAAGGAATCGGGCTCAATAGCAATCAAGAAAACCACCCCCAGCTGGGAATGCAGAACATCACATCCACCTGTTTGTACAAAAAGTGAGGAGCATCTCAAATAAGCTCCACACCCTACAAACGATGATGATGTACGAGGACCTGGATTTCATTTGCCTAATCGAAACCTGGTTGGGAAATGGAAAACAGTTAGATCGGCTAACTGCGGCAGCAAACTGCAAATGTGTGGGAACCGGAAAAACAGATAGGCGAGGAGGGGGAGTTATAATTTGCTATCAAAATAAATACCAGCCTATAAGAGAACGAAAAACCAATTCAAATAATTTTGAAGGGATTTGCGTTACCTTTTCAAAAGAGCACGTGAAAATACAGTTATGCATCATATACCTCCCACCTGAGCACACAAAGGAGACAAGAAACGAACTCTATGCTTGGCTTGCTGCAAATCTAAAGCCATCAGTCGACACAATAATAGCGGGAGATTTTAATTTGCCTTTTCCGAAACACAGGGAGGCCAAGAAAGAGCTGGATGCGACATTGGGTGCATTGCACTTAACGCAGCTTCCGACACCAGTGACAAGGGGAATGCAGCAACTTGACCTGTTGTATCATAGTTCCTTAGACATAAGGCTAGCGCAAAACTGCATAAAATTTAAGTCAGACCACAATCCCATTGAAATAGAAGCAGCACTGAAGATACACAAATACGAGCAGGGTAACCACACGAACTGGGAAAAGCAAAGTAAGTATCTTTTCTCCGTGAAGTATATTAATGCAGAGGTCATTCTCAGTCACCTGACTAGTTACAACTGGAATGACCTGCAAGAAAAGCCAGTAGACGAAGCTTTAGAAATGATCACTAAAAAGCTATACCAAACAGCATTGGAAGGAGCAGCAAAAGAAATCAATATATCTGAGAGAACAAAAGAATGGTTTAACCCACAACTGAAAGCAAGTTTCCTCAGGAAGCAAAAACTGTATAGAAAATGGCAAAGAACGGGTCATCCTGCCGATCACATTCGTTATAAGAAAGAAAGAGCACATTTCATCAAAGCAAAACGACAGGCACACTGCAGTGTTGTTCATAATAAACTAAAAAGAGCAAAAAGAATTACTAGCAATAGAAATAGCACAGAGAATTTGACCGAATGCATTTTCAAGGAATGGGCTAATAACACTTTTAGTAACCTGCATAGACTGAATCAAATTGAGAGCACTGATAATGGTAACAAAATTTTTGAATTCCTGAAAGATTTAACCAAGCGAAACCATTCGGCAATAGAGAAACCAACAAGACCTCCTTTGAGTGAAATACAAATCACCAAAGAGAGCGTAATGAAAGCAATCAACGATCTGCCCAATAAGGCCACTGTTGGACCAGACAAATTTCCAATGTTCATCCTTAAAATAAGTAGCCCATTTATAATGGATCTATTACTGCACATCTATCAGGAAATCATTAGGTCAGGAGCTTTCCCGCAAGCCTGGAAAAATTACATTGTAACCCCAATACCAAAGATTAAACACCCAAAATTGGCTAAGGATTACAGACCAATTTCTGTCAGTTGCACCCTACAGAAGGTATTCGAAAAAGCGCTGCTTCCCACCATCAATCAACACTGCTTCAGCCATAGACCACCACATTTGCACTCAGTTATTTCCGGTAGATCAACAATAACAAAATTGCTGGAAACCCTTTTTCGCGTGCAGAAAGCACTAAATGAGAAAAAGCAAATCGATATTATTTTTTGGATATCTCCGCAGCCTACGACAACGTCTCAATTCCAGCGCTCATTGCGATTTTAAGGAATTATTTTAATGTAAGAGGAAATTTGTTAACTATAATAACCAGCCTGCTAGAACATAGAAAACCTATTGTTAAGCACCAAAAGCTACAATCTTGCTTTACCATCTCGCGAGGAGTGCCACAAGGGGGAGTTCTTTCGGCTACTCTCTTCGCGGCCGCCCTGGAGCCGTTTCTTGCACGGTACTACAATTTTATAACATATGCTGACGATGTAAAATTCTTCATCACTTCCAAAGACCATGAATCAGCAGAAGGTATTTGTCAGATGGCAAATAGCACAATCAGAGAATTTGAGAGCTACCTGGATTGCATCGGGCTCCGTATTAATGCGCAGAAGTCTGCCCAAATGACCATAACTTGCAAGCAGAATAAAAATGACATCTCGATCTCTGTGAACGGGTCTAATGTGGTAAAAGTGCACTCTCACCTGGACCTGGGTCTTAAGTGGGATGACAGACTCACCTTTGCTCAACACTTCGCCCATATGAAGACAAAAATATTCGCCGCTTTATGGGCTACCAGACAGGAACTGGTAGGAATTAGGGATCCTCAGCTAGCCACCAAGTACATTTTAATGTGTGTCCTGCCAATTGCAATGTATGCCTCGCAAATCTGGTCTTCAGCTCCAGATTCACATTATAAGTCCGTCCTTGGGATCGAGTACTGGTTCTTGCGATGGCTTAACAGAGTTGCTGGCCACCCTTTTACTATCTCAAGGGCCATTCTCTACTCAAACCTTAACATCACACCCTGGATGCAGCGGACAATTAACAGGAACATACACACTCTCGCACAAATGCTCACAGGCAGAGTGGATGCTCCAGTCCTGGATAATATTCTAGTCAAACCGCGTGCCACTGCTAGACGTTGCGGGGAAGTAAATAATCCACTGCGTTCAGTCCTGAACAATCTTAGTAGCCTGCAAAGATTCCCATCAAATGCAGCGAAAATATTTAACTCACTACACATAGATGCCGAAAAACTGTGTTAGGATGCAACATACCGGAAAGAGATCTTCCAGGATTCGTACAGACTTACCAAAATATGAATCGGCTGCAAAGTACCAAAGAATTTAGAGTAAAAGAGAAACTTTCTGCTTTCAGAACAATAATAATTTGTTGACTGTAAAAATATACCTTCTGTAACAGTTATGTAAATATGTAATTTATAGATGGAATTATTAGTGAATTGTAAATATATCAGTTGTAACCCCAATACCAAAGATTAAACACCCAAAATTGGCTAAGGATTACAGACCAATTTCTGTGAGCTGCACCCTACAGAAGGTATTCGAAAAAGCACTGCTTCCCACCATCAATCAACACTGCTTCAGCCATAGACCACCGCATTTGCACTCAGTTATTTCGGGTAGATCAACAATAACAAACTTACTGGAAACCCTTTTTCGCGTGCAGAGAGCACTAAATGAGAAGGAGCAAATTGATATTATTTTTTTGGATATCTCCGCAGCCTACGACAACGTCTCAATTCCAGCGCTCATTGCGATTTTAAAGAATTATTTTAATGTAAGAGGAAATTTGTTAACTATAATAACCAGCCTGCTAGAACATAGGAAACTTATTGTTAAGCACCAAAAGCTACAATCTTGCTTTACCATCTCGCGAGGAGTGCCACAAGGGGGAGTTCTTTCGGCTACTCTCTTCGCGGCCGCCCTGGAGCCGTTTCTTGCACGGTACTACAATTTTATAACATATGCTGACGATGTAAAATTCTTCATCACTTCCAAAGACCATGAATCAGCAGAAGGTATTTGTCAGATGGCAAATGGCCTGACGTAGCCCAGTGGTCAGGAGCGAGAGTGCATAGCACGCGTTCCTTGAGTGGACCGGGGTTCAAGCCCGTGACCACTAAATACGATAAATACTGTATTTGTATTGACGATTTATTGTAAACTCTACTGACTTGGTTGTCGTGCCGGAGTATAAACAGAAAATTTATTTTATTTAAATAGCACAATCAGAGAATTTGAGAGCTACCTGGATTGCATCGGGCTCCGTATTAATGCGCAGAAGTCTGCCCAAATGACCATAACTTGCAAGCAGAATAAAAATGACATCTCGATCTCTGTGAACGGGTCTAATGTGGTAAAAGTGCACTCTCACCTGGACCTGGGTCTTAAGTGGGATGACAGACTCACCTTTGCTCAACACTTCGCCCATATGAAGACAAAAATATTCGCCGCTTTATGGGCTACTAGACAGGAACTGGTAGGAATTAGGGATCCTCAGCTAGCGACCAAGTACATTTTAATGTGTGTCCTGCCAATTGCAATGTATGCCTCGCAAATCTGGTCATCAGCTCCAGTTTCACATTATAAGTCCGTCCTTGGGATCGAGTACTGGTTCTTGCGATGGCTTAACAGAATTGCTGGCCACCCTTTTACTATCTCAAGGGCCATTCTCTACTCAAACCTTAACATCACACCCTGGATGCAGCGGACAATTAACAGGAACATACACACTCTCGCACAAATGCTCACAGGCAGAGTGGATGCTCCAGTCCTGGATAATATTCTAGTCAAACCGCGTGTCACTGCTAGACGTTGCGGGGAAGTAAATAATCCACTGCGTCCAGTCCTGAACAATCTTAGTAGCCTGCAAAGATTCTTCCCATCAAATGCAGCGAAAATATTTAACTCACTACACATAGATGCCGAAAAACTGTGTGAGGATGCAACATACCGGAAAGAGATCTTCCAGGATTCGTACAGACTTACCGAAATATGAATCGGCTGCAAAGTACCAAAGAATTTAGAGTAAAAGAGAAACTTTCTGCTTTCAGAACAATAATAATTTGTTGACTGTAAAAATATACCTTCTGTAACAGTTATGTTAATATGTAATTTATAGATGGAATTATTAGTGAATTGTAAATATATCAGTTGTATAATGTATGTACAGAATCATCAATGTGTAAATACTGTATGTATTAAACATAAAATGTGTATATAATATTTCGAGACGAGACTACGTGTTCAGTATATGTAACCCACTGCACGTAGTATCTCGTACCCTGATTTGTACTTAGCACCCTCCTGGCACTTTGCCGTCCCGGGGTGGTTTCCTTATGGAAATAAACGGATAATAATAATAATAATAATAATGTATGTACAGAATCATCAATGTGTACATACTGTATATATTAAACATAAAATGTGTATATAATATTTCGGGACGAGACTACGTGTTCAGTATATGTAACCCACTGCACGTAGTATCTCGTACCCTGATATGTACTTAGCACCCTCCTATCACTTTGCCGTCCCGGGGTGGTTTCCTTATGTAAATAAACGGATAATAATAATCAGGCACATATGAAAATGGAACAGCACATGTTCACACGAAAATGGACCAGCGCATGTGCAGGCGCATACGAAAATCGACCTGCGCATGCGCATACGAAACCGGACCTGCGCATGCGCATACGAAAATGGACCTGCGCATGCGCATAGGAAAACAGACCTGCGCATGCGCATACGAAAATCGACCTGCGCATGAGCACAAGAAAACGTTCCTGCGCATGCGCATACGAAAATGGACCTGCGCATGCGCATACGAAAAGAGACCTGCGCAGGCGCATACGAAAATCGACCTGCGCATGCGCATACGAAAACGTACATGCGCATGCGCATACGAAAACGGACCTGCGCATGCGCATACGAAAACGGACATGCGCATAAGAAAATCGACCTGCGCAGGCACATACAAAAATGTACAAAAATGCCCATGGCACATACGAAAAGGGACATGCTCAGGCACATATGAAAATGGAACAGCACATGTTCACACGAAAATGGACCAGCGCATGTGCAGGCGCATACGAAAATCGACCTGCGCATGCGCATACGAAACCGGACCTGCGCATGCGCATACGAAAATGGACCTGCGCATGCGCATACGAAAACAGACCTGCGCATGCGCATACGAAAATCGACCTGCGCATGCGCACAAGAAAACGTTCCTGCGCATGCGCATACGAAAATGGACCTGCGCATGCGCATACGAAAAGAGACCTGCGCAGGCGCATACGAAAATCGACCTGCGCATGCGCATACGAAACCGGACCTGCGCATGCGCATACGAAAATGGACCTGCGCATGCGCATACGAAAACAGACCTGCGCATGCGCATACGAAAATCGACCTGCGCATGCGCACAAGAAAACGTTCCTGCGCATGCGCATACGAAAATGGACCTGCGCATGCGCATACGAAAACGGACATGCGCATAAGAAAATCGACCTGCGCAGGCACATACAAAAATGTACAAAAATGCCCATTGCACATACGAAAAGGGACATGCTCAGGGACACGAAAAGGGACAGGCACATATGAAAATGGAACAGCACATGTTCACACGAAAATGGACCAGCGCATGTGCAGGCGCATAAGAAAATCGACCTGCGCATGCGCATACGAAAACGTACCTGCGCATGCGCATACGAAACCGGACCTGCGCATGCGCATACGAAAATGGACCTGCGCATGCGCATACGAAAACAGACCTGCGCATGCGCATACGAAAATCGACCTGCGCATGCGCATACGAAACCGGACCTGCGCATGCGCATACGAAAATGGACCTGCGCATGCGCATACGAAAATCGACCTGCACATGCGCATAGGAAAACGTACATGCGCATGCGCATACGAAAACGGACCTGCGCATGCGCATACGAAAACGGACATGCGCATAAGAAAATCGACCTGCGCAGGCACATACAAAAATGTACAAAAATGCCCATTGCACATACGAAAAGGGACATGCTCAGGCACATATGAAAATGAAAATGGAACAGCACATGTTCACACGAAAATGGACCAGCGCATGTGCAGGCGCATACGAAAATCGACCTGCGCATGCGCATACGAAAACGTACCTGCGCATGAGCATACGAAAACGTACCTGCGCATGCGCATACGAAACCGGACCTGCGCATGCGCATACGAAAATGGACCTGCGCATGCGCATACGAAAACAGGCCTGCGCATGCGCATACGAAAATCGACCTGCGCATGCGCATACGAAACCGGACCTGCGCATGCGCATACGAAAATGGACCTGCGCATGCGCATACGAAAACAGACCTGCGCATGCGCATACGAAAATCGACCTGCGCAGGCGCATACGAAAATCGACCTGCGCATGCGCATACGAAACCGGACCTGCGCATGCGCATATGAAAATCGACCTGCGCATGCGCACACGAAAACGTACCTGCGCATGCGCATACGAAACCGGACCTGCGCATGCGCATACGAAAATCGTCCTGCGCATGCGCATTCGAAAATAGACCTGCGCATGCGCATTCGAAAATAGACCTGCGCAGGCGCATACGAAAATCGACCTGCGCATGCGCATACGAAAACGGACCTGCGCATGCGCATACGAAAATCCACCTGCGCATGCGCATACGAAAACGGACATTATTATTATTATTATTATTATTATCCGTTTATTTCCATAAGGAAACCACCCTGGGACGGCAAAGTGCCAGGAGGGTGCTAAGTACATATCAGGGTACGAGATACTACGTGCAGTGGGTTACATATACTGAACACGTAGTCTCGTCCCGAAATATTATATACACATTTTATGTTTAATATATACAGTATGTACACATTGATGATTCTGTACATACATTATACAACTGATATATTTACAATTCACTAATAATTCCATCTATAAATTACATATTTACATAACTGTTACAGAAGGTATATTTTTACAGTCAACAAATTATTATTGCTCTGAAAGCAGAAAGTTTCTCTTTTACTCTAAATTCTTTGGTACTTTGCAGCCGATTCATATTTTGGTAAGTCTGTACGAATCCTGGAAGATCTCTTTCCAGTATGTTGCATCCTCACACAGTTTTTCGGCATCTATGTGTAGTGAGTTAAATATTTTCGCTGCATTTGATGGGAAGAATCTTTGCAGGCTACTAAGATTGTTCAGGACTGGACGCAGTGGATTATTTACTTCCCCGCAACGTCTAGCAGTGGCACGCGGTTTGACTAGAATATTATCCAGGACTGGAGCATCCACTCTGCCTGTGAGCATTTGTGCGAGAGTGTGTATGTTCCTGTTAATTGTCCGCTGCATCCAGGGTGTGATGTTAAGGTTTGAGTAGAGAATGGCCCTTGAGATAGTAAAAGGGTGGCCAGCAATTCTGTTAAGCCATCGCAAGAACCAGTACTCGATCCCAAGGACGGACTTATAATGTGAATCTGGAGCTGAAGACCAGATTTGCGAGGCATACATTGCAATTGGCAGGACACACATTAAAATGTACTTGGTCGCTAGCTGAGGATCCCTAATTCCTACAAGTTCCTGTCTAGTAGCCCATAAAGCGGCGAATATTTTTGTCTTCATATGGGCGAAGTGTTGAGCAAAGGTGAGTCTGTCATCCCACTTAAGACCCAGGTCCAGGTGAGAGTGCACTTTTACCACATTAGACCCGTTCACAGAGATCGAAATGTCATTTTTATTCTGCTTGCAAGTTATGGTCATTTGGGCAGACTTCTGCGCATTAATACGGAGCCCGATGCAATCCAGGTAGCTCTCAAATTCTCTGATTGTGCTATTTGCCATCTGACAAATACCTTCTGCTGATTCATGGTCTTTGGAAGTGATGAAGAATTTTACATCGTCAGCATATGTTATAAAATTGTAGTACCGTGCAAGAAACGGCTCCAGGGCGGCCGCGAAGAGAGTAGCCGAAAGAACTCCCCCTTGTGGCACTCCTCGCGAGATGGTACAGCAAGATTGTAGCTTTTGGTGCTTAACAATAAGTTTTCTATGTTCTAGCAGGCTGGTTATTATAGTTAACAAATTTCCTCTTACATTAAAATAATTCTTTAAAATCGCAATGAGCGCTGGAATTGAGACGTTGTCGTAGGCTGCGGAGATATCCAAAAAAATAATATCGATTTGCTTTTTCTCATTTAGTGCTTTCTGCACGCGAAAAAGGGTTTCCAGTAAGTTTGTTATTGTTGATCTACCCGAAATAACTGAGTGCAAATGTGGTGGTCTATGGCTGAAGCAGTGTTGATTGATGGTGGGAAGCAGCGCTTTTTCGAATACCTTCTGTAGGGTGCAACTGACAGAAATTGTTCTGTAATACTTAGCCAATTTTGGGTGTTTAATCTTTGGTATAGGGGTTACAATGTAATTTTTCCAGGCTTGCGGGAAAGCTCCTGACCTGATGATTTCCTGATAGATGTGCAGTAATAGATCTATTATAAATGGGCTACTTATCTTAAGGATGAACATTGGAAATTTGTCTGGTCCAACAGTGGCCTTATTGGGCAGATCGTTGATTGCTTTCATTACGCTCTCTTTGGTGATTTGTATTTCACTCAAAGGAGGTCTTGTTGGTTCCTCTATTGCCGAATGGTTTCGCTTGTTTAAATCTTTCAGGAATTCCAAAATTTTGTTACCATTATCAGTGTTCTCAATTTGATTCAGTCCATGCAGGTTACTAAAAGTGTTATTAGCCCATTCCTTGAAAATGCATTCAGTCATATTCTCTGTGCTATTTCTATTGCTAGTAATTCTTTTTGCTCGTTTTAGTTTGTTACGAACAACACTGCAGTGTGCCTGTCGTTTTGCTTTGATGAAATGTGCTCTTTCTTTCTTATAACGAATGTGATCGGCAGGATGACCCGTTCTTTGCCATTTTCTATACAGTTTTTGCTTCCTGAGGAAACTTGCTTTCAGTTGTGGGTTAAACCATTCTTTTATTCTCTCAGATATTTTGATTTCTTTTGCTGCTCCTTCCAATGCTGTTTGGTATAGCTTTTTAGTGATCATTTCTAAAGCTTCGTCTACTGGCTTTTCTTGCAGGTCATTCCAGTTGTAACTAGTCAGGTGACTGAGAATGACCTCTGATTTAATATACTTCACGGAGAAAAGATACTTACTTTGCTTTTCCCAGTTCGTGTGGTTACCCTGCATGTATTTGTGTATCTTCAGTGCTGCTTCTATTTCAATGGGATTGTGGTCCGACTTAAATTTTATGCAGTTTTGCGCTAGCCTTATGTCTAAGGAACTATGATACAACAGGTCAAGTTGCTGCATTCCCCTTGTCACTGGTGTCGGAAGCTGCGTTAAGTGCAGTGCACCCAATGTAGCATCCAGCTCTTTCTTGGCCTCCCTGTGTTTCGGAAAAGGCAAATTAAAATCTCCCGCTATTATTGTGTCGACTGATGGCTTTAGATTTGCAGCAAGCCAAGTTGTTGTTGTTGTTGTTGTTATGGAGGCTTAATGGCACATAAGCATCTATGGCTATAATGTGCCTATTCACTTATTATTTTAGGAGATGAGGAATTTCCATAAAATCAAAAGAAAATTTTAAGTCAGAAATTATTAAAAAGTCCAGTTTGCTTGAGGAAGTCAAAAAATTCAGAAATATTTGCTTTATCACCAATGAGATTTTCAAGAGTTATTGGTTTACGATTATTTATCAGTGAGATCAAGGATGAAGCTCTGTGTTGTTTATAGTAGGGGCAGTCAATTAGAATATGTCTAACAGTCAAGATGTTAGAGCAATATGTACACTGTGGTGGATCATCTCCTGTGAGTAAATAAAGATGTGTCAGATGAGTATGACCTATTCTTGCCCTTGAAAGGACTACTTCTTCTCGTCTCGATGTACGAACACTGGAACGCCAAATTTTCGGGTCTTGTTTAAACTGAAAGAGTTTATTATTAGTTTGAGAGTGCCAGAGTGCTGTCCATTGTGATAGGCAAGCAGCATGAACGATTAGTACACAATCTGATGCTGGAACAGGGATATTGGTTAAATCAAAGGTAGTTGGATTTTTTGCAGCTTTATCAGCCAGTTCATTGCCTAAAATACCGGAATGGGCGGGTATCCAACAAAAAGCAACCAGTTGTTGACGTTTTTTGATTTGTACTAACAAGCTTCTGATTTCATCTAGAACAGGGTGAACTTTATCTTCGCAATTACTTAGTGACATGATTGAGCTGAGGGAATCAGTATAAATAACAGATTTTAAAGAACAGTCGGAATAGAGATTTTCTAAAGCAAGTTTTATTGCATACAATTCAGCAGAAAATATACTAAAATCTGATGGAAGGGATACTGATACAACTGTATTTGGAAACACTGCAGCTGCTCCAACATTTGAATTAGATTTAGAGCCATCTGTATAAATTTGGTAGAAATCAATATATCTTTGAATGTGAACATCATGAATTTGTTTGAAGTTTGTTGCTTGCAAAGTATTCTTTCTCCATTGGCAGAGGTAAGTGTCACATGTTGGAAGAGGAGGAGGAGCCCATGGTGGTTGAGCAAAGGTTGGTATCTGCTGTACTTTCCGGATGGAAATATTCCAAACCTGCACCAGTTCAAGAAGGCGAAGACCAACTGGTTTAACTATGCTGGGTTTGTTACTGTATAGGGTTTCTAACGGTGGGTTAAAAAGGTACGACCGAATGGGATGAGAAGCACAACTTTGTATCTTGACAGCATATTTCAGTAACAGTGTTTTCCTGCGTAAATTTAGTGGGGGCTCATGAGCATCAATGTAGAGACTTTGTACTGGCGACGTTCTGAATGCGCCAATTGCAATTCTCAAAGCACTGTGCTGAATGGGATCAAGCCAGCGTAATGCACTCTTTCTGGCAGAATCATAGATTGGAGCACCGTAATCGAGACGAGATCTGATTAACGCCCTGTATAACCAAAGAAGTGAGGTACGGTCTGCACCCCATGTTTGGGCAGATAAAGCTCTGAGTATGTTTAACTTTTTTAGACATGATGTCCGTACATTTTTAATATGATCTAGGAAATTTAACTTATTGTCAATGGTTAATCCTAGAAATCGGATGTTGTTGGTGACCGGGACAAAGACGTTAGAAATTTGAAGTTCAGGATCTGGATGAAGTTTGCGTTGTCTACAGAAATGGATGGCAACTGTTTTCTGTTGTGAGAGCCGATAGCCGTTGAGGCTCGCCCATTGTTGAATTTTATTAAGTGATGTCTAAAGCTGTCTTTCTATAGACCTCATGTTTTGAGAATGACAAGAGATGGAAAGGTCATCTGCATAAAGGTAAGTCTCAATTGTATTTGGAAGCTGCTTAGTAATAGTATCTATTCTCAGAGCAAAAAGTGTGGCACTCAGTACTGATCCCTGCGGAACACCTTCTTCCTGGATGAAAGTTGGGGAAAGGGCATGTTGATATCGAACTTGAAATGTTCTTGTATGTAGAAAGTTCTGAATGAATATAGGAAGATTGCCTCGTAGTCCGAGAAGGTAAAGATTACTAAGTATACCATACCGCCAGGTGGTATCAAAAGCCTTCTCTATGTCTATTGAAACCATTACTAGATGTTCATGTTTGACAAAGGCATTACGGATGGCAAATTCCGCCTTGACCATAAGATCTAAGCATGATCTGTTTTGGCGAAAGCCATATTGACAATGGCTCATTAGATGTTCCGACTCAATGATCCAGGCGAGTCTTCTGTGGATAATTTTCTCAAGGATTTTACTGAGGCAGCTTGAGAGAGATATGGGTCTATAGCTATTTGGGTTGGATGGTTCTTTTCCAGGCTTCAGGAATGCTAAAATTGTAGAGTGATGCCAAGATGCTGGAAAAACATTTTCTAAAAATATGCGATTGTAAAAGACCAGGAGGCAGCGCAGAGCTTTGTCATCAAGATGTTGTAGCATGACATAATAAATTCCATCTGGCCCAGCAGCACCATTGCGAGCTGTTCTAATGACATGTAAAAGTTCAGAATATTGCAGAGGTTTGTTATATGGGAGAAGACGGGTAGTTTGAAAATGAATAGCATGCTTTTCTTTAGTGTTTTTAATTCTTTGGAATGAGGTAGTATAGGCTGACGTTGCTGAGATTTCTGCAAAGGTATTGGCTAAAGCATTAGCTATATCTACAGGATTAGAGAGATCTTTTCCATTCCAGGAGAGGATTGGAGAAGGTATGGTAGGAAACTTACCAGACAGCTGTCTAATTTTTTTCCATATTATTTTGGGATCGGTATTTCTGTGAAAAGTGGATGCAAAACGGGTCCAGGATTCTTTCTTTGCTTGTTTTTGTATGAAGCGTGCTTTTGCCCTTAATTTCTTATAATTAATGAGATTGACTGTGCTCGGACATTTCCGAAACAAATTCCAGGCTTTATTTTTTGCTCTCTTTGCTGTGGTGCATTTGTCATTCCACCAGTAATTATAATGCTTTCGGCCCGGCGGATTTGATATTGGTATTGTGTCTTTAGCCACATTTAGAAGATGCGACGTGATGTAATCTGTCACATCATCAATGTGCTGGAGGCGGATTTTTTCCTCATCGAGGTCAATTGATGATTGAAATTTTGCCCAGTCTGCTCGGACAAATTTCCACTTTCTGCAGGGTTGAATTGAAGGAGTCTTTGCTTTTAGAAAGTTGCATACTATTGGGAAGTGGTCACTGCCCATGGGATCGTTTATTACATACCACTCTATGGCTGGGACTAGTACTGGTGAACAAATTGAGAGATCTATTGCTGAGATGTGTCCTGTTGGAAGCTGTACGTGTGTCGGTGCACCTGTATTGAGTATAGTGAGATTTAGTGCATCCAAAAAACTTTCAATTAGTCGGCCTCGTCTATCCAATTTAGGAGAGCCCCATAATGGGTGGTGCCCGTTAAAGTCCCCTAATATACAGAGAGGTGGAGGTATCTGTATAAAGAGGTCTTCAAGATCTTTTAAAGAGTTAGTACAGTTTGGCGGTAGGTATATTGAGACTAGTGTTATTGCACTATGGAGAATTATACGAACAGCAACAGCTTCTATATTAGTTTGGAGTGGGATATGTTTAGTTGGGATCTTTGAATTTACTAAGATTGCCACACCACCATGGGCAGCGCTAGCGGTATTTCGATCTCTTCGATAAATGCAATAGTTCTTTATCGAAGGAGAAATTTGTGTGGTTAGGTAAGTTTCCTGTAAACAAAAGGCAACCGGAGAATATTGATTAATTAGGTATTGAATATCGTCTGTGTTTGAACGAAAGCCTCTGCAATTCCATTGTAAGATGCTGTGGGTCATTTTGGTTTAGTTGAGGATGATTCATCTGACTGTTTTTTGTTTGAGGAGGATTTGTTTCGGTCTCTTTTCGGGAAGGTAGGGCGACCGGTATCCATAGTATCGTTTGCGTGAAGTTCTAGTATTGGTTCTTCATGATCTGGGTTTACATCTACTTCCATACTACCAGTGGATGATTCAGGTTTATTGTTGTGTTTAGTAGTTTTCAGTTTTTCTTTGTCATGCGGGACTGTCCGAGTCTCAACTGGGATACTGATTGGAGTGTTGGTTGATTCACTGATTTTAATTTGATGTGTGTCTTTGACAGGGTTTGATAATGTGTTTTTAACCCAGTTAGCTAGAGATGTGCAGGGAGGTATGGATACATCTGTTTGAGCTGCTGTTGAATTAAAGCTTCGAGTGTGAGCTGCATATGAACGACTGGGCATGGTCGACATAACCTGTCTGCGTGCCTCGGGGTACGTAACTTTGTGCTCTATTTTATATTTTTGGATTTTCTTGCCCGTTTTCCACATTTCACAAGATTTGGAAAAGGCTGGATGACTTTCTTTGCAGTTGGGACAAATGGGACTTGAGGCTGAACAGTCTGTTTGTGTATGCTCCTTGGAACCACAAATTGGACAAATGGCATCACCTCTACATGCTTGTTGCGAATGTCCATATTTTTGGCATTTAAAGCAACGTAGAGGATTAGGTATGTAAGGCCGTATTCGGCAGTTTAAATAGCCAGCTTTTACTGAGGATGGCAAATCTGGGGTGCTGAATGTTAAAATTATGGAACGGGTTGGAACAAGATTTCCATCTTTTTTGGTTTTTATACGTTTTGCACTAATTACTTTTTGATTGCCCAGTTCCTGTACTAATTCCTCTTCAGATACTGTAATCAGGTCCCACTCTGTGATGACACCTTTTGACGAGTTTAACGTATTGTGGGGAGTTATAGATACGGGTATCCCAGCAAAGTTGTTGTTTTAAGCAGCCATTCTGAATGTTTTGAGGAGGCTGTTTCGATTAGGAGGTCTCCGGATTGCAGACGTTTAACCATTTTGGGTGTACCAGCAATGGATTCCAAAAATCTTTGGATGACAAATGGTGATAATTTGCCAACAGGCTGGTTGGAGAGCGAATGTATTACAAGGAAGTTTGGCATCTCATTGCTCTGCACTTCTCTTCGGAGCCTTTTTGGATGGTTTAGGTCATCATCATTTGGTATGTCTGGCCTTGAATTTGAAGGCTCTAGTGGTGGATAGTCATTTATATCCATCGTTACTCCTTTTCGCCCTGGAGGATAACTTTTCCCCCAGGTTACCGGCCCCGCCACGGGGAGGCAGGAGCAGTGCCGCTCGGAGGCCAAGCGGTTGAAGTGTTAGTTAATTAGTAAAAATATAAATAGAGGAAAATATAAAGAAAGGTGTATTTCCTTCCTGTGTTCTACTTGTTACTTTTCAAGTATAGAACTGTTTTTAAAGTAAAACTGTTTATAGAAATGCGAACGTAAAATATAATTTCAATCGCTTATCAAGAGCACTTTATAAATCGCAAGAATATAGCTTGGCCTCGAAATACGCTTGGCACCCGGGGCCAGCAAGCCAAGCATAGAGTTCGTTTCTTGTCTCCTTTGTGTGCTCAGGTGGGAGGTATATGATGCATAACTGTATTTTCACGTGCTCTTTTGAAAAGGTAACGCAAATCCCTTCAAAATTATTTGAATTGGTTTTTCGTTCTCTTATAGGCTGGTATTTATTTTGATAGCCAGTGAATTGTCATCTTTGTCTGAGGCAGACTACCTTGCTAGCAGCTTTGAAGAAATTTACAAAACAGATACAGCAGATGACGGGACGGAAGGTAACGAAAATTTTCCTCTCAACTACATTGATACCCTAACAGTATTTGAAATAAACCAAGCAGAATTATTGAGCACAATCCATAGTATGAAAAAGGATCTCACACGAGGCCCGGACGGTAAGTTAGTACAGCCAAAAATTTAGGTATCTTTATTAAAGAATCATTTTCCTTTGATGTCCATGTCTCTAACATTGTAAAGGCAGCTAGCAAAAAACTAGGTTTCCTGAAAAGAATTAACCGAGACTTCAATCAGTTGGCACTTTTCATCTTTCTTTACAAAATCTATGTTAGGCCAGCCCTAGAATTTGCCTCACAGGTCTGGTCCCCACATGTTGCGTACCAAAAATTAGAAATTGAAAATATTCAAAAGAGAGCAATCCAGTACGTTTGCTTTAAAAGTGGCCTTGAATACTATGAGAAATCCTACCAAGAGTGGTGTGTATTCTTTGGACTCGAAACGCTGGAAAAAAGAAGAGATAAAGCCGATTTACTCCTACTTAACCAACTAATAAATGGTACCCTGAATTGCCCTCATCTCGTCTCACAAATAAATTTCAACGCTCCGACAAGAGCGCTAAGAAACCATCCACTACTGAAACCATCCTATGCGAGAACAAATTATGGATACTACAACTTCTACAACAGGACTGCAAGATCAATGAACAAAGCAAATATTGAGATATTTGGTACCCCCGGACACTTCAAGAGGCAACTGAAATTGCTAACCTCATTCGGTACCTGACTTAAAATAGACTCTTCTTTTAAGTTCTAAGACTCTGATTGTGTGTGAAGAAATACCAGTGCTCTGCCTGTTCACTTAAATAGGACGGATGAGTCCTTTTATTTATTTAGTTTATTTTATCTGTACATATACTTTTTTCTTTACTTTGGGAAATGTATACTCCAAGCTTTTTGAAGCTATGTAATAATTCTTTGTAGCTGCACCCTCAGGCACGTTGTTTGCTGTTTTGTAGCTGTTAATAATAACAATAATAACAGTAACAATAATAATAATAGCAAATTATAACTCCCCCTCCTCGCCTATCTGTTCTTCCGGTTCCCACACATTTGCAGTTTGCTGCCGCAGTTAGCCGATCTAACTGTTTTCCATTTCCCAACCAGGTTTCGATTAGGCACATGCGCATAAGAAAATCGACCTGCGCAAGCACATACAAAAATGTACCTGCCCATTGCACATACGAAAAGGGACATGGTCAGGCACATATGAAAATGGAACAGCACATGTTCACACGAAAATGGACCAGCGCATGTGCAGGCGCATACGAAAATCGACGCGCATGCGCATACGAAAACGTACCTGCGCATGCGCATACGAAACCGGACCTGCGCATGCGCATACGAAAATGGACCTGCGCATGCGCATACGAAAACAGACCTGCGCATGCGCATACGAAAATCGACCTGTGCATGCGCATACGAAAACGGACCTGCGCATGCGCATACGAAAATCGACCTGCGCATGCGCATACCAAAACGGACATGCGCATGAGCATACGAAAATCGACCTGCATAGGCGCATATTAGATAGTATTATTGTTGTTGTTGTGGGGGTTTTCTGGCGCATAAAGAAAAAGAGGACATGCGCATGAGCATACGAAAATCGACCTGCAAAGGCGCATAAGCTGCTTTGGCTATAATGCGCCTATTCCTTTATTGTAATAAAATATTCGAAATTCTTGTCACGTCAGAAAAGGAGAAATCAGAAATGAGTAAAAAGTCCAATTTTCTTCAGAAAATTAAAAAATTCAGGAATATTTGCATTGTCACCAATGACATTCTCTAGGGTTATTGGTTTCCGAAGGTTAACCAAAGATAGTAGGGTTGTATTTCTGTCTTGATTATAGTGTGGGCATTCAATGAGAATGTGTTTCACAGTCAAATTTAGAGAACAATGTGGACACTGTGGTGGATCATCTCCTGTGAGTAAATGAAGGTGAGTCAAATGTGTATGGCCTATTCTTGATCTTGAAAGAAGTACTTCTTCTCGTCTTGATGAACGGACACTGGAACGCCAAATTCTAGGATCCTGTTTAAATTGAAAAAGTTTGTTATTTGTTTGAGAGTGCCAGAGTGCTGTCCATTCTGTTAGGCATGCACAACGAATGATTTGTGGATAGTCTGATGCTGGAACAGGTATATTGGTTAAATTTAAGGTAGATGGATTTTTGGCAGCTTTATCGGCCAGTTCATTACCAGAGATTCCAGAATGTGCCGGAATCCAGCAGAAGGTGATCAGTTGGTGGCGCTCTTCAATCTGCAGTAATAATCTTCTAATTTCATTTAGAAAAGGGTGATCTTTATCTGCGGAGTTAGATAATGCCATAATTGAGCTGAGGGAGTCAGTGTAAATAACAAATTTTAATGAGCAGTCAGAACAGAGATTTTCTAAGGCTAGTTTAATTGCATATAATTCTGCTGAGAATATGCTGAATTCAGGTGGAAGGGATGCTGAAATAGTGGTATTTAGGAACACTGCTGCTGCTCCAACGTTTGAGTTAGATTTAGAGCCATCTGTATAAATTGGAGAAAAGTCAAAATATCTGTGAGTGTGAATTGCATGAAGTTGTTTCACATTTGATTCTTGAAGAACATTTTTTCCCCACTGGCTAAGGTAAGTGTCACAGGTGGGTAGAGGAGTACACGTCCATGGTGGTTGAGCGCATGTTACTACTTCTTGTACAGAATGTATGCGGACATTCCAAACCTGCATCAGTTCAAGAAGGCGAAGACCAGCTGGTTTTACTATGCTAGGCTTAATTCTGTAGAGGTTTTCTAATGGTGGATTGAATAAGTATCGCTGAATTGGATGCGAGGCACAACTTTGTATTTTAACGGCATACTTCAGTAGCAGTGTTTTCCTACGTAGAGTTAAAGGGGGCTCATGTGCATCGATGTAGAGGCTATGTTATTATTATTATTATCCGTTTATTTCCATAAGGAAACCACCCCGGGACGGCAAAGTGCCAGGAGGGTGCTAAGTACATATCAGGGTACGAGATACTACGTGCAGTGGGTTACATATACTGAACACGTAGTCTCGTCCCGAAATATTATATACACATTTTATGTTTAATATATATACACATTGATGATTCTGTACATACATTATACAACTGATATATTTACAATTCACTAATAATTCCATCTATAAATTACATATTTACATAACTGTTACAGAAGGTATATTTTTACAGTCAACAAATTATTATTGTTCTGAAAGCAGAAAGTTTCTCTTTTACTCTAAATTCTTTGGTACTTTGCAGCCGATTCATATTTTGGTAAGTCTGTACGAATCCTGGAAGATCTCTTTCCGGTATGTTGCATCCTCACACAGTTTTTCGGCATCTATGTGTAGTGAGTTAAATATTTTCGCTGCATTTGATGGGAAGAATCTTTGCAGGCTACTAAGATTGTTCAGGACTGGACGCAGTGGATTATTTACTTCCCCGCAACGTCTAGCAGTGGCACGCGGTTTGACTAGAATATTATCCAGGACTGGAGCATCCACTCTGCCTGTGAGCATTTGTGCGAGAGTGTGTATGTTCCTGTTAATTGTCCGCTGCATCCAGGGTGTGATGTTAAGGTTTGAGTATAGAATGGCCCTTGAGATAGTAAAAGGGTGGCCAGCAATTCTGTTAAGCCATCGCAAGAACCAGTACTCGATCCCAAGGACGGACTTATAATGTGAATCTGGAGCTGAAGACCAGATTTGCGAGGCATACATTGCAATTGGCAGGACACACATTAAAATGTACTTAGTCGCTAGCTGAGGATCCCTAATTCCTACCAGTTCCTGTCTGGTAGCCCATAAAGCGGCGAATATTTTTGTCTTCATATGGGCGAAGTGTTGAGCAAAGGTGAGTCTGTCATCCCACTTAAGACCCAGGTCCAGGTGAGAGTGCACTTTTACCACATTAGACCCGTTCACAGAGATCGAGATGTCATTTTTATTCTGCTTGCAAGTGATGGTCATTTGGGCAGACTTCTGCGCATTAATACGGAGCCCGATGCAATCCAGGTAGCTCTCAAATTCTCTGATTGTGCTATTTGCCATCTGACAAATACCTTCTGCTGATTCATGGTCTTTGGAAGTGATGAAGAATTTTACATCGTCAGCATATGTTATAAAATTGTAGTACCGTGCAAGAAACGGCTCCAGGGCGGCCGCGAAAAGAGTAGCCGAAAGAACTCCCCCTTGTGGCACTCCTCGCGAGATGGTAAAGCAAGATTGTAGCTTTTGGTGCTTAACAATAAGTTTCCTATGTTCTAGCAGGCTGGTTATGTTGTTGTTGTTGTATTGGGGTTTTTTGGCACAAGGGCCTCTTGGGCCATATTGTGCCTATTCAGGATTTGTTTGTCACTTTGATCACAGTCTATCATACAGATTTATGTGCTTCAAATAATTAAACAGTTCCTCGAAATTTGCTTCATTGCCAAGAATATCAAATAACGTTAATGGTTCCTTTAAGTTGGACAGGGAGCTAAAGCTTGATTTTCTGACTGTTGAAAGTTGGGGACATTCTATGAGGATGTGTTTTATTGTGAGCTGCGACTGACAGAAGAAACACTGAGGAGGATTCTCTCCCATAAGCAAAAACAGGTGAGTTGGGTGCGAATGGCCGATGCGGAGCCTTGCTAGAATCACTTCTTGTCGCCTGCTTCTCCTGCAACTAGATGTCCACAGTTGTGGCTCTTTTTTTATCTGCAGTAATTTATTATTGGTTTGAGTTTTCCAAAGGAGAGACCATTGTTTCCTGCATGTTGTTTTAATGACAGATTTGTGATCGGTGTAGGGAACTTTTATTTGTCTGGAAGATCCAGCGTCGGGATGCTTTGCAGCAGCATCCGCATGTTCATTGCCTGAGATGCCAACATGACCAGGGATCCAGCAGAAGGTAACCTTCTGATTGACTGTTTGATAGTGAAATAACTTAGATCGGATCTCTTTAAGAATGGGGTGAGAGGGACAAAAAGTAGATTGAATGGCAGTGATAGCGCTTAAGGAGTCTGAATATATCAAGGATTCCTTGATATGGTACTTGTTTATATTATCTAGAGCCAGTTTTATTGCGAATAATTCTGCAGTATAAATACTGCATTCAGTGGGAAGAGAAACAGCTACTGAGAAGTTGGAGGAGACTGCTGCAGCACCTACGGCTGTATCCGTTTTGGAGCCATCAGTATAGATATGTACTTTTGCTGAGTTTTCCAAGGAATGCGATTTATGGAGCTGTTGAAAATTTGTATTAGCCAGGGATGTCTTCCCCCATCTTAAAAAGAAATTGTCACAGAGAGGTACGAATTCAGTCCAGGGAGGTTCGGGAGTACCAAGGTCTTGGAAGACATTATGAAAATTAATGTTCCAACTGATCATGAGCTCTTGCAGTCGAAGCCCTGCTGGGCGATTCTCATTAGGTTTATTTTGATATAGCATGGTGTATTTAGGGTCGAACAAGTGCTGCCAGCTAGGATGTGATGGAATACTCTTAATCTTTAGTGCATAGTTACATAATAAGGATTTTCTCCTTAGGTGCAGTGGAGGTTCATTTGCCTCAATATACAGGCTGTGGATCGGAGATGTTCTAAAGGCTCCCACAGCTATCCTAAGGGCACTATGCTGTATGGTGTTCAGTCGTAATAGGGAACTGTTCCTAGCGGAGTCATAGACAGGTGATCCGTAATCTAAGCGTGATCTTATTAAAGCTCTATAGAGATGGAGAAGAGAGCTTCTGTCAGCACCCCAGGACATGGCGGAAACGGCTCTTAGGATGTTCAGTTTTTTAAGACACGTGGTTCGAAGGTAAGATATATGGGAAGCAAAATTAAGTTTATTATCTAAATGTAGCCCCAACAGACGAAAATTGTTAGTGACAGGTATCAGGCTGTTTTTTAAAAATATTTCTGGATCCGGGTGGAGTTTTCGTTTTTTACAAAAGTGAATTGCAGTGGATTTTTTTTCGGCTAAAGAATAACCATTCCGCAGTGCCCATGATTCTATTTTAGCTATGGAAATTTGAAGTTGTCTTTCAATGATGTTCATAGTTTGGGATTGACAGGAGATAATGAGGTCATCGGCAAACATATAGGATTCTACTGTATTTGGTACTTCCCGTGTCATGTTTGTAATTCTTACTACAAATAATGTTGGACTTAGAATAGAACCCTGCGGTACACCCTCCTCTTGTTCAAATGATTTGGATAAATTGTTCATATACCTTACCTGAAACGTTCTGTTGCATAGAAAATTTTGTATGAATTGAGGTAACTGACCTCTCAAGCCGAAAGAATGGAGATCTTTTAGTACACCATATCGCCAGGTGGTATCGAAGGCTTTCTCAATATCGAGATTGATCATGACTAGATGTTCTCTCCTTATAAAGGCATTTCGGATGTTTGCCTCAGCTTTTATCATCACATCTAACAGGCTGGTTATTATAGTTAACAAATTTCCTCTTACATTAAAATAATTCTTTAAAATCGCAATGAGCGCTGGAATTGAGACGTTGTCGTAGGCTGCGGAGATATCCAAAAAAATAATATCAATTTGCTCCTTCTCATTTAGTGCTCTCTGCATGCGAAAAAGGGTTTCCAGTAAGTTTGTTATTGTTGATCTACCCGAAATAACTGAGTGCAAATGCGGTGGTCTATGGCTGAAGCAGTGTTGATTGATGGTGGGAAGCAGTGCTTTTTCGAATACCTTCTGTAGGGTGCAGCTGACAGAAATTGGTCTGTAATCCTTAGCCAATTTTGGGTGTTTAATCTTTGGTATAGGGGTTACAATGTAATTTTTCCAGGCTTGCGGGAAAGCTCCTGACCTGATGATTTCCTGATAGATGTACAGTAATAGATCTATTATAAATGGGCTACTTATCTTAAGGATGAACATTGGAAATTTGTCTGGTCCAACAGTGGCCTTATTGGGCAGATCGTTGATTGCTTTCATTACGCTCTCTTTGGTGATTTGTATTTCACTCAAAGGAGGTCTTGTTGGTTCCTCTATTGCCGAATGGTTTCGCTTGTTTAAATCTTTCAGGAATTCAAAAATGTTGTTACCATTATCAGTGTTCTCAATTTGATTCAGTCCATGCAGGTTACTAAAAGTGTTATTAGCCCATTCCTTGAAAATGCATTCGGTCAAATTCTCTGTGCTATTTCTATTGCTAGTAATTCTTTTTGATCTTTTTAGTTTATTATGAACAACACTGCAGTGTGCCTGTCGTTTTGCTTTGATGAAATGTGCTCTTTCTTATAACGAATGTGATCGGCAGGATGACCCGTTCTTTGCCATTTTCTATACAGTTTTTGCTTCCTGAGGAAACTTGCTTTCAGTTGTGGGTTAAACCATTCTTTTATTCTCTCAGATATTTTGATTTCTTTTGCTGCTCCTTCCAATGCTGTTTGGTATAGCTTTTTAGTAATCATTTCTAAAGCTTCGTCTACTGGCTTTTCTTGCAGGTCATTCCAGTTGTAACTAGTCAGGTGACTGAGAATGACCTCTGATTTAATATACTTCACGGAGAAAAGATACTTACTCTGCTTTTCCCAGTTCGTGTGGTTACCCTGCATGTATTTGTGTATCTTCAGTGCTGCTTCAATTTCAATGGGATTGTGGTCCGACTTAAATTTTATGCAGTTTTGCGCTAGCCTTATGTCTAAGGAACTATGATACAACAGGTCAAGTTGCTGCATTCCCCTTGTCACTGGTGTCGGAAGCTGCGTTAAGTGCAATGCACCCAATGTAGCATCCAGCTCTTTCTTGGCCTCCCTGTGTTTCGGAAAAGGCAAATTAAAATCTCCCGCTATTATTGTGTCGACTGATGGCTTTAGATTTGCAGCAAGCCAAGCATAGAGTTCGTTTCTTGTCTCCTTTGAGTGCTCAGGTGGGAGGTATATGATGCATAACTGTATTTTCACGTGCTCTTTTGAAAAGGTAACGCAAATCCCTTCAAAATTGTTTGAATTGGTTTTTTGTTCTCTTATAGGCTGGTATTTATTTTGGTAGCAAATTATAACTCCCCCTCCTCGCCTATCTGTTCTTCCGGTTCCCACACATTTGCAGTTTGCTGCCGCAGTTAGCCGATCTAACTGTTTTCCATTTCCCAACCAGGTTTCGATTAGGCAAATGAAATCCAGGTCCTCGTACATCAACATCGTTTGTAGGGTGTGGCGCTTATTTGAGATGCTCCTCACGTTTTGTACAAACAGGTGGATGTGATGTTCTGCATTCCCAGCTGGGGGTAGTTTTCTTGATTGCTATTGAGCCCGATTCCTTGCATCATTTTTAACCAGTGGTCTGGCCCATCTGTCTCTGTAGGGCTTGACTAAGGTACCTACTGGCCAGGCGCTTACGTCTTGTAGGCGAGTTGCTTTATCTGGTGGACAAGAGATTATAGTTGGTTGGTTGGTTGGTTAGTTGAGTTTTATTGGCGCATCAGCAACTTAGGCTATAATGCGCCAAAACTTTGTCAACAAAAATTAGTAAAACAGTCAGTGACCTAATGAATTAGGTCACTAAGTCAGAGTATAAAAACAATTGTAAACTGTAAAAGACAAATATCTGTAAACGAGTAACAATAGTAAACCTTAAAATAATAAGATTTTTTTTTTTTTAAATACGAGTAAAAAGGTTTACTGTTTTTAGGAAACTAAAAATAGCAGACACATGGTCATTGTCGGATAAAATCTGACTGAGTGTATATGGCTCAGTCAGATGGTTAAAAGCGGTATAACGAGCATTTCTAAAATTGGTACAGTCACATAAAATATGTTTGATGGATAAAATGGTGTCGCACTGCTCGCACATAGGAGGGTCATCAGCCCTCAGCAAAAAGGAGTGTGTTAGATGACAGTGTCCTATGCGGAGCCGAGCAAGAACAACTTCCTCTTTGCGATCCCTGCGTAAGCTGGACCGCCATGGATGGATCATAGGCTTAATTCGACATAGTTTGTTTGTAGTAATCAGTCGATGCCACGAATCTTGCCACTGAGATTGTAGGTTACTACGGATCACTTGCCTGTAGTCTGTATAGGGGACTAACAGGTCAAGATTATCCGTCAGGGCTGCCGATTTGGCTGCAGTGTCAGCCAAATCATTTCCTCTAATCCCGATGTGACTGGGAATCCAGCAGAATCGGATATCGAATCCACTTACAAAGAGGCTGTATATTATCTGCTGGATTCGGGACAGGGTTGGATGATTAGTGTGTGACATCGCTGATAAAGCCTGTAGTGCACTCATTGAGTCGGCATATATAATACTCCGTTGGTAACGGTGTTTTCTTATGTGATCTAGAGCTAACTCTATGGCATGCAGCTCTGCAGTGTAAATGCTGCAGTCAAGGGGTATCTGCTCTGATACGGTATTATTTGGAAAGACAGCAGCAGATCCCACATACGATTCTGACTTCGAGCCGTCTGTGTAAACTGGCAAGAAGTCAGAATGTTCTGCACGGTGTTGTGAATAGAGCTGAAGGTAGACAGAGGCTGGAGTATTAGACTTCGTCGCAAGTTTGAGCGAGAAGTCACATGCTGGTGTTTGTGCATGCCAGGGTGGAAGGGGCTCCTTTGGTGATCGAGCGACCTTGTCTACCGAGATGTTAAGCTCATTGAGTAGCTCTTGAACACGAATGCCGAATGGGCGATTGGCGGTCCGCCGTGTGTTATAAAGATTTTCCCATCGTGGCTCGAAAACGGATGTCCACGTGGGATGGTCCGGCAGGGACTTCAGCTTGAAGGCATATTGTAGAGACAACTGCATTCGTCGAAGCGACAACGATGGTTCATTTGCTTCGACATACAGACTTTGGACAGGTGATGTTCGGAATGCACCAGTAGCGATTCGAATGGCTTGGTGATGGATGGGGTCAAGCCAACGAACGGCGCTATTTCTGGCAGATGCATACACCTGAGACCCATAATCTAATTTTGAGCGTACAAGTGCACGGTACAGACGAAGTAGAGTGCATCGGTCTGCACCCCAAGAGGTAGAAGAGAGAGAGCGGAGGATGTTAAGCCCTCTCGTACACTTCGTACGTAGCTGACGAATGTGTTGAACAAATGTCAACTTTTTGTCAAAAATGAGTCCCAGGAATTTTGCCTCTGATACGACTGGGATGGTGCTTTGTCCAAGTCGTAATTCAGGCTCAGGGTGGAGGTTACGTTTGCGACAAAAATGGACGCAAACGGTCTTCTCCGGTGAGAACCTGAAACCACTGGCCGTGGCCCAGATGTTAACACGGTCAATAGCTTGTTGCAGTTGTCTCTCAATAACCCTCATATTGCATGATTGAGAGAATATGCTGAAGTCATCGACATAGAGTGCACTGTTTACAGTTGGAGGAAGTTGTTCTGAAATAGAATTTATTTTAATGGCAAAAAGCGTAACACTTAAGACAGATCCTTGTGGTACCCCCTCCTCTTGGCAAAAAGGCCGCGAAAGGGAGGATCCTACACGAACTTGGAAATAACGGCAGGATAAAAAATTTTTAATAAAAATGGGAAGGTGGCCTCTTAGACCGAGATTGTATAGGTCTCTTAAAATACCAAATCTCCAAGTTGTGTCGTACGCTTTTTCCATGTCAAAGAACACCGACACCAAATGTTCTCTTTTTAGGAAAGCATCTCGGATAGATGTTTCCAGTCTAACTAAGTGGTCCAATGTGGACCTATTTCTTCGGAAGCCGCACTGAAAGCGGGAGAGAAGGTCATTCGACTCTAAGTACCATAAGAGCCGAGCATTGACCATTCTCTCCAATATTTTGCACAGACAGCTGGTCAGAGCAATAGGACGATAGTTTTTTGGATATTTAGGATCCTTTCCTGGCTTAGCAAAAGCAAGAATAGTTGCCTTGCGCCAGGTTTCCGGAAAGTGCTCCTCGAGGAAGATTCTGTTGTACAGGAGGAGCAGACGGTCCATGGATTCTGGTGAAAGATGTTTGATCATTTCATAATGGATGTTGTCTGGTCCAACAGCGGTAGCCTTTGTACGGGCGAGTGCTGTTTTCAGCTCATGGATATGAAATGGCCCATTGTATGGGTGGGATCCCTTCGATGTGAATTTAAGGGCCTGTTTTTCAGCGTTGCGCTTTAGGACCAGAAACTCTGGGGAGTAAGATGATGTTGCGGAGATTTTAGAAAAAGTTTCCCCAAGAGCATTCGCTATTGCAGTAAAGTCTGCAATAGTACATCCATTATATTCAAGGACCGATGAGGGGTGCGCTGTGTATCTTCCCTTCATTTTCCGGATTTTATCCCAGACTACCTTAGAGTTGGTAGACTGGTTAATAGATGATGTAAAACGGATCCACGATTCCTTTTGACTCTGACGACGGATGTAGCGTGCTTTGGCTCGTGCACGTTTAAAGGCTATAAGGTTGGTCGTGGTAGGATATCGGCGGAATATCCCCCACGCTTTGTTTTGAGCCTTTTTTGCTGCTGTGCATTGTGAATTCCACCAGGGTTTGGGAAATGGTGGAAACCGGGCAGATGTTTTTGGAACAGTATTCGCAGCTGCTTGGACAATATTTTCTGTGATGTACTTAACTGCACCATTGATAGGCTCTTGACTGACTGTACTAAGATTAAAATTTGCCTGATGTTGGAAGGCAGTCCAGTCAGCCTGATCAAACTTCCACCGTGGTAACCTGAAGGGAAGACATGGTCTCCCACTGTGTAACAAGGTTATCACAGGGAAGTGATCACTTCCGTATGGATTCTCCTCCACTTCCCAAGTGAGTGAAGGGAGCAGAGAAGGAGAGCAGATAGAGAGATCAATGGCAGAAAAGGTACGGGTAGGCATGTGGAAAAAGGTGTTTGTTCCAGTATTTAGAAGGGAAAGGTCATTGTCATTGAGCATACGCTCTATGACTCGTCCCCTTCCGTTGATGCTAGCACTACCCCACAGGGTGTTATGTCCATTCATATCCCCGAGAAGTAATAAAGGGGGAGGCAACTGCGTTAGAAGATCATCAAGGTCTGCCTGGGAGATGTCAGTCCCAGGTGGCAAATAAATAGAGCATACAGTTAATAAGAATCCCACTGAAAGGCGAATTGCAACAGTTTCTATGCTGGTTGTAATTAGCAAGGGCTGCACTGGGGTATGGTTACCCACAAGGATAGCCACTCCCCCATGTACAGAGCCGTCCGCAATTCTATCCTTTCGAAAAACTGTGATGTTGTGCATGGTGGGATCATCATTTGCCTTTAGATATGTCTCCTGCAAGCAAAAGCAAACTGGCTCGTGCTTTTACAGGAGGGCCTTGATGTCATCTATATTTCGCCGGAATCCACGACAATTCCATTGTAGGAATTTAGCCATTATTTTGGCTTGGTGGGTCCATCAGGCGGCTTCCGAGGTGCTGAGGGCTTACTTTTGTCAGTCTTGGATTTATCTTTTTTGGGGAAGAAAGGACGCTGTCCCGTGTCCATTTCCTCCTCCGCAAAGAGTTCCAAGACTGACTCTTCGGGTACCTCCTTCTGCTCGACATCCATCTTTTCTTGGGTACTAGGGGGGACTTCCCCTTTCTTATTCTTTTCTTTCATAACTACCTTTGTAATTTGTGGAGCATTAGGAGGTATTCAGGGGTTTGACC
The DNA here is from genome assembly GCF_048544385.1 of Mastigoproctus giganteus. Classification (NCBI taxonomy): domain Eukaryota; kingdom Metazoa; phylum Arthropoda; class Arachnida; order Uropygi; family Thelyphonidae; genus Mastigoproctus; species Mastigoproctus giganteus. The sequence continues at coordinate 65,767,680 of NC_143580.1, forward strand.
GATTTCCTTGCCTCCTGGTATGATATATTTAGCTCTGCCTTCAGCCGCTGAATTTCTTTTTCTTCTTTCCACCTCTGGCATGCTCGTGAGTAGGCCGGATGTTCGCCCTCACAGTTAATACAGGTGGGTTTTGCGGCTGAACAAGCTGTTGTTTCGTGGTCCTTTGCACCGCATCGAGCGCATGCAAGGACTCCACGGCAGGCCATTTGAGAATGTCCATACTTCTGGCACTTAAAGCACCGTAAAGGGTTCGGAACGTATGGACGCACTGAACAGTTGATGTATCCAGCTTTAATCTCGTCAGGAGGTTTAGGAGTGTTAAAAGTCAGGATTACGCTCCTGGTTTTAACAATTTTTCCATCCCTTCGCGCAGTGATTCTCTTGACAGCAATGACTCCCTGTGGTTTTAATTCGGAGCAGATTTCCTCCTCGGTCACGTCGAGAAGGTCCCACTCCGAAATGACACCTCTCGATGAATTGAGCGTTCTGTGTGGTGTCACTGTTACAAGGATTCCTCCGATTGATGTTACTCGGAGTAGATGTTCGGATTGCCTGTCATTTTTTGTTTCAATTAAGAGGTCTCCAGAACGGAGCCTCTTAACTGATTTGGGAGAACCTACTAACCCATCTAACCCTTTTTGAATAAAAAAGGGCGACATTTTCCCAATCGGTTTTTCACTGGTGGAATGAATAATTAGGAATCTTGGGACAGGCCCTGATGATGATGTTTCAGTTCGCTGCCTCTTTGTTGCAATAATATCTGCCTCTCCGTCTATATTTTCAGATAGGGACCGGGTTGGGGCCCCTGAAGAAGTAAGTTTCTCAGGATTCATGAAGGTTATTTAGTTGTTCAGTGCCCGGGCTCCCCACCCACCACGGAGCCCAAAGGGACGCCCACTACCCGGCATGCAATAAATGCGCTCGGGAGTGGGACGCCAGGGCTACCCAGACACTATACCCGCACCGCCGCCAGCCTGAATCCTGTCCCTCGGACCATGAGGGTAGGGGCGTGGCATTGACACGGTTGACCCTCGCAGGCGAACCTACTAGCCGATTGATCCTAGCCGGGCCTTCCAGGACCACCCGTCTTGTCGAAGCAGGGGCCAAAGTGGTGTATTGAAGCTGGGCCCCTCAACCACCAGGATCCCCCTTTCCGAATTTCCACGGGTCGCAGCGCACGGCAAACACGCCGGATTCCATTGATGTAAGCCCGGAACCTAGGCTGTGGGCGTTGGATCCCAGTGATGCTAGTCTGGAAGTCCAGCAGCGTCACTGGGAGGTCCCCTCACCACGTACAGGTGCCCACATCGAGGGGCAAGAGATTATAAAGGAGGAGTAAGCTGGGTGTCGTGTTTTCACCTGCTTTACTTCCACAGTTATCCCATGTTCGCCCTCACACATGGCTTTAATGTTTCTGGGCTGTGTTGTGGGTCCCAGCCTTGATACAAAAATTTGCTCTCTGGTTGCAACGGAAGTAATGTTGTACATTTCAGCAAACCGTTTGTTTGTTTCAGGTGTGTTACAGGAAGACACGTTAATACTTTCTCTGTGAACTGGATTACGTCGTCGGCTGTCCTCGGCGAGAGTAGGCATGAAATTTTGGGATGGGCGGGTTTTTCTACCCTCAAAAGTGTTATGCTTTTTAGGTAGCATAGTGATGTGCGCATAAGTGTGTGGGTTTGCAGGAACATGATTTGAGGGGGAAGATGTAACTCTGGAGTTCGTACTCTTGGAATACATGCATGCTCCAATCATTTCAGTTGATTCCTGTTGTCCTAATATTTCTGAGGCTTCTTTATTTTGGTTTCGACTTTTCCTAGTGGAATGTGTGGAGCCATTTCCTTGTGCTGCCTCTAAAGTTTCACTGGGTTTGGTGCTATTGCTTGCGAGGTCCTGCTGCAAACAGACAGTTCGCGGCTGGGCTTGAGATTCACATATTATTTGGCTGTCTTGTAGTTTTGCAATTCTTTCTGATATGTTTTCCTCCGAATTCAATTCTTTTCTTGTCTTCTGTTTGTGATTTTCAATGCTTTCTGTCTTCCTGTACAATCCATGCATATCACTTCTACTTTTCTTTGGGTAGCTCTGCCTCGCATAGCAAGTTTCGTCGGTTACGGGAGCCGTTGAGCCACCTTGTGCAACGAGGACGGATTCAAAGCATCCTAGCTTTTCCTCCAGTCGTTTAAGGGTGTGCAATATTTTACTGTTTTGTTCTTTGAGAAGAAAATTCTCTTCCTGCAGTTCCTGTAGCATTTTATGTACAGGGATGAAATTGCTCGCGAGGTTTTCAGCGTATTCCACAGCCTGCATCGAAAAGGGGCTGATGCAGTCTGCAAGGATATCCTTTAATTCCGTACGCGAGACATATTCTTTACGGTTCTCTTCCTGCCTTTCATCCGGGCTATGATTGCTCCTCTTTCTAGCGAAACCCCCTTCAGAGTGCTCGCAGTCTTCCGGGCAAATATCGCATCCCAAGGTTTCAAAAATTGATCCTTCAGGATGGCCCAAGATGCCATTTCCAAGGTCAGTCTGCGAGAGGATTTCTCTTGTTGCTTGTTCAAGGTCATTAATCTGTTTTGTGCAAGAATCTTCACAAATGACTTCATTGGGTAATTCTTCATTATTTTTCTCTGTTTGTTGCCTACAGGCGTTACATTCAAACTTGCGTTTTCTAGTTTTGTTTAATTTCTTAATATCTACAGAAGTACAATCAGGCTTATTGCAATAGTTTTTGTGACAAGTAACGCATTTAATTATGAAGTCATCATTGGTCAGACATATACAGCAAGTAAGCGGCACGGCTGATGCGCTGAAATCTGTCATTCTGAAATGCAAATGGGGGCTGGAATTTCAGTAATTTCGAGGAAGGTAGTCTTTAGTACAACAAGATAGGGCACTTCTATCGTTCGATGACTAGCCTATGAAATATGCAGGTGGAAATGGGGGAGGTTTTAATCCCTAACTTTGTCACCGCTTGACCTTGTCCAGAGCTTAAGTGCCGTATTGCCTAAGCAGAATATTGCTATGTTCCGCTGCACTGAATCGCTATAAACCAACCGTTCCTTTCAACTATTACGCGAAGTATGAATGCTTAAAATCAAGATTAGACATATTACCTGTTCAGGATTCCATTAGTAGACACTATATCCAGATTCCACTTCTCATAAGCTCTCTGTCAATATGCAGTTCATTTATGATCCTTTCAGGTTAACTTAGGTATTTGAGTATTTTTAGGAGCACATAATTCAGTAACTCACTGACCTTCGCCATCTAGCGGTGCTGGTGATGTTCTGAAAGCCCCAAGTGCAGTCCTCAAGGCGCTGTGCTGAACTGGATCAAGCCAGCGCAAAGCACTTGCTCTGGCAGAATCATAGACAGGTGCACCATAATCGAGACGGGATCGGATTAATGCCCTGTATAACCGAAGTAAGGAGGTGCGATCTGCACCCCAGGTTAGGGCGGATAAAGTTCTCAGTATATTTAACTTTTTTAAACAGGAAGTACGTACATTTTTAATATGGTCTAAGAAATTTAATTTGTTGTCAAGGATTAATCCTAGAAATCTGATGTTAGTAGTGACTGGGATGGAGACATTGGAAATTTGAAGTTCAGGATCCAGATGGAGCTTGCGTTGTCGACAAAAATGGATAGCAACTGTTTTCTGTTGTGAGAGTCGATAGCCGTTAAGGTTGGCCCATTGTTGTATTTTATTCAGTGATATCTGAAGCTGCCTTTCAATTGATCTCATGCTTTGGGAATGACAGGAAATGGAAAGGTCATCCGCGTAAAGATATGATTCAACTGTGTTTGGAAGCTGTTTAGTGATGGAATCGATTCTAAGAGCAAAGAGAGTGGCACTCAGTACAGATCCCTGAGGGACACCTTCTTCCTGAATGAAAGTTGTAGAAAGGTCGTTTTGGTATTTTACTTGAAACGATCTAGTGTATAAAAAGTTCTGAACAAATATGGGAAGATTGCCCCGTAGACCGAGAGAATAAAGATCACTAAGTATGCCATGTCGCCAGGTGGTGTCAAAAGCCTTCTGTATATCTATAGAAACCATTACCAGATGCTCATGTTTAACGAAAGCATTGCGAATGGCAAATTCAGCCTTGATCATGAGATCTAAACATGATCTGTTTTGTCGAAAGCCATGCTGACTATTGCTCATGAGATGTTGTGACTCTATTATCCATACAAGTCTACTGTGGACAATTTTTTCAAGGATTTTGCTGAGGCAGCTGGACAGAGATATTGGTCTATAGTTATGGGGATTGGTTGGATCTTTTCCAGGCTTCAGGAAAGCCAAAACAATAGAGTGGTGCCAAGAAGCTGGATACACATTTTCTAAAAAAATACGGTTGTAAAAGACCAGGAGAAGGCGCAAAGCTCTGTCATCAAGATGTTGCAGCATGATATAATAGATGCCATCTGGTCCTGCGGCACCATTACGAGCTGTTTTAATGGCATGCAATAGTTCAGAATATTGTAGAGGTTTGTTATATGGTAGAATGAGGGGAGTTTGGAAGTTAACAGAATACTGTTCTCGACTGTTTTTAATTCGTTGGAAAGATGTAGTATAAGCTGATGTTGCTGAGATCTCAGCAAAAGTATTGCCCAGAGCATTAGCTATATCCGAGGGACTAGATAATTCTCGCCCATTCCAGGAGAGAACTGGAGAAGGTATGGTTGGAAACTTACCAGAAAGCTGTCTAATTTTTTTCCAAATTAATTTGCTGTCAGTGTTTCTGTTAATTGTTGATGCAAAACGGGTCCAGGATTCTTTTTTGGCTTGCCTCTGTATGTAACGTGCTTTTGCCCTTTCTTTCTTATAATTTATCAGATTGGCTGTGGTTGGATATTGCCGAAATAAATTCCACGCTTTATTTTTTGCCTTTTTTGCTTTGGTGCATTCCTCATTCCACCAATAATTATAGTGTTTACGGCCCGGTGGATTTGATAATGGTATTGTATCTTTAGCCACGTTTAGGAGATGCGACGTGATGTAATCTGTCACATCATCAATACGCTGGAGACGGATTTTTTTCTCATCGAAACAGATTGATGACTGAAATTTTGCCCAGTTTGCTCTTGTAAATTTCCATTTCCTGCAGGGTTTAGTTAAAGGAGCTTGTGCTATCAATACCTTGCATACGATTGGGAAGTGATCACTGCCCATAGGATCGTTTATAACATACCACTCTATGGTCGGGACCAGTACTGGAGAACAAATGGAAAGATCTATTGCCGAAGTATCTCCAGTTGGGAGCTGAATGTGAGTGTGCGTGCCAGTATTCAGTAAGGCAAGATTTAGTGCTTCTAATAGGCTTTCAATGAGTCGACCTCGTCTATCTAATTTAGTAGAGCCCCATAGTGGGTGGTGACCATTAAAGTCTCCTAAAATACAGAAAGGTGGAGGTATCTGTATGATGAGGTCTTCAAGTTCTTTTAAACAGTATGTATGGTTTGGCTGCAAGTAAATTGACACAAGTGTTAATGAAATATGGAGCGTTATACGGACAGCAACAGCTTCTATTTCAGTTTGCAGTGGGATATGCTTTGTTGGGATCTTTGAATTTATCAGAATTGCAACACCACCATGGGCAGCAGTTGCTGTATTACGGTCTCTTCGATAAAGACAATAGTTCTTTATCGAAGGAGAAATTTGTGAAGTTAGGTAAGTTTCTTGGAGACAAAGAGCAACTGGCGAATACCGATTTATCAGATCATGAATATCGTCTGTATTGCAACGAAAGCCTTTGCAGTTCCATTGCAAAATACAAGGCATTATTTGTGTTTAACTAATGGAGCTGTATCTGACTGCTTTTTGAAGGTGACTGGCTTATGCCTTTCTAATTTTGATTTATCTTTTTTGGAGAAAACTGGCCGACCAGTGTCCATTTCTTCTTCTTCAGCGTGAATTTCTAAAATTGGTTCTTCCTGTATAGATGTGCTATCTGTATCCATGGTTGTGTTCTGGGTATTTTTCATTGCATTTGAGTTTGTAATATCGGACGTAGTAGTACTCATTGGAGGAGGAGATGCTGCTGGTATTGTCAGAGGAGTATTATTTGCCTGGTCTGAGACTTTGGGCTGTTGTTTGCGTACACTTGGTTGTTTCTCAGAGAGGACAGTTCTAGCCCAATCAGAAATTGATTTATTAGTGGAAACGGTGACATCTGTTTGAGTGGAGACTGTTTCATATTTTTTTACTGCATTGGCATAGGTTAAATTTTTGTTTATAGTAGGTGTAACTTGTTTTCTTGCTTCTTGGTAGCTGACTTTATTCTCAACCTTGTATTTTACGATTTTTTTCTCTGTTTTCCATTTTTCGCAAGTTTTGGAATATGCAGGGTGGTCACCTTTGCAGTTAGCGCACGTCATTTTTGTAGCCGAACAGTCACTTTGATTGTGTTCAGAGGACCCACAATTGGGGCAGACTGGAACTCCTCTGCACACAGTTTGCGAATGGCCATACTTTTGGCATTTGTAACATCGTAAAGGATTGGGAATATATGGGCGAATGCGGCATAGCAAATAACCTGCTTTTACAGAGGTGGGTAAGTCAGGGGTATTAAACGTGAGAATAATGTTTCTGGTAGGTGTAAGTTGATTGTCTTTTTTAGTCATTATGCGCTTTGCTTCAATGACATTTTGTCCCTGCAGCTCTTGGGTTATTTCTTCCTCGCTGACATTTAGAAGATCCCAACTGGATATCACACCCTTCGATGAATTTAGGGTTGCGTGAGGAGATATTTTTACTGGGATACCAGCAAAATTACTTAGTTGCAAAAGTTTCTCCGAATGTCTGTGGTTATTGGTTTCCACTAATAGGTCTCCTGATTGCAGTCTCTTAACAGTCTTTGGACATCCTGCAATACTTTCCAGATGTTTCTGAATCACAAAGGGAGACAGTTTACTCATAGGTTGACTAGATAGCGAGTGGAAAATTAGAAAAGATGGGCAGGGTTGCTCCATTCTATCAGTTTTCAGTCTTTTGGTGTTGTTACCTATATCGTGATTTGTGTCATGGTCATTGTAATTTTCTGCCCTGGAGCTCGAAGGCTCTAATGGTGGATAAGTATTTTTATCCATGTTGGCTCCTTTTGGCCCTGGGGGTTTTTCTTTACCTCCCAGGTTACCGGCCCCGCCACGGGGAGGCAGGAGCAGTGCCACGAGGTGACCAAGCGGCTGTTAGTTGAGTTAGTACTAAAGGAAAAAAGAAACAGAAAGGTGTCTTTCCTTTCTGGGCCTTTGCCTACTACTTGTAGAACGAAAGAGCTACTGAAATATAAAATGAAATGAAGAAAACGCTATTCAGAAATAAACAGAATATGTATTGGCAAAAGCTCTTTAGATAGTTCACTTGTATAAACGCACTGAAATCGCTTGGCCACGGAACGCTTGGCACCCGGGGCCATTAGATAGTATGAATCAGAGCTGTAATACTCAATATGTTCTACGTTGATAATAATATTAGTAAATTAATAAGAGGAGTTTACCTCAATATAGTACGTGGAACACTTGGTTTGGTTTGGTTTGGTTTGGAGTTTATTGGCGCATCAGCAACTGAGGCTATAATGCGCCAAATACCGGTCATATATAAAAGTGAAAACATTCAGTGACCTAAGTAGTTAGGCCACCATGTCGAGATATAAAAGGAGTAAAAGTACAAAACATATGAACAAAGGAATGCCAAATGAATTTTAAATTCGATTAAAAAGGTTTACTGATTTTAAAAAGTTAAAAACAGCAGACACATTGTCATTGTCGGATAAAATCTGACTGAGTGTATAATGCTCAGCCAGAGGGCTAAAAGCGGTAAAATAGAAATCACGTTCGTGTCTAAAACGTGGACACTCGGTTAAAATGTGGCGTATGCTTAAATAGGTGTCACAATTCTCACACATAGGACAGTCATCTGCCCTCAGCAAAAAAGCATGTGTAAGATGACTGTGTCCTATGCGGAGACGAGCTAAAACAACTTCCTCTCTGCGATTCCTGCGCAGACTAGACTGCCAATGTCGGATTACAGGCTTTATCTGATAGAGCTTGTTTGTGACTTGCTCATGCCAGGATTGTTGCCATTGGGACAGTAATTTATCATGTATTAACTGCCTGTAGTCTGTATAGGGGACTAGCAGGCAATAAGTGTTGTGAGGTTCGGGTGACCTGGCCGCAGCATCTGCCAGTTCATTTCCCACTATCCCAATGTGGCTTGGAATCCAGCAGAAACGAATGTCAAATGAACACTCAAACAAGGAATGCAACGTCTGCTGAATCCGGGTCACAAATGGATGAGGATTATACCTCCTACCCGATAAAGCCTGCAGTGTACTTAGAGAATCAGTGTACACCATACACTTTTGATACCTATGGGTTTTAATGTGGTCCAAGGCTAACTCTATAGCATACAACTCCGCTGTATATATGCTGCATTGTTGGGGAATCTTTCCAGATATAGAAAGACCTGGAAAGATAGCAGCAGATCCAACAGACAACTCCGACTTCGAGCCATCAGTGAAGACAGGCAAGAAGTCGGTGTATTCGGCCCGGTGGGCAGCATAGAGTTGGTGGTAGATAGAAGATGGAGTTATGGACTTACCCCAATTTTTAAGGGAGAAGTCGCACGATGGTAGGCGAGCATGCCAGGGTGGAAGTGGTTGCCTTGGTGACTGGGCAACATTGTCTACCATGATGTTGAGCTCTCTGAGCAGCTCTTGGACACGGATACCAAAAGGCCGATTGGCAGTCTGACGAGTGTTATATAGGTTTTCGAATTGTGGCTTGAAAACAGATGTCCACGTAGGGTTGTCTGGCAGGGATTTTAATTTAAGCGTATATTTTAAAGACAATTGCTTTCGTCGGAATGACAGTGACGGTTCAGTTGCTTCAACATATAAACTCTGGACAGGGGATGTTCTAAATGCTCCAGTAGCGATACGAATGGCTTGGTGGTGAACTGGGTCCAGCCACCTAAGTACACTGTTTCTAGCCGATGCGTACACTTGTTGTTGTTGTTGCTCTGGAGGTTTAATGGCACATCAGCTGCTAAGGCTATAATGTGCCTATTCACTTATTATATTAAGACATGAGTTTTCTCTAAATCAAAAGAAAATCAGAAATAATTGAAAAGCCCAGTTTGCCTGAGAAAGTCAAAAAATTCAGAAATATTTGCCTTATCACCAATCAGGTTTTCAAGAGTAATTGGTTTATGTAGATTAACCAGTGAGATCAAGGATGAAGTTCTCGCTTGTTTATAATAGGGGCAGCCAATAAGAATATGTTTTACAGTCAAATTGTTAGAACAATGTGTACATTGTGGTGGATCATCTCCTCTCAGTAAATGAAGGTGGGTCAGATGTGTATGTCCTATTCTTGCCCTTGAGAGGACTACTTCTTCTCGTCTCGATGTACGGACACTGGAGCGCCAAATTTTCGGGTCTTGTTTAAACTGAAAGAGTTTATTATTAGTCTGGGAGTGCCACAGGGCTGTCCATTGTGATAGGCAAGCAGCATGAATGGTTAGTGCATAATCTGATGCTGGAACAGGGATGTTGGTTACATCTAAGGTAGTTGGATTTTTTGCAGCTTTATCGGCCAGTTCATTTCCTAAAATACCGGAATGTGCTGGAATCCAGCAAAAAGTGACCTGTTGATTGGGTTCTTTAATTTGCAGTAATAAGCTTCTGATTTCATCTAGAACAGGGTGAACTTTATCTGAGGAATTACATAACGACATGATTGAGCTGAGGGAATCAGTGTAAATGACAGATTTTAAGGAACAGTTAAAATGAAGATTTTCTAAAGCTAGTTTTATTGCGTATAATTCAGCAGAAAATATACTAAATTCTGACGGAAGGGAAGCTGATACAATTGTATTTGGAAACACTGCAGCTGCTCCAACATTTGAATTAGATTTAGAGCCATCTGTATAAATTGGAGAGAAATCAGAATATCTTTGAATGTGAACTGCGTGAATTTGGTTGATATTTGCTGCTTGCAAGGAATTCTTTCTCCATTGACAGAGGTAAGTGTCACAGATTGGAAGAGGAGTCCATGGAGGTTGAGTATAAGTTGCTACCTGCTTTACGGAATGGATGGAAATATTCCAAACTTGCACAAGTTCAAGAAGGCGAAGACCAGCTGGTTTTACTATGCTAGGTTTGTTTCTGTATAGGGTTTCTAACGGTGGGTTAAAAAGGTATGACCGAATGGGATGAGAAGCACAGCTTTGTATCTTGACAGCATATTTGAGTAACAGTGTTTTCCTGCGTAAAGTTAGTGGGGGCTCATGAGCATCAATGTAGAGACTATGTGCTGGCGACGTTCTGAATGCACCAGTTGCAATTCTCAAAGCACTGTGCTGAATGGGATCAAGCCAGCGTAATGCACTCTTTCTGGCAGAATCATAGATTGGAGCACCGTAATCGAGACGAGATCTGATTAATGCCCTGTATAACCGAAGAAGTGTGGTACGATCTGCACCCCATGTTTGGGCAGATAAAGCTCTGAGTATGTTTAACTTTTTTAGACATGAAGTCCGTACATTTTTAATATGATCTAGGAAATTTAACTTATTGTCAAGGGTTAATCCTAGAAATCGGATGTTGCTGGTGACCGGGACAAAGACGTTAGAAATTTGAAGTTCAGGATCTGGATGAAGTTTGCGTTGTCTACAGAAATGGATGGCAACTGTTTTCTGTTGTGAGAGCCGATAGCCGTTGAGGCTCGCCCATTGTTGAATTTTATTAAGTGATATCTGAAGCTGTCTTTCAATAGACCTCATGTTTTGAGAATGACAAGAGATGGAAAGGTCATCTGCATAAAGGTAAGTCTCAACTGTATTTGGAAGCTGCTTAGTAATACAATCTATTCTCAGGGCAAAAAGTGTGGCACTCAGTACTGATCCCTGTGGAACACCTTCTTCCTGGATGAAAGTTGGGGAAAGGGCATGTTGATATCGAACTTGAAATGTTCTTGTATGTAGAAAGTTCTGAATGAATATAGGAAGATTGCCTCGTAGTCCGAGAAGGTAAAGATCACTAAATATACCATACCGCCAGGTGGTATCAAAAGCCTTCTCTATGTCTATTGAAACCATTACTAGATGTTCATGTTTGACAAAAGCATTACGGATGGCAAATTCGGCCTTGACCATAAGATCTAAGCATGATCTGTTTTGGCGAAAGCCATATTGACAATGGCTCATTAGATGTTCCGACTCAATGATCCAGACGAGTCTTCTGTGGATAATTTTCTCAACGATTTTACTGAGGCAGCTTGAGAGAGATATGGGTCTATAGCTATTTGGGTTGGATGGATCTTTTCCAGGCTTCAGGAATGCCAAAATTGTAGAGTGATGCCAAGATGCTGGATAAACATTTTCTAAAAATATGCGATTGTAAAAGACCAGGAGGCAGCGCAGAGCTTTGTCTTCAAGATGTTGTAGCATGACATAATAAATTCCATCTGGTCCAGCAGCACCATTGCGAGCTGTTCTAATGACATGTAAAAGTTCAGAATATTGCAGAGGTTTGTTATATGGGAGAAGACGGGTAGTTTGAAAATGAATAGCATGCTTTTCTTTAGTGATTTTAATTCTTTGGAATGAGGTAGTATAGGCTGACGTTGCTGAGATTTCTGCAAAAGTATTGGCTAAAGCATTAGCTATATCTACAGGATTAGAGAGATCTTTTCCATTCCAGGAGAGGATTGGAGAAGGTATGGTAGGAAACTTACCAGACAGCTGTCTAATTTTTTTCCATATTATTTTGGGATCGGTATTTCTGTGAAAAGTGGATGCAAAACGGGTCCAGGATTCTTTCTTTGCCTGTTTTTGTATGAAGCGTGCTTTTGCCCTTAATTTCTTATAATTAATGAGATTGACTGTGCTCGGACATTTCCGAAACAAATTCCAGGCTTTATTTTTTGCTCTCTTTGCTGTGGTGCATTTGTCATTCCACCAGGAATTATAATGCTTTCGGCCCGGCGGATTTGATATTGGTATTGTGTCTTTAGCCACATTTAGAAGATGCGACGTGATGTAATCTGTCACATCATCAATGTGCTGGAGGCGGATTTTTTCCTCATCGAGGTCAATTGATGATTGAAATTTTGCCCAGTCTGCTCGGACAAATTTCCACTTTCTGCACGGTTGAATTGAAGGAGTCTTTGCTTTTAGAAAGTTGCATACTATTGGGAAGTGGTCACTGCCCATGGGATCGTTTATTACATACCACTCTATGGCTGGGACTAGTGAACAAATTGAGAGATCTATTGCTGAGGTGTGTCCTGTTGGAAGCTGTACGTGTGTCGGTGCACCTGTATTGAGTATAGTGAGATTTAGTGCATCCAAAAAACTTTCAATTAGTTGGCCTCGTCTATCCAATTTAGGAGAGCCCCATAATGGGTGGTGCCCGTTAAAGTCCCCTAATATACAGAGAGGTGGAGGTACCTGTATAAAGAGGTCTTCAAGATCTTTTAAAGAGTTAGTACAGTTTGGCGGTAGGTATATTGAGACTAGTGTTATTGCACTATGGAGAATTATACGAACAGCAACAGCTTCTATATTAGTTTGGAGTGGGATATGTTTAGTTGGGATCTTTGAATTTACTAAGATTGCCACACCACCATGGGCAGCGCTAGCGGTATTTCGATCTCTTCGATAAATGCAATAGTTCTTTATCGAAGGAGAAATTTGTGTGGTTAGGTAAGTTTCCTGTAAACAAAAGGCAACCGGAGAATATTGATTAATTAGGTATTGAATATCGTCTGTGTTTGAACGAAAGCCTCTGCAATTCCATTGTAAGATGCTGTGGTTCATTTTGGTTTAGATGAGGACGATTCATCTGACTGTTTTTTGTTTGAGGAGGATTTTTTTCGGTCTCTTTTCGGGAAGGTAGGGCGACCGGTATCCATAGTATCGTTTGCGTGAAGTTCTAGTATTGGTTCTTCATGATCTGGGTTTACATCTACTTCCATACTACCAGTGGATGATTCAGGTTTATTGTTGTGTTTAGTAGTTTTCAGTTTTTCTTTGTCATGCGGGACTGTCCGAGTCTCAACTGGGATACTGATTGGAGTGTTGGTCGATTCAGTGGTTTTAATTTGATGTGTGTCTTTGACAGGGCTTGATAATGTGTTTTTAACCCAGTTAGATAGAGATGTGCAGGGAGGTATGGATACATCTGTTTGAGCTGCTGTTGAATTAAAGCTTCGAGTGTGAGCTGCATATGAACGACTGGGCATGGTCGACATAACCTGTCTGCGTGCCTCAGGGTACGTGACTTTGTGCTCTATTTTATATTTTTGGATTTTCTTCCCCGTTTTCCACATTTCACAAGATTTGGAAAAGGCTGGGTGACTTTCTTTGCAGTTTGGACAAATGGGACTTGAGGCTGAACAGTCTGTTTGTGTATGCTCCTTGGAACCACAAATTGGACAAATGGCATCACCTCTACATGCTTGTTGCGAATGTCCATATTTTTGGCATTTAAAGCAACGTAGAGGATTAGGTATGTAAGGCCGTATTCGGCAGTTTAAATAGCCAGCTTTTACTGAGGATGGCAAATCTGGGGTGCTGAATGTTAAAATTATGGATCGGGTTGGAACAAGATTTCCATCTTTTTTGGTTTTTATACGTTTTGCACTAATTACTTTTTGATTGCCCAGTTCCTGTACTAGTTCCTCTTCAGATACTGTAATCAGGTCCCACTCTGTGATGACACCTTTTGACGAGTTTAACGTATTGTGGGGAGTTACAGATACGGGTAGCCCAACAAAGGTTGTTGTTTTAAGCAGCCATTCTGAATGTTTTGAGGAAGCTGTTTCGATTAGTAGGTCTCCGGACTGCAGACGTTTAACCATTTTCGGCGTACCAGCAATGGATTCCAAAAATCTTTGGATGACAAATGGTGACAATTTGCCAACAGGCTGGTTGGAGAGCGAATGTATTACAAGGAAGTTTGGCATCTCATTGCTCTGCACTTCTCTTCGGAGCCTTTTTGGTTGGTTTAGGTCCTCATCATTTGGTATGTCTGGCCTTGAATTTGAAGGCTCTAGTGGTGGATAGTCATTTATATCCATCGTTACTCCTTTTCGCCCTGGAGGATAACTTTTCCCCCAGGTTACCGGCCCCGCCACGGGGAGGCAGGAGCAGTGCCGCTCGGAGGCCAAGCGGTTGAAGTGTTAGTTAATTAGTAAAAATATAAATTGAGGAAAATGTAAAGAAAGGTGTATTTCCTTCCTGTGTTCTACTTGTTACTTTTCAAGTATAGAACTGTTTTTTAAAGTAAAACTGTTTATAGAAATGTGAACGTAAAATATAATTTCAATCACTTATCAAGAGCACTTTATAAATCGCAAGAATATAGCTTGGCCTCGAAATACGCTTGGCACCCGGGGCCCGTACACTTGGGACCCATAGTCTAGTTTAGATCGGACAAGTGCACGGTAGAGGCTGAGTAAAGTGGAGCGGTCTGCTCCCCATTTATTCGAGGAAATACAGCGTAGAAGATTCAACCCTCTTGTGCACTTTGTCCGCAGTTGACGAATATAAGGTAAAAATGTCAACTTCTTGTCGAAAATGAGCCCCAAGAATTTTGTCTCGGGTGCTACTGGAATGATGTCTTGTCCGAGTTTTAGTTCTGGTTCAGGGTGAAGGTTCCGTTTGCGACAAAAACGTGGAACACTTCCGTATGATACCCTCCAGAAATTAGAACGGAAAAAACGAAAAAATCGACAACTTTCCGGTCCATTAAAGTAAAATATAAATATAAATATAAATAAAATATAAATATAAATATAAATATAAATAGGCGCATATGAAAACGGACATGCGCAGGCGCATACGAAAATCGACCTGCGCATGCGCATACGAAAATCTACCTGCGCAGGCGCATACGAAAACGGACATGCGCAGGCGTATACGAAAATCGACCTGAGCAGGCACATACCAAAATGTACCTGCCCATTGCACGTACACGTGTGTGTGTGTGTGTGTGTGTGTCCTGGTATCAAGGGTGGCCCCTAGGCATAGCCCATCTCCACCTAGTGGATCTGTATTGAATGTAGGACCTCTGCAAAGGAGCAGCCACCACCTGTGCAGCTGCTGTCTGGTGCCTGTCCCCAGGCGCGAGTAGCCAGGCTTTTTTTTTTTTTTTTAAACCTTTTACATGCCAAAGTGCACGAAATCCCGCACCCACTGGAGGTAGTGCAATACCAGTGGGTGCCCGCTATCCCGCTCACAGGCTGCCCAGGCCTAGAGCCCGCAAAAAAAAAAAAAAAAAAAAACAAGGCTGGAGCTCCAAAAATCCATTGAAGTCACACAGCCAAGACAAACATTTTTAAAGAACTGCAATTTTCAATAGCATTATATATCAGTTGTCAGGAGCATTATATATCAGTTATACTATTAAGTTTAGCATGAACAAGGAAATAAACTGTTAACATTGATCACTATTTACATTACAGTGAGATTTACCAGTCTCTCTGTTTGACAGTTCTAGCAACAGAATTTGAGAATTATTTACAGTCGTTTTACAGCAATATTAGTTGTTACTTACCAATAGTTACATGTATTTCTGTTTTGTACAATTTTAAAGACAATCCAGTAGTCTATGTGTGTGGTATGGGTGTTTATTGGCGCATTAGCTGCTATGGCTATAGTGCGCCTATTCGTAGGAATATTAAAAAAATAATCCAGTTTAAATTAGTTTCAGTTCTGTAGCCTATTTATAAAAGATGATACACTCCAATTTGTTTTAAAAAGCAGAAAAGTTTGTTAACATTTGCGTCCTCTCCAATGATATGATGTAATGTCAATCTTTCTGAACGATTAGCCAGATTTTGAAGTATTGCAGCTCGATGTTGTTGATACTGCGGACAGTCAATCAGAATGTGTTTGACTGTTAGATGTTCTAAGCAGTATGGACACTGAGGAGGATCATCGCCCATTAGTAGATGGAGGTGAGTCAGATGGGTGTGTCCTATTCTCATTCGTGTGAGTACCACTTCTTCCCGCCGCACTGTCTGATTGCTGGAATGCCAGAACTTTGGGTTTTGTTTCAGCTGGAAAAGTTTGTTAGTCGTTTGGTTATGCCATAATTCTGTCCACTGTGCATGGCATGCTGCTTGAATTAAGATATTATAATCGGGCGCTGGAATAGGGACAGACGTTAGGTCTGAACTTGGACTTTTGGCAGATGTATCAGCCACTTCATTCCCTTTTATGCCTGAATGTGCTGGAATCCAGCAAAACTTCACTAGTTGTTGACGATCATAAATCTGCAATAACAAACTCCTGATTTTCATTACAATATGGTGATTCTTTTGAGATGTATTCTGCATTGCTTTGATTGAGCTGAGAGAGTCAGTATAAACTATATATTTTGCAGATGGATGTAAATTCAAATTTTCTAGAGCTAACTGTATTGCATACAGTTCTGCGGAAAAGTTGCTATACTCAGGTGGAAGAGAAGCTGATATGATAGCAGAGGGAAACACTGCTGCTGCTCCAACAGTTGACAGAGATTTGGAACCATCCGTATATATCGGTAAGAAGTCGGCATAAGTTTGAATATGGCTAGCATGGAGTTGTTGCACAGTCACTGCCGGCAGGCAATTCTTTCCCCATTGAAGAAAATAGGTATCAGAGGTCAGTTGAGGAAAGGTGGTCCATGGTGGATGAGAGTAATTCTTTATCTGTTGCATATTGTAGAGAGAAACATTCCAGTTCTGCGATATTTCAAGGAGCCGTAGGCCAGCCGGTTGGATTTTACTTGGTTTATTTCTATAGAGATTAACTAGTGGTTGATTAAAAAGGTATGGCTGAATAGGATGCAAAGGGCAAGTCTGTATTTTGGCTGCATATTTAAGTAGTAACATTTTTCTACGAAGATGCAAAGGGGGCTCATTAGCTTCAATGTATAGACTCTGAGTTGGAGATGTCCTGTATGCACCAATTGCAATCCGCAATGCATTATGTTGAATAGGATCCAGCCAGCGTAGCACACTCCTTCGGGCAGAATCATAAACTGGAGAACCATAGTCTAAACGGGATCTAATCAGTGCTCTATATAAGAGCAGCAAAGTTGTACGATCTGCTCCCCAAGAGAGGGCAGATAAAGCTCTTAGCATGTTGATCTTTTTGAGACAGGCAGTACGTATTAATTTAACATGATCTAAGAAGTTGAGCTTACTGTCCAGGATTAGTCCCAAGAATTTCATATTGCTGGCAATCGGAATGGTGGAATTTGAAATCCGAAGTTCAGGATCTGCATGCAATTTGCGTTGACAGCAAAAGTGGATCGCAACTGTTTTCTCTGGGGAAAGACGATATCCATTGAGCTCAGCCCACTTTTGAACTTTATTGAGGGACATCTGCAATTGCCTTTCGACAGATCTCATGTTCTGAGAATGGCAAGAAATAGCGAGATCGTCAGCGTAAAGGTAAGCCTCTACAGTATTTGGGAGTACTTTTGTAATGGAATCAATTTTAAGGGCAAACAAGGTTGCACTCAAAACTGATCCTTGTGGTACTCCTTCTTCCTGCGAGAATGTAGCAGAAAGGGAATTTTGATATCTCACCTGGAAAGATCGGCTCTTGAGGAAGTTCCTAATAAATATGGGTAGGTTGCCTCGTAGACCAAGATTATATAGGTCACTGAGAATGCCATACCGCCAGGTAGTATCAAATGCCTTCTCTATATCAATGGAGACCATGACAAGGTGTTCGTTTTTCACAAAGGCATTGCGAATTTCAGATTCCGCCTTGATCATCAGATCTAGGGATGACCTGTTTTTACGAAAGCCATGTTGACAATTACTCAGTAGATGTTGAGTTTCAATGATCCAAGTGAGTCGACTATGGATCATTTTTTCAAGAATTTTACCAAGGCAACTTGACAGAGATATTGGTCTGTAACTATTAGAACTGGAGGGATCTTTTCCAGGTTTCAAAAACGCCAAAACTGTAGCGTGGTGCCAAGAGGTTGGATAAATATTTTCCAGGAAGATCCGGTTAAAAAAGATTAGAATCATTTGTAAGCTTTTCTCATCGAGATGCTGCAGCATGACATAATATATGCCATCTGGCCCAGAGGCACTGTTTCGCGTTGTTCTGATGGCTTGTAAAAGTTCACAATATTGCAGAGGCTGATTATATGGAAGTGACAGTGAGGTTCGAAAGTTGATAGGTCTCTGTTCTTTGGCAGTCTTCATTTTCTGGAATTTTGGAGTGTAGTTTGATGCAGCCGATATTTCAGCAAAAGTTTTGCCCAAGGCATTGGCTATATCTATAGGAGCAGAGAGTTCTTGCCCATTGCAGGAGAGAATTGGAGATGGAACAGTTGGAAACTTCCCAGAAATCTGCCTAATTTTTTTCCATATTAGTCTGGAGTCAGTGTTCCTATTGATAGTTGATGCGAACCTAGTCCAAGAATCTTTCTTGGCCTGCTTTTGAATGTAACGCGCTTTTGCCCTTAGTTTCTTGTAGCTAATTAGATTAGCTGTGGTTGGAGATCGACGGAATAAATTAAATGCTTTATTTTTTTCCTTCTTTGCTTTTGTGCACTCTTCGTTCCACCAGTAGTTGAAGTGCCGTTGGGACGGGGGATTTGATAACGGAGTTGAGTACTTAGTTGCAACTAAAAGGCGGGATGTAATATAATCAGTAACTTCATCAATGGGCTGTAGTTGAATAGTTTTTTTGTCAAGAGTGATTGCTGATTGAAATTTCGCCCAATTGGCTTTAGAGAATTTCCATTTCCTGCAGGGATGTTGTAATTGTGGTTGGGTAGTCAACAGATTACAAACAATTGGAAAGTGATCACTACCCATGGGATCATCCAGGGTGGACCATTGCATAGCTGAAAACAGTATTGGGGAGCAAATCGATAGGTCAATGGCAGAAGTCTGTCCATTGGGTAACTGTATATGGGTGTGCGAGCCACTGTTAAGAAGAGTGAGGTTTTCTTTTTCCAGTAAAGTTTCAATCAGTCGGCCGCGTCTGTCTAATTTAGATGAACCCCATAAAGGGTGGTGGCCGTTGAAGTCCCCTAGCAGGCAGATAGGGGAGGATAGCTGCAGTAAAAGTTCTTTAAGATCATTATAAGTGTAAGCATGGTTTGGTGGGAGATAAAGTGAGACTAGAGTTAATGCAGTTTGAGTAATCAGACGCACAGCGACAGCTTCGATTTGGGTTTGGAGAGTAATTTGTTTAGCTGGAATCCTTGTACTAATTAGAATTGCTACACCACCTCTAGCAGAATCGGATGTATTCCGATCGCGTCTATAGATCGAGTAGTTTTTGATGGAAATGGAAATTTGAGGAGTTAAATAGGTTTCTTGCAGGCAGAAACCAACTGGAGAGTAGCGATTAATTAAATAACGGATGTCATCAATGTTTCCACGAAAGCCTCTGCAATTCCATTGCAAGATATTAGACATTATTTGAATTTAGAGGAAGAAGCTGTACCTGACGTGGCTGTCTTATGGCGTTCTGGCTTTGGTTTTTCTCTTTTCGGAAAGGAAGGGCGACCAGTGTCCATCTCTTCTTCAGCAAATATTTTCAGGATTGGATCTTCCTGTTTGGATGGATACTCTGCCTCCATCGATTTGTCTTGGATAATCTTTTTCGAAGACGAACTATTACTATTTGTAGTGGCATTCACTGGCGGAGATTGAGATTTTGCTGGTATTTTGAGAGGCGTATTATTTGCTTGGTCTGAGTGCTTAACGGCACTGGACTGTTGCTGAGAGAGAACAGCCCGAGCCCAGTCAGAGATGGAAGTGTTTGAAGGTACGGTAACATCGGTTTGTGTGGCAATGGTTTGATATTTTTTTGTAATATTGGCATAGGTACGGTTAGGTATACTCGGTGCAATTAATTTTCTAGCCTCCTGATAACTAACTCTGTTTTCAACTTTATATTTCACAATTTTTTTCTCTGTTTTCCACCTCTCACATGTCTTAGAGTAGGCCGGATGGTTGCCTTTGCAGTTGGGACAGATCATTTCTTTCACCGAACAATCACTTTGAATGTGATCGGAGGATCCACAGTTGGGACAAACTGGGTTGCTTCTGCACGTTGTTTGAGAGTGGCCATACTTCTGGCATTTATAACATCTCAACGGATTGGGTATGAAAGGACGAGTGCGGCAAAGTAGATATCCAGCTTTTATTGATGTGGGTAGGCTTGGACTGTTGAATGTAAGAATGATATTTCTGGTAGGTGTGAGAATATTGTCTTTTTTTATCATAATTCTTTTTACAGCTATTACATTTTGCTCCTGAAGCTCTTCTTTAATTTCTTCCTCCGTCACATTCATCAGGTCCCAACTAGATATTACACCCTTTGATGTATTTAGGGTTGCATGTGGAGTTACTTTCACTGGAATACCAGCGAAAGTTGTCTTTTTAAGTAATTTTTCAGAGTGTTTGCCATTTATAGTTTCAATAAGTAAGTCCCCTGATTGCAGTCTCTTAACCGTCTTGGGAGACCCTGCAATACTTTCCAGGTGTTTTTGGATTAAAAAAGGGGATAGTTTACTGAGAGGCTGGTCAGATAGCGAGTGCATGATTAAGAATGCAGGTAAGTCTGTCGCCGAGGGATTGGTTTTCAACCTCTTTGCTTGCGACGAATCATGGTCATTTTCAGTGTTTGGCCGACAGCTCGACGGCTCTAGAGTTGGAAACATATTTTGTTCCATGTTGGCTCCTCTTAGCCCCTGGCAGATGAACTTTTCTGCCAAGGTTACCGGCCCCGCCACGGGGAGGCAGGAGCAGTGCCTGGTGTGACCAAGCGAAAAGTAGTAAGTGGTTAGTAGTAAACTAGAAGAAATAAAGAAAGGTGCCTTTCCTTTCTTGCTCTGTACAAGTGTTTTTGTTACAAGAGCTGTTTTTAAATGAATAGATTTATTAACGTGAAGAACTCAAAATAACTATAAATCACTTTTGAGAAATCGCAGTAATAGCACAGAGAAATCGCTCAGTCACAATCGCTTGGCACCCGGGGCCTCCAGTAGTCTAACTGTTCAGGAAATATATAGTCTCATTTAATTTCTTCCCCGGTAGGATCTGAGCTTGTAGAGTAGGGCTATAGAAGTTCCTCAAGGCGATTTCCATGTAGATAGTTCACATAGTACTCCTGAGCTTTAGGCAGGAGAGGAAGTTCCCAGCATGCATGAAAGCACTCGAAGTAACACTAGCGTCCTTGCAGAAGGTTTTTCTATACGTGTAGCATTACATCAGTCAGAGAGCAGAAATTGGAGTTTTTTGTGTTTAATTGGCTTGATGGCATTTCAGATTATTGCAGGATTCATCCTATGGGGAGAAGATCTTATTTTATTTATTCCCCCCCCCCCTTTTTAAATAAGATTTCATGAGAGAGAAGCGTGTTGGGGTGCGCAGAAGTATGGGTATTCTTAACTGTACGTTAAGCAATTATTTACAATTCTTCGAGGTTAGCTTCCTAATAATTTAGGCCCGTTTATACACAAAGCTTCTTGGAATCCCATCCAGCATCACTTAGAGGAGAAAGGGGTCTACCTGCTATTTCCTGTTGCGTTGATGGCTATCTTCCTATATGTTCTTCCCAAAAGTGAGTTAATCTGGATCATTATGACACCACAGTAGAGTTTCTAGCCGCAATTCTTTTCTTGAAAACTGCCGCAGAGAACTGTTGAAATGTAGCGAAGACATCAGAATTTTCGACGAGCAAATGTACATTATTTTCTGAGAGATTATTTATTTTACTCAGCAGTACCTGTCTTTCATTCGAATAATCATTACATTCAAAGAGAACGTGCTGCCATGTCTCAGATGCTCCGCAGTGACAGAAAGGATCAGGCTCAATGCTCCTTTCGAAAAGTTTGGCCCTGAGCGATCCGTGGCCAGTCATTAGATATGATGTAGTCATGCTAGGCACAAACCATTTTGAGACTGTGGGTAATGATGCGAATTCAACATTTGAAATGTATCTTCGTGTAACCTGACCGTGTTCACTTTCAGCCCATCTTTGCTGCCAAACAGCGGTGAGTTCCTTCCAGAGTCTTCGTTTTTCCTCTTTTATTCTGTTCGTAGGGTCTGTTACAATGTTAAAAATATTTACAGAAATTCCTTTTTTAAGATTGTAGATCATACCCCTGTAGGAGATATAAAGGTCCAGGGGCAGGGTTCCTGCTAGAACTTGTAGAGCATTATTCGACACCGTCCGAGGAGCTTGTAGAAGTGTGAGCAACACCGAACGCTGTAATGAAAGAAGTTTAGTCCTGGTCTTAGTTTTTGCAGGTCGCAGCAATTGGTAGGAAGATAGTCTTATAGTATAAAGACAACGTCTTTTTGCTGAGGCCCCATTCTTTTCTGGAAATCCTTGCAATTCCAGCCGTGAAGTTTTTAATTTTCTCAGAAATTTTGGATACGTGAGTATGAAAGTTTAGTTTGTCATCGATTGTAAGTCCCAAGTACTTGGTGCTGGATACGTAGGGGATTTGTGAGCCATTTAGGATAACTCTGGGAGGTCTGCCATAATTGAATTGCTTTCGAAAAACCATGAAATTAGTTTTTGTAGGGGAAATTTTGAGCTTATTTAGATTGGCCCAGTTGGATAAATCATCCAATATTGTTTGGATCTTTTGTTCTAAGATTGTTCTCGACATTCCAGTAACGCCAACCGCCAAGTCGTCTGCATATGCAATTTTTTTGCAATCTCCATTTTTCTTTGTCAGCCATTGGTCTAAGACTGCATTCCAGAGGAGAGGCCCCAGGACTGAACCCTGCGGGCACCCTCTGGAAGCAGTCGTACTGTAAGTCAGGTGTTTGGCACAAACCTTGATCTGTCTGTCTTGAAAGTATGATCTTATAATTTGGTAGATATGATTATCACACATGGCTGATCGTAGCGACCCGAGGGCGCTCTCCCACCAGAGGGAGTCGAATGCACCCTCGAAGTCCACGAACACCACCAAGACATACTTGCTGTGAGAATCCTGGATGTATTTCAGAAGAGAAATTATAGCATCTTCGGTCGAGTGACCCTTTTTGAATCCGTGTTGATGATCTGAGCACAATTGCTGGTCCGATAACATGCTTGCAATTCTGGGAGAAATTAATCTCTCAAAAAGTTTCCCTAAGTTAGCCAGGAGGGATATTGGCCTGTACGCCCTTGGGTTTGTTTTGACTTTTCCAGGTTTATATAAAATTTTCAGTAGAGCTAGTTTCCAGGGTTTGGGAGGTCCTTCGAGGAAGCATTTATTGTACATATTCAGTAGTATATTGGGAAACAGTTTAAAAAATTTCACAATTACCAAATTCTCTAGCAAGTCAATGCCAGGGCATTTTTTCTTATTGAGTTTAGCAGTAGCAGCTCCTAGTTCCACGAGAGTGAAAAGGCAAACATCGGTAGATCCAACATAATTCTGGTTTTTCCTCCTGATCTCTGCCTGTTCTGGAGTATCACAGTGAGGTAGATCCTTTGGAAACAAATTATCAACGATCGTTCCGACAGTAGAGTGCCAGTCTGTTGTTTCTAGGTTATTACTAATTACAGTCTGATAGATATCTCCACTTATCAGTTTATTCCTCATTATTTTATATATGATCCCCCAGGGGTTGGTATTCCCAACATCTTTGACCAAGTTTTGCCAGCAGGTCCTCTTACTTTCAGATATGGCTCGATGGAATAATTTTCTTTTCTCTCTATAACTGTTTTTCAGCCTTTCAACGTCCTCGTTAGAAAGATGTCTACTACGCTGATATAAGCGTCTGGCTTGTTGAGTTTGAAGCCTCAAATCAGAAAGCTGAGCGTTCCACCATGGCACTGAAGGCTTTCTTATATGTTTCCTTTTACTTGAGTTTGACATAGCTATATATAGATGTTGCTGAACAGTGTCTACATATTCTGAAGCCGATAGTTGGTTTAATGCTTCAGCATCTTCTCCATTAAATACTGTACGCAGATAATCCTCGAATTTTTTCCAGTTGACTTTATCCGTACGGTATCTTCTTAAGTCATGGACAGTCAAGTCATTGTGTTGGGAGTTCTTTGATATGTTGAACGTGATAGCCCTGTGATCGCTGTTCACCAAGGAGGGTTTCACGTCCCAGTTTCCAGTTTTGTCATCCATCCTTATGGAAGTAAGTGTGACGTCAATGTTTGATTCTCCGTTGGTAGTGCAGAAAGTAAATGGTTTATTTTGTACATTTTTAATACAAAGGCTGTGAGCCATAATTAAATTTTCAAATTGGGCTCCCCGAGGATCAGTGAAGCCACTGTTCCAGAACGTCGATTTGGCGTTCAGGTCCGCCGCCACCACCAAGTTATTATTTGCGAATTTATCACAGATCTTGTCCAGTAGGTGCAATGCTATATGCACATCTTCTGAGGGGGGACAGTATAGTGAAGTTAGGTAGAAAGAGATGGAACTAGAAGATACGAGGATACAGGTAGCATTCGCTGAGCATTCTCCTGTAATCGCAGTAATAACTAGTTCGTTATTAAACACAACAATTGCAGTTTTGGGTGGAGGATCACAAGTTGCTATGATTCTAGTGGAATTGGGGTAGCCCATGATTTTATGCGCTGTTCCACCTACTTGGGATGAATAATATGGTTCCTGTAGACAGACAATATCATAATTATGTTCTATGGCTACATTTCTGATCTCGTCAGCTGCGGCTCGGGAGCGCTGTGCGTTTATCTGTAAAATTCTAATTGTGTCTGTATTTTGAGAGTAGCCAAAGTTATTTCTGCTTGTAGTTGTATTATCCATCAACGATTCGCTTATTTGCTAGTTCCATCGCTTTTAAAAACTCGGGGCACTTTCCATCCCTGACTGAGTGATTGGAGTCCTTGTTCTTGCGTTTACAGTTTATGCATTTTGGTGATTCTTCTCTGTTGGGGCACTCTGCGAAGATGTGACCCCCATTGGCACAGTGACTACATGACACGGTTTTATGAGAGCAATTTTGTGCAGAGTGCCCGTAGGCCAGGCACCTGAAACATTTGTTAACTACGGTAAATTTTCTGAACTTATGCGATGTAAAGCCTAAATATATTCGATTGTTTTGAAGTAAACAGTGGAGAAGTTGAGGATTGAATCCAATCACCCAGTTAGTAATACTGTTTCCAGAACCTGAGCTGAACCTAAATGTTGTACCCTCGTTTACCTCCTGTTGTGAGAAGGAATAATCTTTTAAATTTTTATGATACAGGTCGTCCAAGATATCTGCCTTACTATAATCTTTTGGAACTCCATAGACTAGAATTGTTGGGTTTGACATTTTTGGCTTTTCTATTGAAAGTCCTGCATTCTTGAGTGCAGGCAAAGTACAGATTTTGGTGGCATCAGATGAGTTTGTAGTCTCTACTAACAAACCCTTGTTCCTGAGGAGTCTGATGTTCTTAACTTTCATTTCTTTATACTCGGTTTTGAGTGTGTTTGTCACCGCATTCCTAATGTCTTGACTGGACTGTATCACTGAGTTAGCAGTGGGTCTTAGGATTAGTATATTGCGTGGATCACCAGGTCGAGAGATCCAGGGGGTTTTGGCAGGCTCTGAATGGGCCACCTTCTGTGGTTCATTTGACATTTCTGTTGATAGTTGTCTAGGCTTTTCGCCCCGTCTTCCGGAATTAACTTTCTCCAATGGATGGGATCGCTCAGGATCAAGTCGGCCCCAATTTGATTTTGCAGCCTCTGCAAAAGTCGTTTTCATCAACGATTGATTTCCTCCATGGGAACCTCCTGGGGAGAGTATATGTTGATCAAAAATATCTGCCCGACATTCTGTGCTGGTCGTCTTGGCCTTCAGCCTCTCATTATCTATTATTAGAGACATTGTTAGTGCCTCCATGTCAGCCCAAAGGCTGTGAATGAAGTTTGATGCAATTTTCGTTACCATACTGGTATCTGCTGACATAAAATCTCCGAGCGCCTTCTTTATTTTTATAACTGTGGCGTGTACAATAGTTGGATCCAAAGAAGCTCCAAGATCCAAGGTATCGGTGAAAGACGTGCTTTGAACCCCTGTTGTCTGGGAGGGGCTAATATTTTCAGTATTTTCTGGATTTGTTGGTTCAGTTTTGTCACCAACTGTGCCAGTATCTTTCTGTACTGTATTTTTAGACTTTGAATCTTCCGGATTAGTGTGTACGTTTTGGTGTGAACTTCCATTTTCGTGGTCTGTTCGCTCTCCTTGAACAGAAACAGCTTCAGCGCGGCCGTGTTGATCAAGTTGGGTGAAATACACCTGGCTGTCACTGACGTGCCGCCTTCTACTATGCTGCAGTGGGCAGGGCGACGCCAGGTTGGAGTCGAGCAGCAATTTCGGGGGGAGGAATCCGGTACTGATTGAAAAGGGCTCCCTTGTCCATTCGTCGGCTTTTTCCGACAGCAGTAAGCAACGAATTTCGCGCGGGCTGCGCTTGATAATTTTTTCAGGCTTATCTGGGACAGACCTGAGCAGCTTTGGCAAATTTGGCATTTGCACTTCGAACATTTGATATAGACTCCTTTGCAGTCTTTATTAACCTCTTTTTTGCATAATTTGCAGCTGTCTGCATTTTTCGGTCGAGTCTCCCCTTCCATAGAGAACGGTAAGCTCCACACCCTACAAACGATGATGATGTACGAGGACCTGGATTTCATTTGCCTAATCGAAACCTGGTTGGGAAATGAAAAACAGTTAGATCGGCTAACTGCGGCAGCAAACTGCAAATGTGTGGGAACCGGAAGAACAGATAGGCGAGGAGAGGGAGTTATAATTTGCTATCAAAATAAATACCAGCCTATAAGAGAACGAAAAACCAATTCAAATAATTTTGAAGGGATTTGCGTTACCTTTTCAAAAGAGCACGTGAAAATACAGTTATGCATCATATACCTCCCACCTGAGCACACAACGGAGACAAGAAACGAACTCTATGCTTGGCTTGCTGCAAATCTAAAGCCATCAGTCGACACAATAATAGCGGGAGATTTTAATTTGCCTTTTCCGAAACACAGGGAGGCCAAGAAAGAGCTGGATGCTACATTGGGTGCACTGCACTTAACGCAGCTTCCGACACCAGTGACAAGGGGAATGCAGCAACTTGACCTGTTGTATCATAGTTCCTTAGACATAAGGCTAGCGCAAAACTGCATAAAATTTAAGTCGGACCACAATCCCATTGAAATAGAAGCAGCACTGAAGATACACAAATACGAGCAGGGTAACCACACGAACTGGGAAAAGCAAAGTAAGTATCTTTTCTCCGTGAAGTATATTAATGCAGAGGTCATTCTCAGTCACCTGACTAGTTACAACTGGAATGACCTGCAAGAAAAGCCAGTAGACGAAGCTTTAGAAATGATCACTAAAAAGCTATACCAAACAGCATTGGAAGGAGCAGCAAAAAAAAAAATCAAAATATCTGAGAGAACAAAAGAATGGTTTAACCCACAACTGAAAGCAAGTTTCCTCAGGAAGCAAAAACTGTATAGAAAATGGCAAAGAACGGGTCATCCTGCCGATCACATTCGTTATAAGAAAGAAAGAGCACATTTCATCAAAGCAAAACGACAGGCACACTGCAGTGTTGTTCATAATAAACTAAAAAGAGCAAAAAGAATTACTAGCAATAGAAATAGCACAGAGAATATGACCGAATGCATTTTCAAGGAATGGGCTAATAACACTTTTAGTAACCTGCATGGACTGAATCAAATTGAGAACACTGATAATGGTAACAAAATTTTTGAATTCCTGAAAGATTTAACCAAGCGAAACCATTCGGCAATAGAGGAACCAACAAGACCTCCTTTGAGTGAAATACAAATCACCAAAGAGAGCGTAATGAAAGCAATCAACGATCTGCCCAATAAGGCCACTGTTGGACCAGACAAATTTCCAATGTTCATCCTTAAGATAAGTAGCCCATTTATAATAGATCTATTACTGCACATCTATCAGGAAATCATTAGGTCAGGAGCTTTCCCGCAAGCTTGGAAAAATTACATTGTAACCCCAATACCAAAGATTAAACACCCAAAATTGGCTAAGGATTACAGACCAATTTCTGTCAGTTGCACCCTACAGAAGGTATTCGAAAAAGCACTGCTTCCCACCATCAATCAACACTGCTTCAGCCATAGACCACCACATTTGCACTCAGTTATTTCGGGTAGATCAACAATAACAAACTTACTGGAAACCCTTTTTCGCGTGCAGAAAGCACTAAATGAGAAAAAGCAAATCGATATTATTTTTTTGGATATCTCCGCAGCCTACGACAACGTCTCAATTCCAGCGCTCATTGCGATTTTAAAGAATTATTTTAATGTAAGAGGAAATTTGTTAACTATAATAACCAGCCTGCTAGAACATAGAAAACTTATTGTTAAGCACCAAAAGCTACAATCTTGCTTTACCATCTCGCGAGGAGTGCCACAAGGGGGAGTTCTTTCGGCTACTCTTTTCGCGGCCGCCCTGGAGCCGTTTCTTGCACGGTACTACAATTTTATAACATATGCTGACGATGTAAAATTCTTCATCACTTCCAAAGACCATGAATCAGCAGAAGGTATTTGTCAGATGGCAAATAGCACAATCAGAGAATTTGAGAGCTACCTGGATTGCATCGGGCTCCGTATTAATGCGCAGAAGTCTGCCCAAATGACCATAACTTGCAAGCAGAATAAAAATGACATCTCGATCTCTGTGAACGGGTCTAATGTGGTAAAAGTGCACTCTCACCTGGACCTGGGTCTTAAGTGGGATGACAGACTCACCTTTGCTCAACACTTCGCCCATATGAAGACAAAAATATTCGCCGCTTTATGGGCTACCAGACAGGAACTGGTAGGAATTAGGGATCCTCAGCTAGCGACCAAGTACATTTTAATGTGTGTCCTGCCAATTGCAATGTATGCCTCGCAAATCTGGTCTTCAGCTCCAGATTCACATTATAAGTCCGTCCTTGGGATCGAGTACTGGTTCTTGCGATGGCTTAACAGAGTTGCTGGCCACCCTTTTACTATCTCAAGGGCCATTCTCTACTCGAACCTTAACATCACACCCTGGATGCAGCGGACAATTAACAGGAACATACACACTCTCGCACAAATGCTCACAGGCAGAGTGGATGCTCCAGTCCTGGATAATATTCTAGTCAAACCGCGTGCCACTGCTAGACGTTGCGGAGAAGTAAATAATCCACTGCGTTCAGTCCTGAACAATCTTAGTAGCCTGCAAAGATTCTTCCCATCAAATGCAGCGAAAATATTTAACTCACTACACATAGATGCCGAAAAACTGTGTGAGGATGCAACATACCGGAAAGAGATCTTCCAGGATTCGTACAGACTTACCAAAATATGAATCGGCTGCAAAGTACCAAAGAATTTAGAGTAAAAGAGAAACTTTCTGCTTTAAGAACAATAATAATTTGTTGACTGTAAAAATATACCTTCTGTAACAGTTATGTTAATATGTAATTTATAGATGGAATTATTAGTGAATTGTTGTTGTTGTTGTTGTTGGTATGAAAATTTCACGACACAAGGGCAACTGTGGCCAATATGTGTCTGTCAGCGTCATTACGTTCATTTTAATGATTTAGGATGGATATATCAGAGTGTATTTATTATTCCTAGATGTTTAATATATATAAAGAGCTCAGTTAGGTTTGCCTTGTCACCGAGTACATGAGTGAGGGTTAGAGGTGCTTGCAAGTTTGCTAATGATTGGAAGGATCTGGCTCGAATGGCTGAATATGATGGACAATCAATCAGGATGTGCCTTACTGTAAGTTGTATCTGACAGACAGAGCAGAGCGGTGGATCTTCTCTTAAAAGTAAATGTTTGTGAGTAAGGAAGGTATGTCCAATGCGCAGTCTGGTTAATATAACTTCCTCCTGTCTATTTGTACGTGAGCTAGAATTCCACAAACATAGATCTTTTTTTATTCTGCGAAGTTTATTGCATGATTGGTCCCTCCAAAGTTGTTTCCAGATGGAAGTATATTTGGTACGAAATACATCCCTATAATCTGTAAATTGTACAAACTGAAAGTTATCTTGTATATCAAGATCTGGATTTTTTGCGGCGTGGTCTGCATGATTATTTCCTAGAATTCCAGCATGGCTGGGAATCCAACAGATAGACACTTGTTTTCTTGCTTTATGAAAAACTCCGAGTTGTTTTTTGATATGCTGAATCAAGGAATTTGAGGAATGTTTGCTGTTCTGCAAAGCTGCTACTGCACTAAGGGAGTCAGTATAGATTAGAGCAGGTAGAAGTTGATGCTGGGTAATATCATCCAGTGCTAGTTTAATAGCATATAATTCTGCTGTGAAAATACTGCAAACATGAGGCAAGGAGACAGATATAATATATTCCGGTAAAACTACTGCGGCACCTACTGAGTTGTTCGATTTTGAACCATCTGTGTAAATCTGATGACTGTTTCTATTTTCAAAACTGTGTAGTGCATGAAGCTTCTGTATAACGATTGGAGAGATCTCTTTTTTATTCCTGTTTGTAAGATGTGATATGGATAAAGGCACAGTCGGAGTCCAAGGAGGTTCTGAGTTTATATCTACTGCAGAAATGTGCTGGAAATGTATTTCCCAAACTTGAGCTAAGTGTCTGAGGCGCAGTCCTACTGGTTTATTTTCATTTGGCTTGTGATCATAATTACTCGTCCATGGTGGATTGTGAATAATGGACCAATTTGGATGTGATGGCTGACTGTATATTTTTGCCGCATACATGCACAGTAAATAATCTCGTCGAAGATGCAGCGGGGGTTCCGAAGCATCTGCATACAGGCTGTAGATTGGTGAAGTTCTAAATGCTCCTAAAGCTATGCGGAGAGCATTATGGTGAATGGTATCTAGACGACGTAAGATGCTCCTTCTTGCTGAAGCATATACAGGAGATCCATAGTCTAAACGAGATCTAATCAAAGTTTTATATAATAGTAATAATGTGGACCTGTCGGCTCCCCAGGCCATTGAAGATACTGTGCGCAAGATGTTAAGTTTTAAGAGGCAACTGGTTCGAAGTCTTAGTATATGTTCCTGAAAGTTTAGTTTTCTATCTATTGTTAAGCCCAAAAAGGAGAAATTTTGAACAACAGGTAGAGCAATTTTATTTAAGTATAAGACCGGTTCAGGATGAAGACCACGCATTTTACAGAAGTGGATAACAACAGATTTTTTCTCAGATATTCTATAGCCATTATTTTGAGTTCATACTTCTATTTTGTTTATGGATAATTGCAGCTGTCTTTCAATGGTGTTCATGCTTTGTGATTGAAATGAAATGGAAAGATCATCTGCATACATATATATTTGCAATGATGGGGGTATAACCTTTGTGATATTGTTCACCCGCAGTGCAAACAGGGTTGCACTTAATACTGAGCCCTGGGGAACCCCTTCCTGTTGTATATAGATTGTAGAGAAACAGCCTTTGTATCGTACCTGAAATGTTCTGTCGGCAAGAAAGTTTTCTATAAATTGTGGAAGTTGTCCTCTGTATCCTAATTGAAATAGATCTCGTAGAATTCCGAATCTCCATGTTGTGTCAAAGGCTTTTTCAAGATCTAGATTTACCATCACCATATGCTGCTTTCTTATAAACGAGTTTCTAATATTTGTTTCTACTTTGACATGTAGATCAAGTGTTGATCTATTTTTCCTAAATCCAAATTGGTGGGGTGATAAAATATTCTCTTTTTCCAGCAACCACGTAAGTCTATTATGCACCATTCGTTCAAGGATTTTTCCCAAGCAGCTGGTCAGTGAAATCGGGCGATAATTATATGTATAGGAAGGATCTTTTCCGGGTTTGGGAAATGCAAGGACAATTGCATGCTTCCATATGGATGGATACAGGTTGTTCAGAAAAATTCTATTATATAGAGCTAGCAGGATTTCCAGACAATCAGAGTTTAGGTGTTGTATCATAGTATAATAAATGCCATCGGGACCTGGTGCGCTATTTGGCAATTTTGTAATGGTTGTAAGTAATTCCTCTTTTAGAAATGGTAGATTATAAGAATGAGATATCTTGGTAGAGAAATTCAATTTACTCCGTTCAGCTTGCTCTTTATATTTTTGAAAGTCAGTGCTGTAGCTTGTAACTGCTGATATGGAAGCGAAAGATTCAGCCAAAATTTCTGATATCTGGTCTGTTTGAAAAACGTCCTGCCCTTTCCAATGGAAGATCGGAGATTGTGTGATTGGATATCTTCCACTTAAAATCCGAATTTTTTTCCACACCGAACCAGGATTCGAGTTCCTAGTAAGTGTAGAAGCGAACACGATCCAAGACTTTTTCTTTGCTTTTTTCCGAATTCTCCTTGCTTCAGCTTTGGCTTTTTTATATGCAATTAAATTGGCGGTAGTTGGGTATTGACGGAATCTATTCCATGCTCGATTTTGTTTTGTTTTTGCTGTTGCACATTCTGCATTCCACCAAGAGTTGTACCGTGCCTGCCTTGCCTTACTTATTTCAGGTATTGTAGCTTTGGAAGCTTCTAGCAGTTGATCGTTGATATATAAGACAGCATCATCTATTGGCAGGGTTTCTATTAATTGCTTATCCAGTTTGATTAATTGCATATATTTACTCCAATTAGCTTTTTTAAAATTCCATACTGTTCTGGTTCCTTCTGTAAGAGTTGATTGTGTCTGTATGGAACATACTATCGGAAAATGATCACTGTTGTAAGGATCATTCAACACGAACCATTCTATACTAGGATAAATTGATGGAGAACATATTGTTAAGTCTATTGCAGAGGTGATACCTGTAGACAAACTGATATAAGTGTGAGATCCGGTATTCAGTAAATTCAGTTGTTGATCATCTATGAGAGTTTCGATTATGTTACCTCTATTGTCTGTGTGAGTAGATCCCCACAAATGATGATGGGCATTCATATCTCCCATAAGGCAGTAGGGAGATTGGAGCTGCATAGTAAGATCATTTAATTCCGATCTGGAGAGGGGGATATTTGGTGGAAGATAAATGGACGAGATTGTGATAGAAATTCCGATGGCTATTCTTACTGCTACTGCTTCTAAGTTGGTTCTTAATGTTGTTTGCTTAGCTGGTATATGAGTATTTACCAAAATTGCCACTCCTCCTTTGGCAGTTCTGTTATCATTCCTGTCTCTCCGGAAAAGTGTATAATTTTGAAATGTGGGTGAAGATTGAGGTGTTAGATGGGTCTCCTGAAGGCAAATACAGGCCGGTTTATACTGCTGAATTATATCTTTTATTTCATCCAATTTTCCACGTAAACCACGACAGTTCCACTGTATAATAATATGTTGCATTATTTAGGTCTCGGGACGATTTGATGGATCTGACTGCGCTTTTGAGTTTTTCCGTTTATCATATTTGGGTCTATCTTTCTTCGGAAAATTAGGACGAGGTGTATCAATATCTTCTGCAGGGTGTAGTTCTAGTATGTTCTCTCTCTGTTCATCAGTGTCCATTTGATCTATATTTGTTTGTTTCTGTTCACACGGTTTATTAGATGATGTTTGCTTTGTTTTTGAAGATTTTACTTCTGATTTCTGCTTTCCAGGCATGGAAGTATCCTGCTCTTTACCACTGGATGTTTCTTGTGAAACTGTTTTTGTCATCAATATTACTTTACTCCAGTCTATAATGTGATTTAGAGGTATTACTACCTCCGTTTGAGTGGCTATAGTTTGCTGTCGTTTCACTGCTGAAGCATAGGAACGTGAAGGTTTGGTTGCAAGTATCTGTTTTCTTGCTTCCGGATAAGACACTTTATTTTCTACTTTGTATTTTTGAATTTGCTTTCCCAATACCCACATTTCGCATGTCTTCGAAAAAGCAGGATGATTTTCGTGACAATTGGGACAGAGTGGTGTAGTGGATGTGCAGTTTGCTTGATTGTGGTCTTTTGATCCACAGAGTGGACAGATGGGATCACTGCGACATGTCGCCTGAGAGTGTCCGTATCGCTGACAGTTGTAACACCTTATTGGATTTGGTATATATGGTCGGATTTTGCAATTTAAATATCCTGCTTTAACTGAATGGGGAAGAGAAGGATTGTTAAATGTGAGAATTACTGATCGGGTTGGAATGAGAATTCCGTCTTTCTTCATCATTATCCTCCTAACATGAATTACTTGTTGTTCTGTTAGCTCGCTCAGTAG
Organism: Mastigoproctus giganteus; assembly: GCF_048544385.1. Classification (NCBI taxonomy): domain Eukaryota; kingdom Metazoa; phylum Arthropoda; class Arachnida; order Uropygi; family Thelyphonidae; genus Mastigoproctus; species Mastigoproctus giganteus. Next base: position 65,801,867 of record NC_143580.1, read on the forward strand.
TTCTTCCTCTGAAACAGTCAAAAGGTCCCATTCAGTAATAACACCTTTCGATGTATTCAGGGAATTATGTGGGGTAATTTCAACTGGTAGTCCTGCAAAAGTTTTCATTTGTAGTAATTTTTCCGATTGATGACTTAATGAGGTTTCTACTAAGAGATCACCTGATTGTAATCGTTTTATCATTTTTGGTGATCCAACCATGGACTCTATAGTCTTCTGAACTAAGAAAGGGGATAATTTTCCCACGGGTTGTGATGATAACGAATGTATCACCAAAAAAAAAGGGACAGTAGGCTGAGAGCTGTTGATTTTCATTCTCTTAGCCTGAGACATGTTCAGCTGTAAGTCGTCACATTTATTGGAGTTAGCTTTCTCCAATCTTGTGTTATTAGTATTTTGGTCCATTTTCAACTCCTTTTAGTCCTGGGTGATGTATTTTCACCCAGGTCCAGCCCCGCCACGGGGAGGCAGGAGTAGTGCCACCAAGTGACCAAGCGAGTAAAATAGAAGGTTAGTACACAGAAAAATTAAGAAAGGTTACTTTCCTTTCTGAAACTTCTTCCTTATACTTTAAGAAAGAGAACTTTTATTATATATTTGAATAACGGAAGAAAAAACGTGTGAACTTAAAGTGAAAAGCTTATCTCTCTAATATAATCGCAATAGAATTCGCAGGGAAGATCGCTTGGCCTCAAGATTCGCTTGGCACCCGGGGCCATTAGTGAATTGTAAATATATCAGTTGTATAATGTATGTACAGAATCATCAATGTGTAAATACTATATATATTAAACATAAAATGTGTATATAATATTTCGGGACGAGACTACGTGTTCAGTATGTGTAACCCACTGCACGTAGTATCTCGTACCCTGATATGTACTTAGCACCCTCCTGGCACTTTGCCGTCCCGGTGTGGTTTCCTTATGGAAATAAACGGATAATAATAATAATAATAATAATAAAGAATGAGAGTGGGAACTACGTATCTCCTATGAGGCGCATAACGGCACGTCGCAGGCAAATCCACGAACTGTTTCACAAGAAAATGCAATACCGAACATCAATTTGGCACTGTGAAATATTCTGACTTTTGTGAATATGCTTAAATATGTGCTTTGTACATATGAACGTGCACATACCTTGGTGTACTGTCTGCCTCACAACCAGTGTTGCCATTTTAGCGGTTTTCCCGCTAGATTTAGCGGAATTGCTTCAGGTTTAGCGGATAAAAATATGAAATAGCGGATAGCGGATTTTTTAGCGGGAAGAGTATAAATGTTTAGCATTTTATGTATTTTGGCAATGTAACATTTAAATTGAGAAATATTAATTTAAGAAATATTAAATTAATTGTTCAATCAATTATTTAATTAACACTAAAAATAATTCATAATTGAAATAGTAGGGATATCATATTTCATAGTTTTTTTTTTATAAAGTGAAGAATCGGTTTTATATTATTCTGGATTTCCCTGAGGAGAACCCCAACAATTTTACGTAGTTACGCTCGCGGTCAAACGACCTGATCGTTGGGTCATAGCTTTAAATTGTTGAATCAAATCTAAAAATGTGGAAAAAATTCTAATGACGCCTTTTTTTTGAAACCGCAAAGGAATGGCATTGGATAATTTTTCTTCGTCGTATTTGTTTGGCTTCCAAGAAATGCGATCCGAATTACCGACATCTCTTTCAACGTTTCTAATAACCACAGAGCAATAAGTAATAATTATTTCTAATAACCACAGAGCAATAGGTAATAATTATTTCTAATAACCACAGTGTAATAATATCTTAGTATAGTCAGTCCTCGTATAGCACGATAGTTGTATTCCTAGAAATCCTCGTGCAATATAAACAACAGGCCCTATGGGAAAAATTGGGTTAGGTGCCGACCACCCAAGATTGAACACACATTTGTAACCAAAACATTACCAAACAAAATAAATAATCGTAATAAAATACGTAAGTATTTTATTACGATTATTACGTATTTTTTTATTACGTAAAGGTCGTAATAAAATATTGCTAATGCTTTTGCTTCTATCGTAAGCAAACTTGTTTTTTGTTTGATTTTATATCCAAACAGATGACAGCCGTTCCATCTCTTCCAATTCTTTGTGTCTTAATCTAATGGATTTTAATTACACTTTTAGTTGTTCCCGCTATGAAAGTTGTTTTTATTTTCTCCGCATTCTTTGTAATTCTCGGCGTTGCCTCATTTAGGCCTGTAGCACGTGCAATATCACGTGGTCTTTCATTTCGCTCAAAGCTCAAAACAAATGAAAATTTTAAAAATTTGGCGGGTCAAGTGCTAAAAATAGCGGATTTTGAGTATGCGGCTAGCGGGAAATATTATTAAGAGTTGGCAACACTGCTCACAACTATGTACATACTCATATCTATTGAATGGCTAATGCTACGTTTTTAATTGTTATGTAATCTTTTATACTGCACAATTTTTTATACTGTACATATTTTTATATTACCCTGTATCATTGTCAAGCCCCTGGCCTCCTGGCTGTGGCGGGCACAATATTGTATCTGTATCTTTACTGTACAATAAAGATTTCTTCTTCTACAGTATATGGCGCGCGCACTCAACATAATCCCGTTAGTCACTGCTGCAAAAACGAGACTCTCCCCAAATGTGAAAGGGACCTCCTGCTGTACAGTGATTGCCGCAGGCAGGGAGGTGACATCAAGAGAGAGCGAGAGCGAGGGAAAACACTGTTGGTCAGTGTTTCGTGCTATCAGTGTTTTATCAGGTCAGTGTTTCGTGCCATCGTGCTATATAAGAAATGACAAGATATCGTCCATCTTGGAAAAATTCATTGTCGCAGGCCAAAAAGGGAAAATTATAAAATACTTATCTTTGGCTGGAGCAACGCAGCTGAAATTTCATGCACCAGTAGACAGGCACTCACTGATGACCTCTGTATCACTTGAACGGTCGAGAATTCACTGTAATTCACATAAATCACCTTTAATTAGGAGCACGAAATTCACAACGTATATAACTAGACGCCACCTGGCGGACCTCTGCCCCATTGCACGTACAAAAAGGGACATGCTCAGGCGCATATGAAAATGGAACAGCGCATGTGCACACGAAAATGGACCAGCGCATACGAAAATCGACTTGCGCATGCGCATACGAAAACGTACATGCGCATGCGCATACGAAACCGTACCTGCGCATTCGCATACGAAAATGGACCTGCGCATGCGCATACGAAAAGAGACCTGCACAGGCGCATACGAAAATCGACCTGCGCATGCGCATACGAAAATGGACCTGCGCATGCGCATACGAAAATCGACCTGCGCATGCGCATACAAAAATGGACCTGCGCATGCGCATACGAAAACGTACATGCGCATGCGCATACGAAAACGGACATGCGCATAAGAAAATCGACCTGCGCAGGCACATACAAAAATGTACCTGCCCATTGCACATACGAAAAGGGACATGCTCAGGCACATATGAAAATGGAACAGCACATCTCTCAGAGTCGTAGAACAGTTTCCACCGCTGCAGTGCAAGTTATTGCGGGGTCCCTCCCATTGGATCTATTTGTCATCTATCGTGGCCTCTGCTTTCGACACAAAAAACAAATACCTTCAGAATTACTTGGAATCCAGCTAAATTTAAATGAAGATCCTAAAAAAGAGAAATCCAGATGGTTTAACGAGCTAATTAGCATCTGGTAGACCAAATCCGCTAGGGGGATGATTGTGTCCGGCTGTCTGTATGATATGCTCCGTAAACTTTTCTTGTTTTGTGTGTTTTTTATTTAAAGTATTAAGTTCCTATTAGTGCCACCACATAAGGATAGGCCCTTGGACTGCCAGGTGCAAGTACTGTATTATTTGAACGGACAACAGATAAGTATTAAATGAATTTCTGCATGTTCATTCCGCTACTCCATACAAGCGCTTTCAGCCATTATCTTGTAGTTCAACTTATCCATGTGTCCAACAGACACTTGACCTTGACCACGCATTAGAGTTTTGCCTAGCCGCTCTGTTCTTCCCTCCCTACTTAGTCCCCTGCTCCCTGTGGATTTCACTGCAGGGCAACTAAGGCGACCGGCTGGTCACAGTGCCTATTGCTTGCTAAACCACAACTGTGGTGATATTAATTATCTAGTAAAACTACAGTAACTGAATTCAATATGACAAATACTACCTCCTGTCAAAATTCTAACGTCTGCACCATCTGTGGGACCAGCTCTGACCCCATTGTCCAATGTATTGAGTGCAAACAATTAATATGCAATGACTGTACACATTCTGACCTGAAAAAATTAAATAAAAGTCGGCGGAAATCATTCTGTTGTGATAGATGTCGACTCAGAAATTCTCAGAAAAGCCCTATAACTGTTGCAACGCCAAACAGCACGGAACCTGAGTCACTTTCCTCCTCTTCGGCTAACAAAGTTGAAATGCCATACTCTAGTACATTTGAGACAAATATCATGCCAATAACTAGAAATACCGACTCTGAATCGTACATGGATGAAGCCTCTAATCCTTCTTTGTTGTCGCATCAAATCTCAGATGCATCAACTCAAACATCTGTGCTGTCAGAAGATCTCAGCGCTAACTCCTTCCCTACGGAAACTCTGAATCCAACCTTTGGTATTCTGCAATCAACTGAATTCCAGGAACTACTCTTTAACACTATGCAGAAAATCCTCATTCAAACTCATCTAATCAGTGCACCTCATACTGCAAACTCTGAAATTCTCCTGGATTCTAATACACTCAATGAAGGAAACAGCGAGCTATACACGGAGATTTGTGGTATAAAAACAATATTAGCTAATCAACAGGCTGAAATTTCTAACATTAACGCCCAAATTAAAAATCTCACATCAGTTATGTCTTGCCACTTAAGGGAAGCTAGGAAGAATTCTGAACCTACTCTCGACACCAATGGGCTCAAAGTGAATACGAATTCTTCATTAACTGACGATGCCCTCAGTACTGAGACCAGATCTTCACCTTCCACCGGCCTCAATAGTTCTACTGCTGCAAATATTAACTTGCCCAAGCCTGCTAACATTCATGATTCAAGTCATTCAACTGAGCAATTTATTGCCAAACAGACTCTGTTAGATGATTCTTCTGATGTAAATAGAACCACTCCTCCCACCTACTCTCCTCTGCGGAACAGTTCTGTCTGTACTTCTATTTCACAAGCTCAGAGTCACCAAGCGGAATCCTCTTCAACATCAGTTAAGGCAACATATGCAAAAATAACTGCTGCCACATCTAATGAGGTCTGCAAACCTGTCTGTAGATCTGCCGCCACAGTGAGTAAACCTGTTTCTAATTGCCAGTCTCAAATATCGCACCAAAGATCAAAACAGAACAAACCGTCAGAAAATATTAAAGCATCTATATCTCAAGGTACTTTCTCCAAGCTTCCGGCCATAACTCATCAAACACAGAATGTAACTACTGCAGAAAAATCTCAGTTACTCAAACACAAGTATAATATCACAATTATTCCCACAAAAGACCGAATTTTTCTTTCTAGACTTGGACCCTCCACTAAATCTGAAGATCTTATCAACCTAATTAAAGAAGAATATGGTTTCGGAGTAGATGTCCGTTCTCTGAAGACACGATGTCCCGCCTACTCATCTTTTATAATAACATGCCTTCCATCACAAACAGAAAAAGTGTTGAATCTAAGATCCCTTTTATCAGGGGCTCTAGTAAAACGCTTCACGGACAGACCATCAAGGGAGTCCAAAATCTCCTCTCCACCGGCATAGCAATCAGATACCCTGCTATCTACACATACTACGTTCTCCTCTCGTCATAGAATCCCCAGATCCCAACTGTTCAGTGTTTACCTTCAGAATTGCAGGAGTATAATTAGCAACCTAAACCACTTCAGAGCAATCCAAGGCTCACATATTTACGACATTTACCTGCTCACTGAAACCTGGCTCTCCATAAATATTGATGATCAGGAGATTATAGATGGACAATATACAATCCATAGAAAGGACAGAGGATCTCGTGGAGGCGGAGTAGCTATTATACATTCTAACCATATACTCTGTGAAACTGCATCAAATTTCACAAATATTGAATCAGTATACTGCCTTCTTCATCTTGGCAAGTTAAAGGTTTTAATAGTATTGCTTTATTTTCCACCTCCCTTAACTAATATAGACCTCCAGTACTTGGAAAGCTCGCTGGAATCAATCTTCCCACTAATTCAATCTGCCGACATAGCAATGGTTTTGGGTGACTTTAACTGTCAAATGGCCAATTTAGAATCTTCTTCTCCATCACTGCAGACTAGGGCTCTCTTTAATATGCTTCACAGCTATGGTCTGGAACAAATTTGCAACTTTCCAACCAGAGAAAATGCCTACCTCGACCTAATATTTTCCTCTACTCATATAGATGTTCACACCGACAACCCCATATTTCACTCGGATCATTCACCAATTACTTTTGACATCACAGTGACTTCTCATAACTTCAAATGCAGCTCCCGTACTCCTCGATTCAATTTCAGAAAGGCTGACTGGCCTCTGCTCAACCTAGCTCTAAGAAACGTAGACAAGCAGCTCGCTGACGCTATGGATGACATCGATGTGCTCACCAACAACCTGATTAACTGTGTCCATTCAGTTATATCTGACATTGTTCCTCAATCCCATCTTACCGCACGCTCTACCTACCCGCACTGGTATAATAGTGAACTAATACGTAAAATTAAATCCAAAGAATTCTACAGAAACAAATATAAGCAAACAGGTGACAGTCAATACTATGAAATATTCAGCCAACTCCGCAAAGAAGTGAAAACTCTCATATTAAACTCCTACAACATGTATACAGAGTCAGTTCAGGATAGTCTGCTTACTCACAGAGATATCAAACCATTCTGGAATTTCATGAAGCATAAGAACATAACCAGTAGAAAGTTACAACTCCGAAACGCAGATGGAATTCTCTTATCTGACGAATTCAGTATTGCTCAAGAGTTTGCCAAACACTTTTCTAGAATTCAAACAAATGATACATTGAGACCTGCCTCATTTCCTGACTTCACACCTGTTAAAGATGATATCCTCATTAATCTCTTTATCACTGATGAAGATTTAAACTCGGCTTTAAAAAGCATGAAAAATGACTATACTAGAGGCCCAGATAACATTCCAGGCCTATTTTGGAAAAGGACTGTCACTACATTGAAACCCCTCATACTGCGGATCTTCAACCTGTCTCTCAGGCTGGGGAAGTATCCTAATCACTTTAAGCAGGTCAATATAGTTCCTATTTTCAAAAAAGGTGATAAAAATGACGTATGCGAATACAGACCCATAACCTTGCAAAACAGCCTGGCTAAACTCTTCGACACAGCAGTGCACAAACATCTCTTCGAATTCTTCAAGCCTTTTATCGATCAGAATCAACATGGTTTCTGCAGTGGCAAGTCAGTAGTCACAAATTTACTTCCTTTCTGGCAATACACCTCTGAAGCTCTTGATAACCACCTACAAGTTGATGCAGTCTACACAGACATATCTAAGGCATTTGATAAAGTCCCGCACGAACAACTTCTGGAAAAACTTAAGCTGTATGGCATCCGTGACCCTTTGCTCTCATGGCTACGCAGCTATATTACGCATCGTTCCTTGAGCGTTATCATCGATCAAGTGAACTCAGACTGTTTTATACCACTAAGCGGAGTACCACAAGGCTCTCCCTTAGGTCCTCTTCTCTTCATTGTTTTCGTAAATGATCTTCCTTCTTTCATCTACACCTCCAATGTTCAAGTTGCTCTCTATGCAGATGATCTTAAGATCTACTCAGCAGTGAAGGAGACTACCGATTCTCAACAACTTCAATGTGCTCTCAATAAATTCTCTCTGTGGCTATCTCTGAATGGCTTGTCTGCTAACCCCGCGAAGTGCAAAGTTATCTCTTTCTCATCTTGCAGATCTCCACAACTAATGAATACGGAGTATAGTATTAACTCTGTGATCATCGAAAGGTGTGACCAAGTTAACGACTTAGGGATTCTCTTTTCCAGCAGTGCTAAATTCGATGCCCATGTCCTTAAAATCACCAGCAAAGCATTCAAAACACTGGGATTCATCAAACGGAACACATACAAGTTCAAAAACTACAGATATGCGGTTATCCTTTATAAAACTATTGTACTGCCAATCCTTGAATTCAGTTCCCCCATCTGGAATCCTCACACAAAGACTTTAACTAACAAAATTGAAGCAGTCCAAAAAAACTTTATCCGTTACCTTACGTACCGCAATCCTCTATTCTATCACTCAGTGTATTATGAATCGCTGTGTGATTACTTTCATCTAAGGCCTCTGTGCACTAGAAGAGTTACTGCTGACATCGCCCTCCTAGCCAAAGTAATCACTGGAATTTATGAAGCATCTGATATCCTGAGTAAAATAAACTTCAATGCTCCCTGTAGACAAGTCAGGAACCTTACACCGTTTCGCCTTGACTCTGCCAACACGGACTTAATGAAGTTCAGTCCACTGAACAGAATCAGCAAATCAGCAAATGACTCTCGCATTGACTTCTTTGACAACTCCCAATCACTGATGAACTCCATCCACAAGTTTGCCTCTTCACTTAAACTGCAAAGTGACTAGCTCACATCTAATTATTGTAGCTTATTATTTGTTATATTATTTTTCTATTCTCTAACGGATTAATTATTACTTGTTTTACCGGTAACTTAACTTAATACAATCCTCTTTTGTACATATGCTTTATTGTTTGAATTTGTATCAATGTTTATCGTCCTGTAGGATTTCACATTATTGTTATTATGTTTATTGATCTGATCTCAGATACACTGTTAATGGTTACCTGTTGTGTATCTTTTTATTAATAAAATAAAATAAAAATAAAAATAAAATAAAACATGTTCACACGAAAATGGACCAGCACATGTGCAGGCGCATACGAAAATCGACCTGCGCATGCGCATACGAAACCGGACCTGCGCATGCGCATACGAAAATGGACCTGCGCATGCGCATACGAAAATCGACCTGCGCATGCGCATATGAAACCGGACCTGCGCATGCGCATACGAAAATGGACCTGCGCATGCGCATACGAAAACAGACCTGCGCATGCGCATACGAAAAAGGACCTGCGCATGCGCATACGAAAATGGACCTGCGCATGCGCATACGAAAATGGACCTGCGCATGCGCATAATAAACTAAAAAGAGCAAAAAGAATTACTAGCAATAGAAATAGCACAGAGAATATGACCGAATGCATTTTCAAGGAATGGGCTAATAACACTTTTAGTAACCTGCATGGACTGAATCAAATTGAGAACACTGATAATGGTAACAAAATTTTTGAATTCCTGAAAGATTTAACCAAGCGAAACCATTCGGCAATAGAGGAACCAACAAGACCTCCTTTGAGTGAAATACAAATCACCAAAGAGAGCGTAATGAAAGCAATCAACGATCTGCCCAATAAGGCCACTGTTGGACCAGACAAATTTCCAATGTTCATCCTTAAGATAAGTAGCCCATTTATAATAGATCTATTACTGCACATCTATCAGGAAATCATTAGGTCAGGAGCTTTCCCGCAAGCCTGGAAAAATTACATTGTAACCCCAATACCAAAGATTAAACACCCAAAATTGGCTAAGGATTACAGACCAATTTCTGTCAGTTGCACCCTACAGAAGGTATTCGAAAAAGCACTGCTTCCCACCATCAATCAACACTGCTTCAGCCATAGACCACCACATTTGCACTCAGTTATTTCGGGTAGATCAACAATAACAAACTTACTGGAAACCCTTTTTCGCGTGCAGAAAGCACTAAATGAGAAAAAGCAAATCGATATTATTTTTTTGGATATCTCCGCAGCCTACGACAACGTCTCAATTCCAGCGCTCATTGCGATTTTAAAGAATTATTTTAATGTAAGAGGAAATTTGTTAACTATAATAACCAGCCTGCTAGAACATAGAAAACTTATTGTTAAGCACCAAAAGCTACAATCTTGCTTTACCATCTCGCGAGGAGTGCCACAAGGGGGAGTTCTTTCGGCTACTCTCTTCGCGGCCGCCCTGGAGCCGTTTCTTGCACGGTACTACAATTTTATAACATATGCTGACGATGTAAAATTCTTCATCACTTCCAAAGACCATGAATCAGCAGAAGGTATTTGTCAGATGGCAAATAGCACAATCAGAGAATTTGAGAGCTACCTGGATTGCATCGGGCTCCGTATTAATGCGCAGAAGTCTGCCCAAATGACCATAACTTGCAAGCAGAATAAAAATGACATCTCGATCTCTGTGAACGGGTCTAATGTGGTAAAAGTGCACTCTCACCTGGACCTGGGTCTTAAGTGGGATGACAGACTCACCTTTGCTCAACACTTCGCCCATATGAAGACAAAAATATTCGCCGCTTTATGGGCTACCAGACAGGAACTGGTAGGAATTAGGGATCCTCAGCTAGCGACCAAGTACATTTTAATGTGTGTCCTGCCAATTGCAATGTATGCCTCGCAAATCTGGTCTTCAGCTCCAGATTCACATTATAAGTCCGTCCTTGGGATCGAGTACTGGTTCTTGCGATGGCTTAACAGAGTTGCTGGCCACCCTTTTACTATCTCAAGGGCCATTCTCTACTCGAACCTTAACATCACACCCTGGATGCAGCGGACAATTAACAGGAACATACACACTCTCGCACAAATGCTCACAGGCAGAGTGGATGCTCCAGTCCTGGATAATATTCTAGTCAAACCGCGTGCCACTGCTAGACGTTGCGGAGAAGTAAATAATCCACTGCGTTCAGTCCTGAACAATCTTAGTAGCCTGCAAAGATTCTTCCCATCAAATGCGGCGAAAATATTTAACTCACTACACATAGATGCCGAAAAACTGTGTGAGGATGCAACATACCGGAAAGAGATCTTCCAGGATTCGTATAGACTTACCAAAATATGAATCGGCTGCAAAGTACCAAAGAATTTAGAGTAAAAGAGAAACTTTCTGCTTTAAGAACAATAATAATTTGTTGACTGTAAAAATATACCTTCTGTAACAGTTATGTTAATATGTAATTTATAGATGGAATTATTAGTGAATTGTAAATATATCAGTTGTATAATGTATGTACAGAATCATCAATGTGTAAATACTGTATATATTAAACATAAAATGTGTATATAATATTTCGGGACGAGACTACGTGTTCAGTATATGTAACCCACTGCACGTAGTATCTCGTACCCTGATATGTACTTAGCACCCTCCTGGCACTTTGCCGTCCCGGGGTGGTTTCCTTATGGAAATAAACGGATAATAATAATAATAATAAAAAATAATACGAAAACAGACCTACGCATGCGCATACGAAAAAGGACCTGCGCATGCGCATACGAAAATGGACCTGCGCATGCGCATACGAAAACAGACCTGCGCATGCGCATACGAAAATCGACCTGCGCAGGCGCATACGAAAACGGACATGCGCATAAGAAAATCGACCTGCGCAAGCACATACAAAAATGTACCTGCCCATTGCACATACGAAAAGGGACATGGTCAGGCACATATGAAAATGGAACAGCACATGTTCACACGAAAATGGACCAGCGCATGTGCAGGCGCATACGAAAATCGACCTGCGCATGCGCATACGAAAACGTACCTGCGCATGCGCATACGAAAACGTACCTGCGCATGCGCATACGAAACCGGACCTGCGCATGCACATACGAAAACAGACCTGCGCATGCGCATACGAAAATCGACCTGCGCATGCGCATATGAAAACGTACCTGCGCATGCGCATACGAAAATGGACCTGCGCATGCGCATACGAAAACAGACCTGCGCATGCGCATACGAAAATCGAACTGCGCATGCCCATACGAAACCGTACCTGCGCATGCGCATACGAAAATCGACCTGCGCATGCGCACACGAAAACGTACCTGCGCATGCGCATACGAAAACAGACCTGCGCATGCGCATACGAAAATGGACCTGCGCATGCGCATACGAAAACAGACCTGCGCATGCGCATACGAAAAAGGACCTGCGCATGCGCATACGAAAATGGACCCGCGCATGCGCATACGAAAACAGACCTGCGCATGCGCATACGAAAATCGACCTGCGCATGCGCATACGAAAACGGACCTGCGCATGCGCATACGAAAATCGACCTGCGCATGCGCATACGAAAACGGACCTGCGCATGCGCATACGAAAATCGACCTGCGCAGGCGCATACGAAAACGGACATGCGCATAAGAAAATCGACCTGCGCAAGCACATACAAAAATGTACCTGCCCATTGCACATACGAAAAGGGACATGGCACATATGAAAATGGAACAGCACATGTTCACACGAAAATGGACCAGCGCATGTGCAGGCGCATACGAAAATCGACTTGCGCATGCGCATACGAAAACGGACCTGCGCATGCGCATACGAAAACGTACCTGCGCATGCGCATACGAAACCGGACCTGCGCATGCGCATACGAAAATGGACCTACGCATGCGCATACGAAAACAGACCTGCGCAGGCACATACGAAAATCGACCTGCGCATGCGCATACGAAACCGGACCTGCGCATGCGCATACGAAAATGGACCTGCGCATGCGCATACGAAAACAGACCTGCGCATGCGCATACGAAAACGTACATGCGCATGCGCATGCGAAAATCGACCTGCGCATGCGCATACGAAAATAGACCTGCGCAGGCGCATACGAAAATCAACCTGCGCATGCGCATACAAAAATGGACCTGCGCATGAGCATTTTTATTTTATTTTATTAATAAAAAGATACACAACAGGTAGCCATTAACAGTGTATCTGAGATCAGATCAATAAACATAATAACAATAATGTGAAATCCAACAGGACGATAAACATTGATATAGATTCAAACAAGCATATGTACAAAAGAGGATTGTATTAAGTTAAGTTACCGGTAAAACAAGTAATAATTAATCTGTTAGAGAATAGAAAAATAATATAACAAATAATAATAAACTACAATAATTAGATGTGAGCTAGTCACTTTGCAGTTTAAGTGAAGAGGCAAACTTGTGGATGGAGTTCATCAGTGATTGGGAGTTGTCAAAGAAGTCAATGCGAGAGTCATTTGCTGATTTGCTGATTCTGTTCAGTGGACTGAACTTCATTAAGTCCGTGTTGGCAGAGTCAAGGCGAAACGGTGTAAGGTTCCTGACTTGTCTATAAGGAGCATTGAAGTTTATTTTACTCAGGATATCAGATGCTTCATAAATTCCAGTGATTACTTTGGCTACGAGGGCGATGTCAGCAGTAACTCTTCTAGTGCACAGAGGCCTCAGATGAAAGTAATCACACAGCGATTCATAATACACTGAGTGATAGAATAGAGGATTGCGGTACGTAAGGTAACGGATAAAGTTTTTTTGGACTGCTTCAATTTTGTTAGTTAAAGTCTTTGTGTGAGGATTCCAGATGGGTGAACTGAATTCAAGGATTGGCAGAACAATAGTTTTATAGAGGATAACCGCATATCTGTAGTTTTTGAACTTGTATGTGTTCCGTTTGATGAATCCCAGTGTTTTGAATGCTTTGCTGGTGATTTTAAGGACATGGGCATCGAATTTAGCACTGCTGGAAAAGAGAATCCCTAAGTCGTTAACTTGGTCACACCTTTCGATGATCACAGAGTTAATACTATACTCCGTATTCATTAGTTGTGGAGATCTGCAAGATGAGAAAGAGATTACTTTGCACTTCGAGGGGTTAGCAGACAAGCCATTCAGAGACAGCCACAGAGAGAATTTATTGAGAGCACATTGAAGTTGTTGAGAATCGGTAGTCTCCTTCACTGCTGAGTAGATCTTAAGATCATCTGCATAGAGAGCAACTTGAACATTGGAGGTGTAGATGAAAGAAGGAAGATCATTTACGAAAACAATGAAGAGAAGAGGACCTAAGGGAGAGCCTTGTGGTACTCCGCTTAGTGGTATAAAACAGTCTGAGTTCACTTGATCGATGATAACGCTCAAGGAACGATGCGTAATATAGCTGCGTAGCCATGAGAGCAAAGGGTCACGGATGCCATATAGCTTAAGTTTTTCCAGAAGTTGTTCGTGCGGGACTTTATCAAATGCTTTAGATATGTCTGTGTAGACTGCATCAACTTGCAGGTGGTTATCAAGAGCTTCAGAGGTGTATTGCCAGAAAGGAAGTAAATTTGTGACTACTGACTTGCCACTGCAGAAACCATGTTGATTCTGATCGATAAAAGGCTTGAAGAATTCGAAGAGATGTTTGTGCACTGCTGTGTCGAAGAGTTTAGCCAGGCTGTTTTGCAAGGTTATGGGTCTGTAATCAGATACGTCATTTTTATCACCTTTTTTGAAAATAGGAACTATATTGACCTGCTTAAAGTGCTTAGGATACTTCCCCAGCCTGAGAGACAAGTTGAAGATCCGCAGTATGAGGGGTTTCAATGTAGTGACAGTCCTTTTCCAAAATAGGCCTGGAATGTTATCTGGGCCTCTAGTATAGTCATTTTTCATGCTTTTTAATGCCGAGTTTAAATCTTCATCAGTGATAAAGAGATTAATGAGGATATCATCTTTAACAGGTGTGAAGTCAGGAAATGAGGCAGGTCTCAATGTATCATTTGTTTGAATTCTAGAAAAGTGTTTGGCAAACTCTTGAGCAATACTGAATTCGTCAGATAAGAGAATTCCATCTGCGTTTCGGAGTTGTAACTTTCTACTGGTTATGTTCTTATGCTTCATGAAATTCCAGAATGGTTTGATATCTCTGTGAGTAAGCAGACTATCCTGAACTGACTCTGTATACATGTTGTAGGAGTTTAATATGAGAGTTTTCACTTCTTTGCGGAGTTGGCTGAATATTTCATAGTATTGACTGTCACCTGTTTGCTTATATTTGTTTCTGTAGAATTCTTTGGATTTAATTTTACGTATTAGTTCACTATTATACCAGTGCGGGTAGGTAGAGCGTGCGGTAAGATGGGATTGAGGAACAATGTCAGATATAACTGAATGGACACATACGAAAATCGAACTGCGCATGCCCATACGAAAACGTACATGCGCATGCGCATACGAAAATCCACCTGCGCATGCGCATACGAAAACGGACATGCGCATAAGAAAATCGACCTGCGCAGGCACATGCAATAAAGAAACAAGATTTACATTTTCATAATTCACATAGTAATCTTAATAGTGAATGTTCTGTAAGTTATATTAGTTGATTCTTGTTCTGTTTTAGTGTGTACCTGTACAGAAATTGTTGAAATTTTTCTGTTAAAAAACTTCTATAATAAAGTGTATTATAATTGTACATACATAACTGTAAACAGGTTATACAGTAAAGGTAAGCAGCGCTAATCCTTATTATTTAAATGTAATTTGCTATAAGTTAGTGAGATTGTGCATTGCATTATCACCTTCACTCCAATGAAAATGTATATAATTTATTTTGTATAAGAAAGAACTGAATAATACTTATGAAAAATATATTATCACTTTTATGATAAGACTATTAAGTAATATGTTTGAATTTCTGCACAGTCATGCTTTGTGTTTTCATGTACAGTATTGTATACATCTCTATACACTTATCCATTATTAAAGTATGAATACTTTTTATTATTATTATTATTATCCGTTTATTTCCATAAGGAAACCACCCCGGGACGGCAAAGTGCCAGGAGGGTGCTAAGTACATATCAGGGTACGAGATACTACGTGCAGTGGGTTACATATACTGAACACGTAGTCTCGTCCCGAAATATTATATACACATTTTATGTTTAATATGTATAGTATTTACACATTGATGATTCTGTACATACATTATACAACTGATATATTTACAATTCACTAATAATTCCATCTATAAATTACATATTTACATAACTGTTACAGAAGGTATATTTTTACAGTCAACAAATTATTATTGTTCTGAAAGCAGAAAGTTTCTCTTTTACTCTAAATTCTTTGGTACTTTGCAGCCGATTCATATTTTGGTAAGTCTATACGAATCCTGGAAGATCTCTTTCCGGTATGTTGCATCCTCACACAGTTTTTCGGCATCTATGTGTAGTGAGTTAAATATTTTCGCTGCATTTGATGGGAAGAATCTTTGCAGGCTACTAAGATTGTTCAGGACTGGACGCAGTGGATTATTTACTTCCCCGCAACGTCTAGCAGTGGCACGCGGTTTGACTAGAATATTATCCAGGACTGGAGCATCCACTCTGCCTGTGAGCATTTGTGCGAGAGTGTGTATGTTCCTGTTAATTGTCCGCTGCATCCAGGGTGTGATGTTAAGGTTTGAGTAGAGAATGGCCCTTGAGATAGTAAAAGGGTGGCCAGCAACTCTGTTAAGCCATCGCAAGAACCAGTACTCGATCCCAAGGACGGACTTATAATGTGAATCTGGAGCTGATGACCAGATTTGCGAGGCATACATTGTAATTGGCAGGACACACATTAAAATGTACTTGGTCGCTAGCTGAGGATCCCTAATTCCTACCAGTTCCTTCTGCAGCTCTGAATGATGCATTTGGTAATGGACTGACCTAGCTACATTGTGTAAGTGTAAAGTGTAAAGTGTGTTCGTGTCAAACGGCACCAGGGGTTTCCCCCATCTCCGCGTGGTTTTCTTTGTGGGTGTAACAGATCACTGTTAAGGCCAGAGATTTAAAAGTGTATGGGATTTGGAAGTATTGTGTTGTGTATCGTTGTTCCTCTGGCCATTTAGCCGCTAGACCCCTGCTGGGGCCCAACGTTGCCCACACTCAGCCCCGTGGAGGCAGACCAGGTACACCCAGCATAATTATTTACTCTGGCAGGCCCTGCCACCTAATTTCCTGAGATTTCAGTGGCTAGGGCCTAAAAAAAAAAAAAAAAAAAAAAAATAGTAATAATAAATAAAAATAATAATAATAACGCGATTTTAGGGGGTGGTTCGCTAATGAGGTTAAGTTTCGGAATTGATGCACGATTTGGCTGTTATAATTTGGAAGTTTAAGTTTTTGTCGTGTGGGGCGTACACTGTGATGTATAGAGAGAGAGAGTGGGGGAAAGACTGAAGACTGGAGGGGAAAGACAGAAGTATGAGGCCAATAGGGTAGACGACCCCAGATATCAGTGTGGCATGCCCATGCCGCACCAGGAGAAGTAAACGGGGGAGACGGGGGAGGGGACGGTCCCGGCCCCTCCCACCGCCAGGATATGGAGAGAAAGTGGGCCAGACTAGGTGTCCAACCCAGATCGCCAAAAGGCGAGGCAACAGCGTAGCTGCAGTCACAGTCATGGTTTTTGGATGTTCAGTTCAGTGTTGCTTCAGGTGGGTCACAGTCTTGGTTCAGTCTCACTTGTCTCGTGTTCATCTTATGGGATCAGGAAGAGGAGTGATGACTCTGGTCAGTTTGTAGTACTGCTTTGATGTCAATTCAGGTAGTCATATTCGTTGAGAGCATCAGTCCTGGCCATTTGCACCAGGTCATGAATGGAGAGTTATCTTTGTTGGTAATTTCTTCTGATCGGTTGTAGTCATGCGGTATGTTCATGCTGTAGTCTTGAATGTCTCCTCCTTGGTTAGTTTCAATGGAGTTCTTCTATTCAGATGTTTCCATATTGTTGCGGATAGCGATTTCTGTTCTCCTTCTGTTAAAGATGTCCTGGGCGTAGCGGCTGAACGCGGTGTACTCGTCTTCCGAATCCAGGAGGTGATGCTCATTGTCTTTTGGTACAAATTTTATACTGGTGATGAGTACTGATCTTTGTTCCTCATAGCATTCACATTTGTGCATGATATGTTGCCACGTCTCCATATTGCCACAAGTGCAAGTTGGGTCCTCGGTCAGTCCGAATGAATTCAGTTTTGCGTTAAAGGGCCCATGGCCCGTCAGGAGGAAGGTGGTGTTCAGTCCTGGGTAGAACCATTTGGGGGCTTTTGGATAGGTCTTGTCTACGTAGGGTATAGATTTCCGTGTGACTTCACCCTTGGTCGTCTCTTGCCATCTCCTCTGCCAAGTTTCTTTCAGGTGTTCCATGATTTTCTGTTTTTCCATTCGGTGGTTGTTTGTAGGGTCCAGTGTAAAAGTGTCAAACGTGGTCGGTGTTCCCTTTGCCAGGTAGTACATCAACCCACATCTCGCCACCTCCAGGTCCAGAGGGAGAGTTCCCGCCAGGACCTGCAACGCACAGGTACTCACCGTGTTACACGCCCTGGTGATGGTGAGGAGTATTTTTCGCTGTATTGTATCGAGGATTCTTTTATTTACTGCAGTTCTTGCTTTGACGTACCATATTGGGGCTCCATAAGTAATTGCTGGGACGAAAATTGCTTTATAGTAGAGGGATAATGTTCTTTTGTTTAGTCCCCAGTCTCTGCGTGTTACTCTGACTACTAGTGCTGCGTATTTTCTCAGCTTCTCCTTCAGATATAAGAGGTGTTGTTTAAAGGACAGGTTGGAATCTAGGATAATGCCTAGGTATTTCATCTGTTTTGCCAGTTTGATTGTGCTTCCCCTTACTTTTATCTGGGGCGGCCGTCTGATGTTGAGTGTTCCTCTCAGTAGAATTGAGTTCGTTTTGGTCGGGGAAATCTCCAGTGTATGCAGGTTTGCCCAGTCCTGGAGCACTTGCAGTGCATGGTTTGCACGGGCTTCTAACTGTGATCTAGAGCTCGCTGCCACCGTTAGGACGAGATCATCCGCGAAAGCTTGTGCGTTGACATCACCCAAGTCGAGTGCCAGGAATTCATCAAAAACAATGTTCCACAGGAGCGGCCCCAGGACAGATCCCTGCGGGCAGCCCCTGCGGACCGATCTTGTCAGGCTCCGGAACGGTGCCATTACCCTGATTTTTCTATCTGAGAGGTAGGATCTAATGCAATTATATAAATTCATGGGGATTTTTGCCTTGCGGAGTCTGCCCAGGACGCTCGGCCACCAGAGGGTGTCGAACGCCCCAGCGAAGTCGACCGCAATTACCAGGAAGTACTTTTCATTACATTGTGCTGCGCTTTCTAGGAGGTTCCGAATTGCTTCAATCGTGGAGAGTCCGGGTTTGAACCCATATTGTCTGGGTGACTCTAGGTCAGCTTCTTTGTAGTGGCTGAGTATTCTTCGATGTAGTATTCTCTCCAGGAGTTTACTTAGTGTTGATAGCAGCGCTATAGGACGGTAAGAGTTTGGTTGTTCAGGTGGTTTAGTTGGGTTTTTCAGGATGAGCTTGAGATGTGCTGTTTTCCAGCTAGTTGGGAAATGGCCCACTCTGAGGCAGCAGTTGAATAGGTGCAGCAGGGGTTCCGGTATGTGCTCCACCGCCCTCTTAACGAGTTCTGGGTCCAAGAGGTCAGGGCCAGGGCATTTCTTGTTGCGCATTTGTGTTGCAGCTTCCTGCAGCTCATCCATGGTAATTGGCGGCTCCATTTGTTGGGTGTTATAGGTCTCGTTTGCCTGTATGATAGTTTGTTGGTCTTCCGTGAGTATATTCGGTGGGTCTTTTATAATGGTGTTCAAAATGTTGGCCACCGAGTCGTCCCATGTTGTGGTGAGGGTGCGTTGCGGCGTTATAGTTGCTGTGGTTATTTCCCCCCTGGGGAGTTTATTTGTTGTGATCTTGTAGACCACTCCCCAGGGATTCTCATTACCTTTAGTTGAGACCAGTCGTTCCCAGGAGGACTTTTTACTTTTCTTTATACTCTCGGTATAAGTATTTCTCAGTACTGTATATTGGCGGCGCAGGTAAGTGACCTCAGCGGGTGGCCACGACCTCCGTGCTCTATGATATTCCTTCCTTTTTTGTTGGACTAATCTCCTTTGTCGCATACGAAAATCGACCTGCGCATGCGCACACGAAAACGTACCTGTGCATGCGCATACGAAACCGGACCTGCGCATGCGCATACGAAAATTGACCTGCGCATGCATTGGTATTGGTATTGGTATGGTTATTTCTGGCGCAAGGGCTACTTCGGCCATATTGCGCCTATAAACGAGGTGAGGATTTCACGGTGTCTGTAAAAAACAGTTAGAGACAATTATACAGATTTATGCGTTTTAAGAAGCGGAAAAATTCCGGGAGATTTGCATCATTACCTATGAACTGTTGGAGTGTCAAAGGTTGTTGGAGATTACTGTATGAAGCTTTTCGGGCATCAGTGTATAAGGTACATTCAACGAGTATGTGCTTTATTGTGAGAACGGAGTTGCAGTGCATACACTGCGGAGGATCATTCCCTGTAAGAAGAAAAATATGGGTGAGCTGACTGTGCCCGATCCGGGCTCTGGCCAGGATGACTTCTTCTTTTCTGTTTACAGAAAAACTGGAAACCCATAACTGTGGTTCAGGTTTTATTTCACGGAGCTTGTTATTCAGTTGAGATTGCCATAGAAGTGTCCATTGTTCTTTGCATGTATTTCTTATATGGGATCTGTAGTCCATATATGGGACATAGTAACCTGGTGATGCTATGTTGGATGAATGTTTGGCTGCATAGTCTGCTTTTTCATTCCCTGATATCCCAGTGTGACTTGGGATCCAGCAAAATATGACAACTTGTTGGTGATCATGGATATGCATTAGTTGAGATTTTATAGATTTTATTAAGGGATGTGTTGTTGAGGAGGAATTTTGCAAGGCCAAGATTGAACTCTGTGAGTCACTATATATTACACTTTTTTGGATGGACAGGTGGAGAATGTTTTCTAAGGCAAGCTTGATAGCATATAATTCAGCTGTATAACTGCCGCATTCGATGGGAAGTGAAACAGAGATAGTGTTAAAGGGAAAGACAGCTGCAGCACCGACTTTACTACCAGACTTTGATCCATCAGTGTATACTTGCGTAAAATTTTGGTAATTTTGTGTGTGAGCGGCATGCAGTTGCTGTATATTGGTATTTGCAAGCGAATGTTTTCCCCAGTTTAAGAAATAGCTGTCACAGGATGCTTTAATATAGGACCATGGAGGATCTGAACTGGTCAGATCATGAAGGATTTTCTCCAGATGTATATTCCAATTTTGTGATAGTTCCTGTAATCTGATGCCAGCAGGTCGAACTGCTCTAGGTTTATTTCTGTAGTACATTGAGAACTGTGGGTTGTTAAGTATTGGCCAATTGGGGTGAGAAGGCAGACTTTGAATTTTGGCTGCATAGTTCAAAAGTAACATCTTTCTCCTGAGGCTGAGCGGAGGTTCATGGGCTTCGACATAAAGACTTTGCACTGGCGATGTTCTATAGGCGCCTACAGCAATTCTGAGGGCAGAATGTTGAATGGGGGCAAGACGTGCTAGCACGCTTTCCCTAGCTGAATCATACACCGGGGCGCCATAATCAAGGCGAGATCTGATCAGGGCTCTGTACAAGTGAAGTAAGGTGTACCGATCTGCACCCCATGATGTAGAAGAGATAATTCTTAATAAATTCATTTTTTTCTGGCAAGCAGTCCTTAGATGTGTGATATATTCTAAGAAGTTCAGTTTATTATCAAAAATTAAACCAAGGAGACGAATGCTATTCACCACTGTGATGGGATGATTTGTTAGTTGTATCTCTGGATCTGGATGCATCTTTCGTTTATTACAAAAGTGAATGACTCTAGATTTCTGATAGGATAATCGGTAACCATTGTGTATCATCCATAACTCAATGTTATTTATAGATGTTTGCAGCTGCCTTTCGATAAAGCTCATGTTTTGCGAGCTGCAAGACACAGTCAAATCATCAGCATAGAGGTAAGAGTTTACAGCTTTTGGAATATTTTTTGTCATCTGATTTATTCTAATTGCAAATAAGGTTGCACTGAGTACAGAGCCCTGCGGGACTCCTTCTTCTTGTATGAATGTTTGCGAAAGTACTTGCCGATAGCGAACTTGAAATGTCCTGTGTTGTAGGAAATTCTGTATGAAGTACGGTAAGTGTCCTCTCAGGTCCAGGGAATGAAGATCTTTCAGGATACCAAACCGCCAAGTGGTGTCAAAAGCCTTCTCTATGTCGAGACATACCATTACTAGATGTTTGTTTTGGATAAACGCATTCCTGATGTCTGTTTCCGCTTTGATCATGAGATCTAGAGATGATCGGTGTTTTCGGAAACCAAATTGATTGTCAGAGATAATATTTTGGGAATCAAGATACCACGTTAGTCGACGGTGTATCATTTTTTCTATGGTTTTACTTAGGCAGCTTGTGAGCGAAATGGGTCTGTAATTGTTCGGAATAGAATGATCTTTCCCTGGTTTGGGTATCGCCAGTACAAAAGCATGACGCCAGAGGCTGGGGAAGGAATGCTCCATAAATATGCGATTGTAGAAGGTCAGTAGCGAAGATAATGATTTATTGTCTAGATGTTGTAACATTATGTAGTATATTCCATCCGGGCCAGCAGCACTGTTTTTAGCGGTGGATAAAGCTTCTTGAAGTTCTACCAAAGTAAGTGGTGTATTGTATTGGAAAGAGGATGTAGTTCTAAAATTCGGATGGGATTTTTCTGCTACAGCTTTAATCTTTTGAAATGATGGATCATATGCCGTAGAGTCAGACAACTGTGAAAATACCGTCCCTAGAGCATTTGCAATCTCTGCAGGAGTAGATAGCTCCTGTCCATTCACGGTGAAAAGTGGGGACGACAAAGGGGGAAATTTACCATTTAATTGTCTTATTTTCCTCCAAATAATTCTTACATCAGTATTTTTATTAATTGTAGTTGCGAATTGAACCCAAGAGTCTCTTTTTGCTTTCTTTCTAATATGACGGGCTTTAGCTCTAATTTTCTTGTAATTTATAAGATTAGTGGTGGTAGGATGTTTGCGGAATAAATTCCATGCACGGTTTTTGTCTTTTTTTATATTCTTACAATCCTCGTTCCACCAATAATTTCTGTTTCTACGAATGCTTGACTTTGATTGCGGAATGGCGGTGGATGCAGCTGCTAGAATCTGTTTTGTAATATGGTCGGCAACTGTGTCAATCGGATGAGATTTGATGATCTGATTGTCGAAGGATACGTTAGTGGTATACTTTGCCCAGTCTGCCTTGGAAAATTTCCATTTTGTGTGAGTTTCTGAAGGTATGCAGTGTGAAGTTTCAATTTTACATATTATAGGGTAGTGGTCACTATTGAGTGGATCATCCAGAGCTGTCCACTGGATACTAGGGAAAAGGATTGGAGAGCAGATAGAGAGATCTATTGAAGAGACTGTTCCTGTTGGGAGGTGGAGGTAAGTTGGCGAACCAGTATTTAATATGGTTAGATTCCGTCTTTCAATAAGCATTTCGATGATTTTTCCCCGTCCGTCTGTATTGGAAGAACCCCACAATGGATGGTGTCCATTGAAGTCACCCAATAAGCAGAAAGGGGTTGGCAACTGCTGAATGAGATCTTCAAGTTCATGTATGGTACAAGGGCGACTGGGTGGCAGGTAGATTGAAGCAAGTGTTAGGGTAACGCCAATGGCTATTCGTGTGGCAACAATTTCAACATTGGTTTGTAACTGAATGCGTTTGCAGGGTACTCTTCCATCTATAAGTATCGCTACCCCTCCGTGAGCATTATTAGTAGCAGGTCTGTCTTGCCGAAAGAGAGTGTAATTTTTTATCGAAGTAGACACCTGAGGTGTTAAATATGTCTCTTGTAAACAGATTCCAATTGGTTTATAACGCTTAATTATCTCATGGATGTCGTCGATATTGCTGCGAAAGCCTCTACAGTTCCATTGGATGATGTTTTTCATTGTTTGGATTTAAATGAGGAAGCTGTGTCTGTCTGCTTTTTGGAAGTCTGTTTCTGTCGGTCAATTTTTATTTTGTCTCTCTTTGAAAATATTGGTCTGGCGTCTATTACATCTTCTGGATGAATTTCCAGAATGGTTTCCGTTTCTTCATGAGAGCAAGTCTCATTCGTGTCCATGAAGAAAGATTCAGCATGCTGCTTGTTACCGGGATCAGAGTTTTCTGTTTGACTAGATCTTACAGGAGTTGTAAGAGTAACAGGAGGTATCGTGACTGGTGTGTTATTAGATAGAAGAAGAAGAAGAAAATCTTTATTGTACAGTAAAGATACAGATACAATAATGTGCCCGCCACAGCCAGGAGGCCAGGGGCTTGACAATGATATAGGGTAATATAAAAATATGTACAGTATAAGAATTTGCAGTATAAAAGATTACATAACAATTAAAAACGTAGCATTAGCCATTCAATAGATACGAGTATGTATAGTTGTGAGGCAGACAGTACACCAAGGTATGTGCATAATATTTAAGCACATATTTAAGCATATTCACACGAGTCAGAATTTTTCACAGTGCCAAATTGATGTTCGGTATCGTCTTTTCTTGTGAGACAGTTCGTCGATTTGCCTGCGACGTGCCGTTATGCGCCTCATAGGAGATAGTAGATGGAGTTTTCAGTATGAGTCGACATCAGGGGCCAAACAAAAGGGGAACAAGTTCGGCCAACGAGCGCCTCTAATTGCGATCAGAAGCGAATTTCTGCAGGTCAACTCCGATCATTAGCAGGGCTTGTACTGTAGGAAGTACTTGTCCAGGTAGGAATCTGTCACTGATCTTCAGCCTGTTCCGTTGTAGCTGAAGAAGAGGGGTGGCTCGTAAGGAAGGAAGTGGAACATGCCACTGGCATATATCCCAGAAGTCAGGGGAGTTGATTTTTCCAACCAGCATTTTGACTGTGGTCGCAGTTCTCCTCATGCTGATTATTTGAGGCAGCCGCGGGATTTGGAGTTGGTCGGCCATGCTGGTGGTCCTCTGCTGAGGGGGGAGTCGATGTTTGTGGGTTGCCCACTTCAACATCCAGTATTCACTGGCGAAGATGGGCTTCATGAGAGAAGGTACTGCGGATGCCCATATTTCAGAGGCATACAGAAAGGTAGGATACACAATGGTTTCCAGATATCTGATTGTGGTTCTTGCGTCTGTGTTATGAAGAAGATGTTGACGGGCAATCCAGCGCATTCGGTTGATCTTGCGTAGAACACATTCGATGTGACAGTTGAACCTAAGGTTTGGGTCGAAGGTTACACCGAGATCTTTGTGTTTAGTAACACTTGGAATAACTGCACCCTGCAGTGAAAGTTGTATGGATGTGGGACACTTCTTCAGAGAAAAAACCATAATAACGGATTTATTAGAAGTCTGTTGCTTTGAGGACTGAGGTACAGTAGAGAGTAAAGTTCGAGCCCATTCAGAAATAGAGATGCTTGGCGGGATTGATGTATCTGTTTGAACTGATATTGAGTGAAATTTTTGAGCAGCGTCGGCATATGTACGTTTTGGCATCGGTATTAGTTGCTGTAATTGTTTTCTGGCTTCGGAAAATGAGACTTTCTTTTCTATCTTGTATTTTTGAATTTTCTTCTCGTATTTCCACTGATCGCATGTTTTTGAGAAAGCTGGGTGATTGCCTTTACAATTAGGGCAAAGTGAGGACTGCGATTTACAATCAGCTTGGGCATGTTCCTTCGATCCACAGTTAGGGCATACGGCATCGCCTCTACAGACAGTTTGGGAATGTCCAAATTTTTGACATTTATAACACCTTAGCGGGTTTGGGATATACGGGCGAATGCGGCAGTTCAAATACCCGGCTTTTACTGATGATGGTAGGTTGGGTGAGCTAAATGTCAGTATGATACTGCGAGTTGGAATAAGTTCGCCATCTTTCTTAATCATGATTCTCTTCGCTTGTATGACCTTCTGATCCTGCAATTCGTTGACAATTTCCTCTTCTGAAACATTCATTAGGTCCCATTCTGAGATAACACCCTTGGAGGTATTGAGTGTTGCGTGTGGTGACACCTTAACAGGGATTCCATTGAATGTTGTGAGCTTGAGAAGGTACTCTGAATGTTTAGAGCTTGTAGTCTCAACCAACAGGTCACCAGATTTGAGACGGCGCACCATTTTGGGGGAACCTGCTACATTTTCCAGACACTTTTGTATGAGGAATGGCGATAGATTGCCTAGGGCCTGGTTCGCTAAGGAATGCAGGATCAGGAAACTCGGATGTTCTATTAGGGAATCATCCGTCTTCAGTCTCTTTCGGTTGGTTTTGTCATCATTAGGTTGGTGCAAATCCTTTGAATTTGGATTTGCTGTCTGAATCGGGGGAAAGTTTTCAAAGTCCATGTTTTGCTCCTTTTGGCCCTGGGGGTTTGCTTTACCACCCAGGTTTCCGGCCCCGCCACGGGGAGGCAGGAGCAGTGCCACAAGGTGACCAAGCGGCTGGGTTAGGAAGTTAGTATTAATATAAAGAGAAACAGAAAGGTGGTTTTTCTTCCTGGGCCTTTGCCTACTTCTTGTAGTGCGAAAGAGCTACTTTAATCGAGAAATCAAGAAAAACGGTTGTTGAAACAAAAATAGAATCTATTCGCTGAAAATCTCTTTAGGAAAAAACGCTTTTACAGACGCACTAGAATCGCTTGGCCACGGAACGCTTGGCACCCGGGGCCCTGCGCATGCGCATACGAAAATAGACCTGCACATGCGCATACGAAAACGTACCTGCGCATGCGCATACAAAACCGGACCTGCGTATGCGCATGCGCATGCGAAAATCGACCTGCGCAGGCGCATACGACAATCGACCTGCGCAGGCGCATACGAAAATTGAAAGAGAGAAGTCATGGTCGGTGTTATTATTAGCTCTTGGCCTTTAAGTGTGAAATAAGTCAGTTTCCATTTCTGCTCCTTTTTAGCCCAGGTTACCGTGGAGGCAGGAGCTGTGCCACCAGTGACCAAGCGGATATTGAAGTTAATACGAGTAGTTAGTATAAATAAATTCTTTATTGTACAGTTCACCGGTACACGCAGGTACCACGACCATACAATACCCTTCACGGCACCATGCCAGGGGTTAACAAACGGCAGAGATAATAAAGGAATTGTAAAGATTAATTATAAGCAAATTATATAATAAAAAAAAAAAAAAAAAAAAAAAAAGTACTCATAGCAGATAACATTGACTTGAAAGGAAAACTAATACAAAATAACAAAAATAACAAATTGTGATAACAAAAGCTTTTCCTCAAGTCCAGTTTTCTGAGAGTCTCTTGCCCCGCCATAACGATCTGAGATCAGTTGGTAGTTCTGGAGACCACGTGCAGATCTAGGATGATCCGTCTATACTTTTTATCATCTATGATTTTTTTAAATAAGTCAGCATCCAGGGATTGAACCAGGTGGAGCTTCTGATAAGGGAGGAACCGATCTTTCAAATGTAGTCTCGAAGGAAGAGCAAGAAGCTTGGGAGTGGAGCGGAGACCTGGTTTGGGAATCCGCCAGCACACGGTGTCCCAAACGTTGGGTGCTGAGACTCTCCCGGCAATCATTTTTACGGTGAAGATGAGTCTTCTCTCGTGCATTAATGCTGAAAACCTGGTTAAATTCAGCGCGTTGGCCATCGGTGTTGTGCGCTGCTGTGGTGGGAGATGACACTTCCAGGTTGCCCACTTCAGGAGCCAGTATTCAGCGGCTTTTAATGGTTTAATTATGGTGTCTGCAGCTGAGCCCCACAACTCTACTCCATACAGTACACTTCCAAAAATCATCATCCTGATATACATTTTTATCAGGTTTCTGTTGTGAATGTGTAGCAAGTGCTGCTTGGCAACCCACCGTTTCTTGTTGAATTTAGCACAGAGTTCTTCTATATGGTGATGGAATCGTAATTTTCTGTCGAAGATTACACCCCGATCTCTTTGCTTTTCAACGCAGGGGATCGGGACTCCGTCAATCGCAGGCTGAATTATGGTTGGTATGGGTTTAAGAGAGAATACCATGATGGCAGATTTCTCAGGGTTCACTTGCAGGTCAAAATTCTTGAGGTACTGCTGTACTTCTGATAAGGTCTTGTTGATGGTTACTGTGGCGTTTTTGGCTTCATCGGTCAAATTTATTTTTGTGAAGATCTTTAAATCATCTGCATATGATATCATATCTGTTCTATTGTGTATTAGTGGGTAGATGATAGCAGTGAAAAGAATTCCGGACAGGACTCCTCCTTGTGGAACGCCTGCATGTATTTGTCTAGTATACCTTTGTTTTCCTATGTACATTTGGATGATTCTATTCTGAAGAAAGGATGTCAGAAACTTCAATACTGGGCCTGTGATGTGATAGTAATTTCGAGGGAGTTTGAGCAAGGCTGGGATGTGAACACTATCGAACGCAGCTTGTAAATCAAGATATGTGATTGCCATTTCTTCTTTCTCCTCAAATGATCCAAGGATTGCATTAGTAGTCATAATCAGGTTACTAACTGTTGATCTGTTTTGCAACGAATAATGAATTTGCTGGGGCCTGTGCGGGAGAATGTGCGTGGTAAGTGTTTTCAGTACTGTTTTTTCAAGTAATTTCAATAGACACGAGGAACGAGAGATGGGTCTAAAGTGCCTGGCTTCAGTTGGCTGGGAAACTTTTGGGAGTGGCCTAACAGAATATAAATTCCATATTGGAGGGAAAAATTCTCCTTTTAATATGCTGTTGAAAATTATTAGGAGGGGATCACTTAGAAATGGGCTCAAACATCTGATATGATGACTAAAAAAAAAAGAAAGGTGGATTCGCTTTCTAGGTTTTTACTTCTGACTTTGCAAGAAATATGAACCACTTGATGTGAACAAAAGAGAAGAAAATCACACGAGAAAAGAAATAAAACTATATTGTTTTCAAAGAGCACTCTATAAATCGCATAGAGAAATAAACGCTTGGCACTCGGGGCCAAAATGTTCTTGAAATCGTGACAACTGTGTGGCAATGTCTGAATTTTAACAGATGTTTGTCTCCTAAATGACACTTGATTTGCGTCAAACGATGGATACCTCACAGATTATCAAAAGAACAAAACGAGGAAGAAGTAGGTAATTTTCATATTTTACGACAATTATATTCGTTGACTTCTCACCTCCTAGCGTCATTTATAAATGGCAATTATGGAAACGGATTTTAGCATTATCTTTTTTTGCTGTTGCAGTACCAGCAATTATGAAAATTATGACATTAACTCCGAGGCAGATTTCTTTGGCTGTATTCATTGGTGTGTCTGAAAGTAATATCCTCATTATTTTTTTACGATTCACCATCATTTGCACTTTTTAAAGTTGCTGGTATTGCATAATGCATCTCATTTTAATCCTACAGCTGCAATATTAAAAAAGCACTGCTCAATACTTTTTTTTTTTTGCTATATCAAAGAGTTGAATATAAAATTTATATATAGTACTTTGTAATGCACAATTTATAGAACACATTAAAAAAAATTATTTAAAAAATTTCTCTCTATAAGTTTGCTGTGAACACCCTAAAAAATCCAATATACTGTATATGAAATCACATATAATAATAATCACATATATCGGTGCAAGGCCATAATACACCTATCGCAATCTCCTTTAGCGACAATTCCACAGAATGTTTGCACATTATTGGGGATTATCAGGCGTGTCTGATTGCTTACATGATGTTGGTTGTTTGCGCCTGTTTATTCTTGTTTTTTTCCACTTTTGGGAAAACTGGTCTAGTAATCTCCAACTCCTCCTCTATATGAATTTCAAGAAGTGCTGGCTGCTGTACAGTGTTTTTATCTGGTGGTATTGTTAGTGGTGTATTTACCGAATGAGTTGCATGCTGTTGGATACGCTGTTCTTTTAGTGTTGTAGTAGGGTTTTAGAAGCATCAGCGACTTAAGGCCATATTGCTCGGTGTTTATTGTCTGTAAATTGCGTGTGTTCTGAGCTCTATTTTCTGGTTGCTGGACGAAAAACTCGAGTTTCCGTTTTTCAGTGTAGAATGGACTGATCTTGCCCAATCAGATAAAGATGCAAATGAGCAGTCAGTTTTCACTGTTATGGAGTGTTACTTTTGTACAATTGAAGCATAAGAGGGAGATTTATTAGAAACTAAAAACCGTATTTTTGCTTCTTACTATGTCACCTTGTGTTCGAATTTGTACTTTTCAATATTCTTTTTTCTCTGCTATCCAGTGGTAACAGCGAATATCGAAGTTACTTTTGAACCAATCAAGGATATTGAACAAATAATGCTAAACTCGGAGCCAATATTTCATCTGCCATTTTAAAACTTTGTTGATTATCAAACTCGCTGTTTGTTCTCCGATGTCTTCCTTCCTCCCATTCATTTGAGGGATCTGCCTTTCCGATCGAATGAAATTGTAGATGCTAAAAAGCGTTCCTTACGAAAAGCTTTTTACTGCGTATTAATTACCCAATAAAAATACACTCCCACTCCATTAAATTTATATTCCGGGGTTTTCAGCCTCCTACACAACATACAAATCGACCCTGAGCAGCATTTGCACAGATATAATACAAGATTTAAAAAAAAAAGACTAACTGAACCAACAAACCACATAAACTAGTGCACTAATTCCAAAGATGTGCCAGCTCCCCCATCCAACAACAACCCATTATAAAGTAAACGGCACTTAACTTCCCCTTGACTCACCTTTTCTACGTGCTGCGTAACATAAGAATAATTTCGCCATACAAACACATTAAAATCTAATAATAATGACAATATAGGAAGTTCTAAATCATTTCAAAGTTTAAGTAAGATTGTAAACGTAATTTGAAACCTTGCCCTAAATTGAAAGTTGGAGAATGAAGAACGTCACCTAATAAATATTCATAAATTCAAAACTCTCGTATCCCTTCACTTTTCACAAATACGCTTTTCTCAACATAAAATAATGTCACCCAATGAAGACGAATATAATCAGAACTGATTCGATAACCTTTCTCAAACGGGAAGAGTTTGGGATAGTTTGTAGTCCAGTATAACTTCTTCCAGTAAGACAAAGATTATGAAATAAGAAATTTAAATAAAAGGGGTTGGATGTAGTCCGGGAATAACTCGCGTGGTCACTAAAGCACACATTAAGCGATCGATTCCACAACTGTCACAAATAACTGTGAAATTAGCCTGATTCACAGCTATTCATGACAGTTGGTAGATTGTATAATTCAGGCTACTTTTAATATTTTATTTTCAATTTTGTGTCAATTCGGTTTCTTCACTGAGCATTTGAACTACTAAAATAATACTAATTAAATAAATATTCTAATGTCACTTTAACATGTATTTGGAAAAAAATTTATTACAATTTGGAAGATTTATTTCCAAAAAAAAATTTTGAACTAGACTAAAACACCATTTTATATTTACTATCCCTTTAATACAGAAATATGCAATCTTTTCATTCTTACGTAGATTGTATTGACATTGGTCTTAGTGACTATTATTATCATGGAATTCGGTTTAAATGAATATTGAAATCAAAAAACATCTTGAAAGTTTCGATTTTGAACAATCACCTAGGAAGGCTACAGAGTTGAACAGTTATGTGAAAATTTGAAACTGAATGATGTTCACTTTGAAACCTAAACTTAATTTAAAAGGAAAACGTCACTGCCATTGTCTTAAGGCCTTTTCTAACTACAAGGTGTCAAATTTGAGCTGCATCCCTCGTCGGTTGACCTCTTTTTTCATCTTTTATTTTCCTACTGTGCACTGCCATAATTTATTTTACTTCCCTCTGTGCCGACAACTCTTTAAATATCCAAATCATCTCAGCATGCATTCCTGCAACTTCTCTCTACAAACCAGCCATCCTCAAAATACATCTAAATGCACTCATCCTGTATTCTATCTGTGTTTATACGCTTATTCTCAACTTTAAACATCAACATCTCAACTATATGAGGTTTGTTTTCGAGTCTCTTTTTGTTTCTAACACCCCTACACCTTACTGCAAACGTAGCCTCAGTAACAATTGATGAAAGGAGGCTTTAACAGTTATTGGCGTATAACTTCCCTATTAGCCTACTTTCAACTCTAATTGTGATCTGACCCTATTGTATTAACCCTCCTCAACTACACTAGCGTGCCCCACAACTCTACCGTGAACAGCAACTCATGCTATAACTACAATTTTATGTGATCTTCAATTGTTTCCATAATTCTAGGGGTCCTAAAACATGCAAATCATAAGTGATTATATATTTGTGTAATAAGCGTCTTAATTTAAGTACCATTTCCTCCCAAGATTATTCGCATTCTTTTTTTTTTTAGTTTAACATTTAATATAAATTAATATTTTAACGACTTTCTAGTTCAACGTTTTAAAATAACAATAAGAGATCTGAATAATACCAGAATAATTCATGACACCATATTAGAATTAGTTTCAGAATATTATATATTTGAATATAGTGGAATGATTTTCAGCTTTTAACACTTAAATCCGAAGCTTAACACGGAATCTGCTGAAATAAAGATTCCTGAAAACCAATAATTTACTGTTTTTTGAATATCACTAAAGAACAGTACAAATATTACTTTATTTGTCACTTAATTCATTGAAGGATCAAGGAAGTATCAGTATTTGGCTAATACAGTGTCGCCATTTTTTTCTTTACTTATCTTTGTCTATCTGAATGTGTAATTATGCCACTTTCCTATTTATTTTTACATGACGGAAGACAAATTAATATAAACAAAATACGTTCAATATTTTATGTAACACATGCTAAGATCATGTTCACCAATTCTTTAAATCGCAATTCAACTTTGAAGATTTTTCTCCAACTCCTGGACAAGAGTCACCAGCCAACATAATCGATCATCGAAGCTGGAATAACTACTCAGTCACGATTTTTCCAAAAACAATGCGGAAATCTGATCGTGTTAATCGTTGTTACATGACTTAGTTGAGTCATGATTAACAAAAGAGAATAGCTTCCGAGGGTGAGTCGTAAGCAGTAGTATATATTAAAAAAAAAGAACACCCAAAAGGAAGAAAGAACTGTTTATGAAATTCGATCAAAGTTAGATAAGGAAAAACTAAAAAAGCCTGTTACAAGCGAGCCGCGTGAATTTAAACCCGAAGAGATCAGTGGCCTAAAAATACTTTCGACCTTGAACTCTCCAGTGCGCAGTCAATCACTCAGAGTGAGAGTAAGTCGCAGAATTAGAGCGAAGTCACAAGTACGCAGGTTGATAATAAGGTCCTGCTTAAATAATGGATGGCAGAATGGGGTTTTCCTAAATTATTAAAATGCTTTCTTAAAAAGTAGGAAAACCGGTTTCATTTTTTTTTAAAATACAGAGACAGAGAGCGAGAACTGTGAGGAAAGGAATGTTCAGAGCTCTTCCTGCACGATTCTTTTCAGAACCTTTTACCTTAAAGCGTAAATTTCCTTTGCATAGATCCAAATAATTTTAACTCTAAAGAAACTTAATTCTTGTTTTATAACCCTTACATGACAATAAGATTATGCCAGTCGTAAAATATCACTATAAACAGACTCAAATACCAACTATAACAAAGTTATCAACAGTGTGAAAATAAAAATAGAATATTTTATTTATTTTTGTTTCACACTGACTATTGTGCCTTATCTCATCGGTATGTTTATGTATATAAGTCATAGGTTAGGCAGTACCAGGAACGTTTGTTCAGCTCGACCGTTTAAATCTGTAGCTTTCATACGGGACCCTAAAATTATAATTTAGAAGAAGGAAAAACCAGGAAGGCCTCCACAGCAACCCATCTCATCTGAGACAAAGGAGACCTCACAACCAACCGTGTCAGTCCTCAGAAGAAGACAGATAATCCACCCAAAAGGCGGAAAACCAAACCCAGAAAGGCAGAGATCTCGTACTCAGGAGAAAAACAAAAAAGGGGGTCAAAATCCTCTCAAGTTTGCACGACCCAAACCGACCCAAACATAAAAGCGAAAAAAATCAGATGGAATTTCATCTCATCGGAAGGCCGATCTGTGGGACAAACACCAATCAGTTGGTGTTTGTCCAGTAGATCGGCGTCTTTCAAAAACAAGAGAAGTAAAATTGTGGAAGGTGGAGTAAATTTTTTTGTTATCCACAAGGATTGAACTTGCCCTCGACCAGAATGGTCGAGGGCAAGATCTCTGACACAAATTTTTAAGGGAATTCTCAAGTCCAATCTTGACTTCGTCCGCAATAGCAATGGTTATTATAATGACGTCCGAACGTGTACGGTTCAGCGTTTAGTGATCCATGCCCAGTGATGAGATATGACGTCTTCATGGATATTGAGAACCATTTTTTTCTTCCTTTATCCATTAGGTAAGTAAGCTCTGAGAAAAACTTGGTAGTAACCTGACCAGCCAGCGTCGTGTCCCATCGTGTCTATCATACATTAATAAGTTCGTTCCAGATGTTTTTCTTCTCATCCTTGATGTTATGACTATTCAAGTTGATTCTAATATCAAAGAAGTCGGTTAGAATTGCTTTTTTCGGTCTATAACCCTCTGTAAGCTAAGTGAAGATCAAGTGGAAATTATGAGACTGTACAGCAGGCACGCACCAAGGCAAGTAGTATGCTTCTTTGTATAGAAATTAATTTCATCTCATCGGAAGGCTACAATCCCAGCAATGGTCGGAAGTCACTGTATTTCGAACATTAAACATATGGATGCACCAGCCAATGCCATAGATTTGAATAATGGTGAATCTTATACAATTAAAAATCATATTTGAATAGATCAGAGCACTCACGAGGTAACACCAAACCATTGACACAGAATAGCAGTTAAATAAGAATACATCAAAAAGAAATTAAATTATAGATGGCAGCATGAGTGGCGCAATGGCATCTCAACTCGCTACTAGCAATCCAGTACAAAAACAGACTTTAACTAAATAAAGAGACTTAACTAAATAAATAAAAAATGAAAGAAAACGGAGAGGAGGAAGAAAATTAGTATGGTAAACATCAATGGTTGTAACGTACTAACTACCACATGTTGCAAAACATAATTAGAATATAAAATTGGAATACGCAAATCACGCACAGTAAGTGGCTAATAAAAAGACAGCAAAGTTGTGGCTTCGAATTCAAATGGGATCTAAGTGTTTGGTTTTGGTTTTGTTTTAAAGACATGATTAACAAAATGGAAAGAACTTCAAATTTCTTGGTTAAACTGCATTTAAAATTCTCTGCAAAACAGCCAAGGATATGATCATCAATTATTTTATGGAACACCCTAGTATTTTTCGTACTAAGCAGCACGGAATATCCCATCAGACGTGGCATTGACAGTAATGAGCCCTAAACACACAGAGAACATAAAAGATTGCGCGAGACTACGATTTTGATAAAATTCAACTTTCACTGATATGTGTCTGTCAAGAGATTCGGTAGTTCTCACGTCTTCCATAAAAAAAACAGCACCCTGCATTGTAGATGACCCCATTAGATCCTTAACTAAAATTCACTATAAGTCCTAATGATTTTTCTCAAACTGGTTTCATGTACAGAAACATATCACAATAGGCCAACTCCTATTTTGTACTAACTTTTATCCATACTTGGAAAGTTTGCATCGCGATGAATGATGCCGATATAAAAAAAAAAAAAAATTGCACGATTTTAAAATGAACTTACTTAGAGATTACGAGAAATCGCTTCCACACGTAAATTTGAACGATATAAATCTTCCAACAGGGAGCGTACTTGAGTAATAAATGACTTTGAATTTGTTTCTAAGCAACGAATAAATCACAATAAAGCATCCCCCAAGTCATTCTTTGGAATGCTAACAAGGGATAAGCCGAAGAGCGCGAGAGAGGAAAAATGGGGTTAAAGCACTAGATGAGAACTGATATGGTTACTTAAATTGTTTTGCCTCCCTTCTCAATGGGAAAAGTGGAAGCGAAAAAAAAAAAAAGTGTTGTAGGTGATAACCACAAAGCGTAGATCTTATTTTAAAGCATATGATGTACCCTGGCGTAATAAATAGGCAATTGTAGCTTGTGTAAGATGTGTGGGCTTGAAGATGAAGAAGAAATGCGAACGTATTGTAATGGCCGCCATTTCATTGGAATAACAAATATAATCAAATAGAAGAAATAAATTATCCTTTTTATTTTTTATCCCTATAGAATAAAGTATCCAGTTATTTCCCAAAAGTGATTTAATACAGCTAAAGCTATATTAAATGCGGCTTGTTTTACAACTTTTTTTATTTTTAATTGAGTTGACATCATGGAGTTTTCATATACAGTATTGCTAGTATAGATATTAGGACATTGACAGACTAAAGGTCTGAAGTTAAGAACAGTCAGACTGATGTCCGTTTCCGCCAATGGTCAGTGATGGTATTCCTTTTCAAGTCAGGAGAAAATTCAACTGTCCGGATTCATGAACAATTGAGGAAGGCTTATGTCAAGAATATATTGATATAAGCAATGTTCGTAGATAGCTTGCACCTTTTAAAGGAGGAATCTCTGATATTTGTGACTAAACGAGAAGCGGAAGACCAAAGTGTGGCCGACCGGGTGGGTAAAGTGCCTGCCTAGCAACACAAAGATCGCGGGTTCGAATCCCGCCTCGGGCTTGGATCAAAGTACTGCAAAAACCTTGAAAGGTGCATTATGACCACAGAAGCCGATGCGCCAACAACTACCAAAAAAAAAAAAAAAACCATATAGGAAATACGATTCAATAAACGAAGAAAATGGTTTAACAATCGTAGATGTTTGAGCTGAACAGAATTAACATGAAATCTTTGAACAGCATAATGATTACATTGAAAACCTCGAAACCTCGTATATTTATCTCTTGTCTTCTATGCAAATTCTACATTTTCATTCAAAAGATGTGCATTTTAAAGGAATTCTAATACGTCAGCAGGTGGGGGGGAATAGGAAGAAAGAAACCAGTTTTGGGAGACTCCAAGTCAACTATCAGAAATGGAAAGCTACCTTTTACTTGGCTATGATTCGTCTATAATGCACGAACAGAACACAAGAGAACACCCTCTTTTAACAGTCTTGTCTTTTATATTTCGTAACATGGCCTTCTCGGTCTTTCTTCAAACATAAATTATCAGACAACAACGATTCATCATACACAGTACCAAGCAAGCTATTTCTAAATGATGATGCAGTTAAATTCTGGTACGATCTTTTCAGCCCAAACTCTCATTATTCACTGTCGTATTGAACAATAGTCAGAATCGTTAAAAGGTACAATTTCGTCATATTGAATTAACTGGGTCTGCTAATAATGAATTTCTTAATTTAAAATCGACTCGCAAATTTCGTCATAAGGATTTGCAGAACACGTAGGAATCTTTACGATTTTAAGTATCTGTGTCTTCAAAAGGAACTGAGAAATGTACCGTGGTCCTTGAGGATATGTTTGTCTAAAATTTTCAAAGGGTTGCTATAGCAACCCTTTGAAAATTTTCCCCCATTACAAACTGGAAATAAAAACCTCATTTGTACCACAGTTTCAAACTGATTCGGTGTATGTGTGGAGTAATTTGAGTTGTAAGTAAAAGCTATTCTATTAACAAACAATTTCGAAAGTTCGGTGCATTTTTATCTCAATTAATTTAAGCGGATCATGACGAAGATGGAAGTGTGATATCTAAAGATCATTACCGTTATTGCCCATAAAATTCATTCAGTGGTATATTCCCATCATACCTCAGATGACCCTTCACGTCCTTCCCATGCTTAGCCTCTTGTTGCGCCACCTGATACTGATAAAAGCCATTACAGAAAGGAACTATGACCTAATTCCTAAATGGAATCGCGTTGGGGAATGCACTTGTTCGAATGGCTTCATTGGCATTCCTTACAGGTATTTAATAACGTTTTATCGTGACGTATCATTACACTGTAAAAGTGAAGAGCACCAGGTCAAATGCATTGAATTCGATAACACTCCATATTTGTATCAGTTCCGTTTCCTTCTTTTCCTTTTTCTTCCTCGCTTTCCATCTCTTCTCCCCATTGGCAGACTGGATATCACTTTTGAACTAAAATGGAATAAAGAATTTTTAACGTTCAAATTCCTATATATTATTTTTTAAAAAGGTGCTCTGATATTTCTAAAAACATTTCTTTATTTCTGAGAGAATATTATTATTTTTTTCTGTTTTTCTAAATTCCTATTTAAAAGTTTAATAATATTAAACTATTGATAAAATTTCTTTTAATTTAATAAGAAATATAATAGAAATACATTTATTCAACTCATATTTATACAGCATTATGTCTTACGGTTCTGATGCACCTAAAACCCTACAACAACCAATAAACCAGTAGAATTCTCATGCCAAACTTAAAAAAATAAATAAATAAATAAACAAAAAACACGGTTCTAATTGGAATACCGTTTAAAAATTGAATAAATCTGTTCTTCACACTATAAGCGATTTTCTTCCTGCGAATATATAGTGCTCTCCCAAAGTGATATAGTTTTGTTTCTTTTCTAGCGTGACCTGTTCTTTTGTTTACTTGAAGTGGTTCTGTATTTCAAAGGTCAAAAGTAAGAACCTAGAAAGGAAATCCACCTTTCTTTTTAATTCTATATATTCATTAATAACCCTTAACTTACTTCAACAACCCCTTGGCCACTGGTGGCACCGTTCCTGCCTCCACGTGGCAGGGCCGATAACCTGGGGCTTAAGCCAACCCCCAGTGCTAAAAGGAGCAGAGATGGAAACAAGCGATTTTACACGTTTAGAGGCAAAGAGCTCTCAACCAAATGACACTCACGACACGGATCATCACTTCTCTCTCTCAAAGAGAATGAAGAAAGACACTGGCAGACAGGAATAACCAGCATTCCTGATAATACATTCTCAGTCAACACAATCTGTGGGCAAGCTCTCCCCCTTCATCATTCAGAGATGCCTCGAACATGCCGCAGGTTCACCAAAAATGGTGAAACGTCTCCAATCTGGAGATTTATTAATAGAGACCACCAATTCTCGACAGTCTGAACTATTATTATGTTAGTCAAGGCAGGATATTTAAAATGTCGCGTTCGGCCATATATCCCAAACCCCCCTAAGATGTTTTAAATGCCAGAAATTCGGCCTTTCCCAGACAGCATTCCGTGGAGACGCAACAGTTGAAGTGAAGCAATCTCGCCCCTCAAGCATGGACACAGCTGATACCACCAACTCAGAAGATCTGCTTGAAATACATGTAGATGACGATATGGAAGAAAGCAATGAGTCAGGACGCCCAAAGTTTTCAAGAAAAGAAAAATCAAAACTCGACAGATAATAAACAAGCCACTCACAAAAAGTAGACAGACTCATCTTCCACTCAAAAAAACAAAAAATGGAACAAATCATACAATGGAATTGCAGAGGTTTTAGCAACAGTATTGATGATATCTACGAACTAATTCACCGTTACAACCCTGCTGCCATATGCTTACAAGAAACGAATTTAACAATAAAAATATCCATTTCTGTCAAAAATTATACTATCTACATACAAGATCGATTGATACTAACAGCCCCCATGGAGGAGTAGCCGTACTCGTGAACTCACAAGTCCCCTCCAGACGCATTGCATTGCAAACACAATTTGAAGTTGTTGCCACGCGTGAAGTAATTGGCATCACTCTGACACCGGTCTCAATTTATCTTCCGCCGAACCAATCATGTACAATTCACCAACTGGAAAATCTTATTTCTCGATTACCATCTCTTATTTGTTTATTAGTAGATTTTAATGGACATCATCCATTACGGGTTCTCTAGTCTCAGATGGACGTGGTGAGCTTATTGAAAGGTTACTTGACAGAGAGAATTTAACACTATTAAATTCTGGCTTACCGACTAACATATATTTTCCTACTGGGTCAACTACTGAAATAAATCTCTCAATTTGCTCTCCGATCCTCTTACCAACTATAGAGTGCGCAGTATATGACAATCCTCTAACCAGTGACCACTGTCCACTGATCTGTAGTATTCAAACTACCTATTCCAAATAAACTGAAACATTACCCGTCATGTATCTTTTGATGATGACATTATAGAGTCTTCTGCTATTGACACTGTCACCGATCATATCACAATTCAGATACCAACAGCTAAAACAGCCACCATCCTACAGCCTCAAATAAGAAACCATCGGCATAACAATCACTGGTGGAATGCTGATTGTAACAAAGCGAAAAGAGAAAAAACACGCAGCATGGAACACCTTCCGCAAACATCCCACCACTGCCAATCTTATTAACTTCAAGAGACTGAGAGCCAAAGCTCGTTATATCCGGCGGAAGACGAAAAAAGACACATGGGTAAAATTTACCTCCTCAATCAACAAATGGTTGGTTGGTTGGGTTTTATTGGCGCCTTAGCAACCAAGGCTATAATGCGCCAAAACCTGGCCATAAAAAAAAGGAAAACTTTCAGTGGCCTAATGAATTAGGCCACTAAGTCAAGGTATAAAACAAGTATAAACTGTAAAAGACAAATATCAATAAACAAGTAACAATATAACAAAAACAAGGTAGATTTTTTAAATGAGTAAAAAGGTTTACTGATTACAAAAAGCCAAAAATAGCAGACACATGGTCATTGTCGGATAAAATCTGACTGAGGCTGAGCAAGATGGTTAAAAGCGGTAAGACGTATATTGCTAAAAACTGGACAGTCAATTAAAATTTGTCTGATTGATAACATTGTGTCACAGGACTTACACATAGGAGGGGACGCCCACTCCTGAACTGGCAGGTACTGCGTACACGAATGGGACGCCAAGTTAGCTTAGAGGCACCATACCCACGTTTCCAATAAGCCTTGATCCCATCCCAGGACCAAAGGGAGGGAGACTTATTGGAACGCAGTTGACCCTAGCAGTAAGAACCACCCGCCGATTGATCCCAGTCGGGCCGGTCCGGGACCACCCGTCTTGTCGAAGCAGGGGACAAAGTGGTGTATTAAGGCTGGGCCCTTCAACCACCAGGATCTTTCCGAAATCCACGGGTCACGGCGCACGGCTGCACACGCCGGATTCTACAGATGTAACCCTGGAACCAAGGTATGGGCGTTAGATCCCAGTGATGCTAATCTGGAAAACCAGCAGCATCACTGGGAGTCCCCTCACCACGTACAGGTGCCCACGTCGAGGGGGATGGTGCAGTTATCTCATTTGTGTACCGACAGTGCACTTCGCAGAAACCTTCTGGGCATATGAAGGCTTCCTGCTATTTATTGGTTGTATGCGTTTTCTAGCCTCTGGGTAGGAGATATTCAGCTCTGTTTTTAGTTTTTGGATCTCTTTTTCATCCTTCCACCGCTGGCATGCTCTAGAGTAGGCAGGATGTTCTTGTTGACAATTTACACAGATCGATTTGGAAGCTGAATATTCCTTGCTTTCGTGGTCTTTCGCACCATATCGAGCACAGGCAAGGTTACCACGACAAGCTGTATGTGATTGGCAGTATTTTTTGGCATTTGAAACACCTCAGTGGGTTTGGAATATAAATCCTCACTGGGCAGTGTAAATATCCTGCCTTTATGGAACTTAGAGGCCGTGGGGTGTTAAATAAAACACCCTTCTGGCACAGAGCCGTCCCTGGGTGACCCAAGGTTTCTTGGGAAATAAACTGATTTTAATAATAAAAAAAATGTTAGGATGAGAACTCGGGTAGGGACGAGATTCCCATCCTTTAGCATTGATATTCTTTTGACAGCCGTCATTCCTTGTTCTTTCAATTCAGAGCAGATCTCTTCTTCAGAGACATGAAGAAGGTCCCACTCTGAAATGACACCTCGTGAAGAGTTCAAATTTTTGTGGGGGGTTACAGTGATAGGCATTCCCCCTATTGATGTGGCGTTCAGGATTTTTTTCGCCTGTTTAACTTTTATAGCTTCGACCAAAAGGTCGCCAGAACGCAG
This sequence comes from Mastigoproctus giganteus, assembly GCF_048544385.1. Taxonomy (NCBI): domain Eukaryota; kingdom Metazoa; phylum Arthropoda; class Arachnida; order Uropygi; family Thelyphonidae; genus Mastigoproctus; species Mastigoproctus giganteus. The sequence goes on from NC_143580.1 coordinate 65,843,701, forward strand.
TCGTTTTACAGATTTGGGTGATCAACCGGTGAAATACCACCACTTTGCTTATTGGAGGCTTGAAGTGGTGAAACCCATGTTTAGTCTCTAGAGCAAAGTTTCCGACATCCCCCTCCCCCCATACTTCTCCCTCAACTCATGCACGGCACTAAGTACTATAGGTTTTGATATCTTTCGTGTTTGGGGGTTTCATAAAAAAAAAAAAAAAAAAACCCAATCCTTTCTGAATAAAGAAGGGTGACATCTTTCGAATTGACTGCTCTCCGGTCGAATGGAGAATGAGGAAAAGCGGTGTTGCAGATGGTGTTTTATCCACAGTTCTATCTCTTTTGACACAGGTGTTTTCTGTGTTATCGTCTCGATTAGGTAGGGGCCTTGGTTGGTTGGTTTAAATGGAAGTTTATTGGCACAAGGGCAACTGAGACCAAATTGTGCCTGTCACAGTAATCAAATGATTTTTTTTTCCAGTCATATGTCAGATAAGTTCATATAAATGAATTTGTTTTAAAAAACTAAATAAATCGGATAGATTTGCGTCATCACTGAGAATATGGTTCATCTCTAAGTAGGGGCCTTGTTAGGGCCCCAGAAGAAATAGAATTTAAATTACTCATATGAATAAGATAAAAAGTTCCGATGCCCTAAGTACCTCACCCACCACGGAGTCCTACGAGAGGACGCCCACTCATGAACTAGCAGGTGCTGCGTACACGAATGGGGCGCCAAGTTCGCTTAGGAGCACAATACCCATGTTTCCAATAAGCTTTGATCCCGTCACAGGACCAAAGGGAGGGGAACTTATTGGAACGCAGTTGACCCTAGCAGTAAGAACCACCCGCCGATTGATCCCAGTCGGGCCGGTCCGGGACCACCTGTCTTATCGAAGCAGGGGCCAAAGTGGTGTATTAAGGCTGGGCCCCTCAACCAGCAGGATCCCCCCTTTCCGAATTCCACGGGTCGCAGCGCACGGCTGCACACGCTGGATTCCAAAGATGTAACCCTAGAACCAAGGTATGGACGTTAGATCCCAGTGATGCTAATCTGGAAGACCAGCAGCATCACTGGGAGATCCTCTCACCACGTATAGATGCCCACGTCGAGTGGCCAATCAACAAAGATACCGATATCCGAATAATCTGAAAAAAATAAAGAAAATAAATGGTAAATATCATATGTTTACTTCTCCTATTATTAATTGGAATCGGAAGGAGATCTCGTCTGCTGAGGAAATTGCCAATGTCTTAAGAACAGTGTTCTGTGAATTGTCCGCTTCAACTGCATATCAGCCATCTTTTCAAAAAATTAAACTGAAGCTGAGAAAAGGAATCTGAACTTCAAAGCTGCATGTCCTTTACCCTATAACCAACCACCCACAATATCTGAACTGGAAGAATCTATATATACCTCAAGAAATAGCCCTCCTGGCCCTGATGGAATCTACAATATAATGATTCCACACCTCAATCAGAAATCACTATCTTCATCGCTAAACTTTTACAATAGGATATTCTCAGAACATATATTTTCTACTTTCTGGCGACATTCTTATGTAATAGTCATACCTAAACCTGGAAAAGACCATTCGATTCCTAACAACTATAGACCAATTTCTCCAACCAGCTGCCAGAGTAAGACTTTGGAAAAAATGGTTCACCATCGACTCACCTGGTACCTTGAATCCCAAAACATAATCAGTAATAATCAGTTTGGCTTTCGGAAGAATAGATCTTCCCTAAACCTCATGACTAAAGCCGAATCCAACATACGAAATGCATTCATCATGTCATGATATGCCTCGATATAGAGAAGGCCTTTGATATCTCCATTCTATTCATATGAGACGCCATTTATCATATTTTATTCAACGCTTTCTTCGGCACAGATCTTTCCAAGTTAGGTACCGGCAGGTTTTATCTCAAACATACATACAAGAAGGAGTCCCACAAGGCTCTGTTCTTAGTGCCACTCTGTTTGCAATACGAATAAACAACATCACAAACAACATTCCAAACACCGTTGGCTCGTATCTCTATGTAGATGATCTGACTATATCCTGCCATTCCCAGAATATGAACTATATTGAGAGGCATCTACAAATATCTATTAATAACATTGAACTATGGATGGCACAAAATGGCTACAAGCTGCCAAGCCACAAATCTACAGCCATACGTTTCTGCATCAAGCGCAGAATGCATCCTGAACCTGAGTTGCACTTGACCAATCATCCTCTACCAGTTGTGAACAGTATTCGCCTCATTGGGCTAATTTTTGATAAGAAGTTAAACTTCCAGGAGCACATCAAGTATCTAAGAACCACTTGCACAAAGAAAATGAATATACTCCGGGTCATCTTCAGTACATGTTGTTGTTGTTGTTGTTAAATTTGTTGGTGCATCAGCAACTTAGGCTATAATGCACTGGTTACTGTCTAATATCTTCTTAGTTTGTCTTACACGTGATATGGTTCATATATTGTGATATTTATTTATCAATTTTAGAAAGAGAAAAATGTCATTCATGTCCTCACGATCTCCTAGAACATTCTGTAATGATAACCGGCTGGAGTTATGAAAATGAGAGAAGAAAGCAGATTTCCGTTCTTGCAGATATAGCGGGCATTCCAGGATGATATGTTTTACTGTTAGTGAACATAAGCACTTGCTGCATTGTGGAGGATCATCGTTTGTTAGTAGGTAGCTATGTGTGAGGAATGTATGACCAATGCGTAATCTGGCTAGGATGGTTTCTTCTTTTCTGTTTCGTCTCAGACTGGATTGCCATTGCTTGGGTTCTCTCTTGATTTCAAGAAGTTTATTATTTGCTTGACCTTGCCACATGCGTGTCCACTGTTGTTTATACATCTGTTTGATAATGGATTTATGGTCAATATAAGGAGTCCTGAAATTAGATGGTATCACATTTGTAGCACATTTAGCAGCTAGATCTGCCTGCTCGTTTCCTAGTATTCCAGCGTGTCCAGGGATCCAACAAAATATTACTAGCTGTCCATGTCCGTGAAGTTCTAGTAGCTGTGCCCAAATGTTTTGTACCAGCGGATGACTAGGGAAGAATTGACGCTGTAGAGAATTAACAGCACTCAATGAGTCCGTATATATGATGGATTTGGTACACGACTCTTCTTTGATATTCTCTAGAGCTAGAACAATGCCGTATAGTTCTGAGGTATAAGTACTGCATTCAGACGGAAGCTGTCTGGAGATGGTGATATTTGGTAATACTACAGCGGTACCAACTTTACTACCAATTTTGGATCCATCTGTATATATTTGAATGAAAGTGCTAAACTCAGAGGAGTGGGTCTTATGAATTTGTCTAATGTTGGAATCTGGAAGGTTATTCTTTCCCCATTGCTGAAAGTGTCTATCAATATGTATCGGGGGCATTTGCCATGGCTGGGTTTCCATGCTAGTGTCCTGAAGAATGTTAGTAAAATTCAGGTCCCAGCTTGTGATAAGAGCTTGAAGCCTAATGCCAGATGGTTTATTGAGCCGTGGTTTACTTTCATAAAGTTTACTCCATTTGGGTATAAAGAGATATTGCCATATGGGATGATGTGGAAGACTGCTGATTTTGGCTGCGTAATTTAGTAACAGAACTTGTCGTCGAAGATGTAGCGGTGGCTCATAGGCTTCGGTATATAGACTTAAGATTGGTGAAGTACGAAAAGCCCCCAGTGCAATTCGTAGGGCACTATGATGTACAGGATCGAGCCATTTAAGTGCACTCGGTCTGGCCGAGTCATATGCAGGAGACCCGTAGTCTAACCTGGATCTAATCAGCGATCGATATAGCTGTAGCAACATGTAGCGATCTGCGCCCCATGACATGGAGGAAATTACTCTCAGAAGATTTAGTTTTCTAAGACAACTTGTACGGATATGTTTTATATGCTCCAGAAAGTTTAATTTTTTATCAAAAATTACACCAAGGAATCTAATACTAGGCTGGAAAGTAATACGATGAGAATCTAACTTTAGGTCTGGATCAGGATGTAAAGAACGTTTGCGACAGAAGTGTACGGCTGTTGTTTTTGGTTTAGAAAGTCGATATCCGTTGTTTTTGGCCCAAGAGACTATTTTGTTAATAGTACCTTGTAGTTGTCTTTCAATTAGTCGCATATTTTGAGAGTGACATGAGATGGCAAGATCGTCAGCATATAGGTATGCATCAACTGTATTAGGTATACACTTGGTTATGGCATCAATCCTAATGGCAAAGAGTGTAGCGCTCAACACTGAACCTTGGGGAACTCCCTCTTCTTGTACATATGCTCGAGACAATGATGAATGGAATCGAACTTGAAATGATCTATTGCCTAGAAAGTTTTTAATGAATATCGGCAGATGACCCCGAAGTTCACATTTATGTAAGTCCTGAAGAATCCCATATCGCCAAGTTGTATCGAAGGCTTTCTCTATGTCAACGTATATCATGACTAGGTGCTCGTTTCTGAGGAAAGCGTTCCGGATATTTGTTTCTGCTTTGATAATGAGATCAAGTGTAGATCTTCTTCTCCGGAAGCCATGTTGGTTTGGACTTAGAATGTTTTCCGTTTCTAGAAACCATGTCAATCTAGCATTAACTATATTTTCTAATGTTTTTCCCAGACAACTGGTTAGAGAAATAGGGCGGTAGTTTCTGGGATCTGTGTGGTCTTTTCCTGGTTTCGGGAAAGCTAGCACATAAGAATGGCACCAGCTAGCAGGGTAATACTCCTCTAGAAAAATTCTGTTATACAGTTGTAATAGGGCAGTTAATGAATCCTCACTTAAATGAAAGATCATGGTGTAAAAAATTCCATCGGGGCCTGGAGCACTATTCTTTAATTGGGAAAGTGCACTGCGCAATTCAATCATGGTCAGAGGTAGGTTATACGAATATGGGACGGCAGTATTAAATTTTAGTTTGTATTTTTCTGTCCGGGATTTTAACAATTGAAATGCTGTTTCATATGTGGCAACAGCTGAAAGTGTTTCAAATGAATTACCTAAGATATTGGCAATCTCCAGAGGTTCAGAAATTTCCTTCCCTCTTACGAGTAGAATAGGAGAAATTGTTTGTGTGTATTTGCCATTAATTCGTTTGATCTTTTCCCATATTTTAGAAGTATCTGTGGATCTGTTTATGGTGGAAGCGAAACGTGCCCATGCTTCTTTTTTACTCTCTCGTCTTATATGACGAGCTTTAGCTCTGGCTCTCTTAAACTGTAGGAGGTTGGCTGTAGTTGGATATTTTCGAAACAGATTCCAGTACTTATTTCTTTCTTTTTTAGCATTGTTACATGCTTCATTCCACCACATTTTTGGATGAAGCCTGATTTTGGATGAAGATTTTGGAATAGCAGCCTCCGATGCTTTCATTATTTTTCGTGTAGTATACCTGACTGCAGAATCAATTGTTGTTGTTGTTGGAGTGGGATTTATTGGCGCAAGGGCTGCTATGACCATATTGCGCCTATACCGTTACTTTGGAGTGTTTGTCAATATAGGAAAGGAGACTATTCTAGAAGTGATTGTATGCGTTAATCATTTTTAGAAAGGTGAACAGTTCTGATAAAGTGGCATCATTTCCAAGTATATGGCTTAGTTGCAGAGGTTTTTGTGAGCTAATTAAGGATTTGAAACATGCGATTCTAGCTGAATGGTAATGTGTACACTCAATGATAATATGTTTTACAGTAAGTATGGAACTACAATGCGGGCAAAGTGGAGGATCTTCTCCTAGCAGTAGAAATAGGTGTGTAAGATGTGTATGGCCAATTCGTGCTCTTGCCAGCACGACCTCTTCCTGCCTGTTTGATCGGGAACTGGATCTCCACAGCTGTGGATTGTGTTTTATTTCAAGAAGTTTGTTACCGGTTTGATTATGCCACATTTCAGACCACATCTCAGTACATATCCGCCGTATGACTGGTTTGTAGTCAGAAAAAGGAACAGGGGTGGAATCGAAGCAAGTGGGGTGTTTTGCTGCTTCGTCTGCACGCTCATTTCCTGGAATTCCAACGTGGCTCGGTATCCAGCAAAACGTAACAGTCCGATTATTTTTGTTGAGTTGGCATAACTGTGACCTGATTTGTGAGAGGAATGGATGCAAATGTTGTGATTTATTCTGCAGAGCATTCACCGCACTTAAAGAGTCTGTATATATTATTACTTGGGTGTTTGGAACATCGTTAAGGAGTTTTAAAGCCATTTTGATTGCGTATAGTTCGGCCGTAAAAACACTGCATTCAAGTGGTAATTGGACAGAGACAGTGCATGCAGGACTCATTACTGCAGCTCCCACGGAGACATCAGTTTTGGAGCCGTCCGTGTATATCTGAAGACTGTGAGCATTGGTCAATGCGTGATTCGCATGTAGTTGTCTGAGATTGTGGTTCGATAAGGAGTGTTTTCCCCACTGAAGAAAATAGTCATCGCAATGAGGTATATACATTGCCCATGGTGCTTGTACTGCGTCCGTAGCTTGAAAGATATTTCCAAGATAGATGTTCCAATTTTGAGTTACCTCTTGTAGCCGAATACCAGCAGGTTTGTTTTCGTTGGGTTTATTTCTATATAAGTTTTCCCACTGCGGTTCAAAAAGATATGTCCAGATGGGATGAGACGGGTGACTACGTAATTTGACTGCATAACTAAGAAGCAATACTTTTCTCCTAAGATGTAGTGGAGGTTCATTGGCATCTATATACATACTTTGCACTGGGGATGTCTTAAAGGCCCCTAAGGCAATCCTGAGAGCACTATGCTGGACCGGATTGAGCCAAGCCAATGCTGTCTTTCGTGCAGAATCATAAACTGGGGCTCCATAATCTAGACGAGATCTTATTAAGGTTCGATACAGATGTAGAAGAGTGAAGCGATCGGCTCCCCATGTCATGGAAGATATAACTTTGAGGATATTAATCTTTTTCATGCACTGAGTTCTTATTTGTCGTATATGTGCCTGAAAGGTAAGTTTGGTGTCAAGTGTAAGGCCCAAGAACCGGATACTTTTGCTAAGTGGTATTTTTTGGGTTCCTAATATTAGCTCGGGATCTGGATGGAGCTGACGCTTTTTGCAAAAATGGATAGCAGTTGTTTTTGTTGCAGAGAGACGATAGCCATTGCGGGATGCCCATGATTCTATTTTATTTATCGAGAGCTGCAATTGTCGCTCAATGGACCGCATGCTTTGTGAATGATAGGATATAGTAAGGTCATCTGCATATAAATAGGTGTCAACATTAGCCGGAATATTTTCTGTTGCATTATTTAGCCTAACCGCAAAGAGCGTTGCACTTAGAACTGATCCTTGTGGGACCCCTTCTTCTTGGACAAATGTACGGGAGAGTGAATTGCAGTAACGCACTTGAAAGGTCCTGTTTTCTAGAAAACTCTGTATGATAAGGGGTAGTTGACCCCGGAGCCCTGTGGCATACAGATTTTGAAGTATGCCATACCGCCAGGTGGTATCAAAGGCTTTTTCGATATCCAAGCAAATCATGACTAGATGTTCTTTACGGATAAAAGCATTGCGTATGTTGGATTCTGCCTTGACCATAAGGTCTAGAGTTGACCGATTTTTCCGAAATCCGTACTGATTCTTATTCATCACCGAATGAGATTCTAGATACCATACTAAACGGGCGTGGATCATTTTTTCTAGTGTCTTACCAAGGCAGCTGCTGAGAGATATTGGCCGATAGTTTCGTGGATCTGATTGATCCTTTCCAGGTTTAGCAAACGCTAGAACTATTGAGTGACGCCAAGAAAGAGGAAAGTAGCCATCTGAGAATATCCGGTTGAAGTATATTAGCAATGAATTCAAAGCTTGTTTGTTTAAATGTTTAAGCATTATATAGTATATCCCATCAGGCCCTGGTGCACTATCACCCGACCTATTTAGACAGCTCTCTAGTTCAAATGATGTAAAAGGTCGGTTATATGGAGGAGATGCCCTTGTATTGAAGTTCAGGTTATGCTTTTCTGCTTTAGCTTTTAGCTGTTTAAAAGTAGACTCATATGCTGATGCTGCGGAGATTTGGAAAAAGCAATCTGCCAGGGCATTTGCAATTTCTGTTGGAGTGGAGAAGTCTTTACCTTTCCAGCTTATAATCGGCATTGATTCGGGGAACAGTTTACCATTCAGTTTTTTGATTTTATTCCAGATTTTTCTAATCTCTGTATTTTTAGTAATAGTGGAAGCGAACCGGATCCAAGAGTCTTTTTTCGCTTTTTTCTGCACATAACGTGCCTTTGCTTTAAGTTTCTTAAAATTAATCAAGTTTTCAGTTGTTGGATACTTGCGAAATCGATTCCATGCTTTATTCTTTTCTCTTTTAGCATCACGGCATGCATCATTCCACCAGATATTGGCATGTCTGCGAGGACTGGCTGTGGTTTTTGGTATAGCACAGGTTGCAGCTGTTATTAACTGTGCAGTAATGTGGTCGGTAACTTTATCTATGGACTGGCTTTTGATGACTTCATTATCAAAGGAAATTGAATCTGTGAACTTGTTCCAGTCTGCTTTTGAAAATTTCCATTTTATGCGGCTGGCTATATGTGTGGTTCTGTTTGTTTGCAATTTGCAAATAATTGGGTAATGGTCACTGTTTAGTGGGTTACTTGAAACTATCCACTGAATGATTGGGAATAGTTTTGGGGAACATATTGACAAGTCTATGGCAGTAGATACTCCGGTGGGAAAATGAATATAAGTGTCAGCACCAGTGTTTAATAATGTGAGATTCTGGCTCTCAAGAACTGTTTCAATAAGTTTTCCTCGTTTGTCTATCTGGGGAGATCCCCACATAGTGTGGTGCCCATTGAAATCTCCTAGTAGAATGAAAGGAGATGGAAGCTGCTTTATAAGGTCCTCCAGTTCTTTCACAGTGAATTCTTTGTTTGGGGAAAGGTATACAGAGACAATGGTTAAAGTAAAATTTAAAACAATACGTATGGCTACAGCTTCTAATGTGGTCTGCAGGGAGATCTGTTTTGTAGGAACTTTGTTGTCAACTAGTATGGCTACACCTCCTCTGGTTGAGTTAGTATTGCTTATGTCTTGTTGATAGATACTATAATTTTTAATCACCTGCGGAGTTAGATTGGTTTCTTGCAAGCAGAGGCTGATTGGACTGTGCTGTTTGATTAGGTCATAAATATCAAATATATTGCTTCGTAGACCTCTACAGTTCCACTGTATAATATTCTGCATTATTTAGTTTTTGGGATTGAGTATGGTTCTGTCTGTTTTTTATATCCAACCTGCTTGTGTCGTTCTGGTTTCATCTTTTCTTTTTTTGGGAAGCTAGGACGCCCAAGGTCCATATCATCTTCTGCATGTAAATCTAATATTGTCTCATCATGCGGGGTACCAGTATCTGTGTCCATATTTCCTGAGTATGGTTGTTGTGCAATATTTGGGGATGATGCTTTCAATTTCACAGTTTCTGGTAGAGTATCAGTTGCAGTTGGTGGGACTGTTAGCGGAGTATTGTTAGCACAAGTCACTTTACATTGTTCTGTAGGTGGCTGCTGTGGGACCGACAGCACTGATCGGGCCCAATCAGCAATTGAGATGGATGGAGGTACTGTGACTGCCGTTTGTGTTGCAGCTGACTGGTATTTTTTGGCTGCCGCAGCATAGGTAATTTTTGGCATACTGAGCATAACTTTTTTCCTAGCTTCCTGGTAGGTGACCTTTTGCTCAACTTTGTATTTCTGGATCTCTTTTCCTACCCTCCAGAGTTCACATGATTTTGAGTATGCTGGATGCTGGCCTTTACAATTTGGGCATTGTGGCGTTTCTGCATTGCAGTCCGTTTGTGCATGAGCTTTAGAACCACAGTTTGGGCAGATGGCGTCTCCTCGACATACTGTTTGCGAGTGTCCAAATTTTTGACACTTGAAGCATCTGATTGGGTTCGGAATGTAGGGACGTATTCGGCAATTAAGGTATCCGGCTTTGACACATGATGGTAAGGTTGGTGTACTAAATGTGAGGATAATATTCCTAGTGGGAACAAGTTCACCATCTTTTTTAATTATTATCCGCTTTGCTTGAACTACCTTTTGATCTTTTAGTTCTTCTACTATCTCGTCTTCAGTGACATTCATCAGGTCCCACTCTGCTATTACTCCTTTGGAGCTATTTAAAGTGGCATGAGGGGTGACCTGTACTGGTATTCCGCCGAAAGTGGATAATTTCAGTAGAGACTGAGAATGCTGGTGCTTAGTTGTTTCGACTAGAAGATCTCCAGATCGGAGTCTTTTCACCATTTTCGGTGAACCAGCCACACTTTCCAAACATTTCTGGATTAGAAATGGTGAAAGTGAACTCACAGGTTTGGCAGAAAGAGAATGTAATATGAGGAACGCTGGATATTCCTGCTGATTCTCATTTTTGCGTAGTCTCTTAGATTGTGATTCGTCACGTTCGAGTTCATTTGAGTCATGACATGAGCGTCTAGGCTCAAGTACTGGAAAGTTGTCATAATCCATGGTTGCTCCTTTTAGCCCCAGAGGATAACTTTTCCTCCAGGTTACCGGCCCCGCCACGTGGAGGCAGGAGCGGTGCCACCAGTGACCAAGCGATTAGAGATTAGTGGTTAGTGTGTTATGTGTTATTTCTATATACAAGAAGAAGAAAGGTACCTTTCCTTTCTTTTGAAAAGCTTACTTCTTTATTTAGAAGAGCTGAAAATAAATAACTTAGCAAATGAAACACTTGAAATTTCTCTGAAATCTATTAACTCTAGAGAAGTCGCTTTGAAATTCACTTGTAGATTCGCTTTGATCACTCGCTTGGCACTCGGGGCCGCAGAATCAATTGTGAGGGTTGTTATGACGGCAGTATCTATTCGAGCTATTTCCTGGTATTTAGTCCAGTTAGCCTTTTCAAATTTCCAGCTTGTCCTAATTTCTCTCTGGGGAGGAGAACTTGAGCTAAAAGTACAGATGATAGGAAAGTGATCGCTACCACAAGGGTTGTCAGTAACAGTCCAGTCTATGATAGGAAATATTGTTGGGGAGCATATTGAAAGATCAATAGCTGAACTTGAACCAGATGGAGAGTGTATGTATGTGTGATCACCACTGTTTAGAATAGTTAGATTATGTTTATCTAAAAATTTTTCTATTATCTGTCCTCTAGAATCAAGATGTTGGGAACCCCATAGGGGGTGATGGCCATTCCAGTCACCCATAATACAAAAGGGAACAGGTATTTGCTTAACTATATCATCTAAATCATCAAGGCTGTATGAATGGTTTGGCGATAGATACAACGAAACTAATGTTACTGTTATACCAATGGTGACACGAACTGCAACTGCCTCTAAAAAAGATGTTTGCATGGGGATAGGTCTACAGGGAACTACAGAGTTCACTATGACTGCTACTCCTCCATGAGCTGAGTTAGAGGAACTTCTATCTTTTCTATATATAGTATAATGTTTAATTGTCATAGACACTGTATTTGTGAGATTGGTTTCTTGAATGCACACTGCAACAGGCTTATATTTGCTTAATAGATCGTAAAAGTCATCTACGTTACCACGGAGCCCACGGCAATTCCACTGAATAATTGTACTCATTGTTTGGTTTTAACTGGTGTCTGCTAACATCCGTGAAGTAGTCTGCTTACGCCTGTCTATTTTCCCCTTTTCCTTCTTTGAGAATACTGGTCTGCCTGTGTCGATGTCATCTTCTGGATGAATTTCAAGAATTGTATCGTCATCGCCTGCTTTTTCATCGATGTCCATGGTATCAGATCTGAGTTTGTATTTATCACTTCTTTCAGAGCTCTTGATTTGTTCTTTCTGTTGCTGTTTGGGATTCTTATCTGGAGGAACTGTTACTGGTGTATTTACTTCTTTTGTTACATATCTGGAGGGAGAGTGTTCCTTTGATGAAGAAAGTACTGATTTAGCCCAACCAGATATAGAGATATTTGGAGGGACTGAGCAGTCAGTTTGAGTTGATATTGAGCGTAGTCGTTGAGTAATTGATGCATACGTAGATGATTTGACAGGAGTTGTAAATTGTTTTTTTGCCTCTTGATATGACACCTTATGCTCTATTTTATATTTCTGAATATTCTTCTCTCGTTTCCATTGATCGCAGTCCTTAGAGAAGGCAGAATGATTTCCATGGCAATTAGGACAGTTTTGAGTTTCCTTGTTACAATCGGTATGTGTGTGTTCTTTAGAACCGCAAGCAGCACAAGTGACTACACCTCTGCATACCGTTTGCGAATGACCAAATTTTTGGCACTTGAAGCACCGTACCGGATTGGGAATGTATGGTCTAACATGACATCTGAGGTATCCAGCCTTTATAGTTGTGGGGAGAATTGGTGTTTTAAAAGTCAGTATAACTGTCCGAGTAGGGTTGGTTGGTTGGATTGGATATTTTACTGGCGCATCAGCTTCTATGGCTATAATGCGCCAAACTTATGATTTATGGCTTATTCAATGATGTCTTTTGTTATGAATTTTATATCAAATTATAGTAGTTAATCCGTTTGAGAAACTGGAAGACTTCGGATATATTAGATTTATCTGACAATATTGTTCTTAATGAAAATGTGTCCATTCCTTTTAAGGATTTAAAGGTAATCTGACGCTGTCGTGTGAAGTTAGGGCAGTCAAGTAGGATATGTTGAATCGTTTGCACTGTTTGACAGTCGGAGCACTGCGGCGGAGATTCGGCTCGGAGTAGATAGGAGTGGGTAACATTGGTGTGTCCTATTCTTAATCTGCTCAGTATAACTTCTTCTTGTCTGTTGGTTCTTGTACTGGTTTTCCATTGTTGTAACAGCGGTTTTATCTGTAATAATTTGTTACCAGCCTGTTCCTGCCATTTTTGTTGCTACTGCTTTTCGCCACTATTTCGAATTGTAGTTTTATAGTCCAGGTATGGTATTTTTATGCTATTGTTGATTGGGCCTTCTGCTTGTTTTGCTGCTTCGTCTGCCTGTTCATTGCCATCTATTCCTACATGTCCGGGAACCCAGCAGAATCTTATGTTCTGCTTTCGCTTTGCTAGTTTTGAAAGCGTGTTATGTATTTTACATACGGTCGGATGGGTATTGGTGGTGCTATCCTTTAAGGCTTGCAGAGCATTGAACGAATCGGTAAATATTATACTGTAGGCGATGTTGGTTAGCCATATATGGTTTATGGCTAGTTGTATAGCCTCCAGTTCTGCCGTATAAATGCTGCACTCAGTTGGAAGTAGTTTGGAAATGATGGTGTTGGGGAATTTGGCTGCAATTCCTACTTTGGTTTCTGTTTTGGAGCCATCTGTGTATATCAAGGTAGAGTTACAATGTTGGTCTCTGTAGGCTGCGTGTAATTGTTGGAAATTTTGTGTAGGTAGGGAATCTTTGTTCCATTTATGCATATGAAGATCGCATATCGTTTGAATGGTATCCCAAGGTGGATATGGAATTTTAGGAGAAACTGCTATCTGACTGAGATCTAAATTACGTTGCTGGATTAGGTCTCTTAAATATATGCCTGCTGGTTTGTTAGCATTTGGATGTGCTCTATATAAGTTTTCCAAACTTGGTTCGTGTAGGATTGTCCATGTCGGGTGGTCAGGTATTGATTTTATCTTTGCAGCGTAGTATAACAACAAGTTTTGTCTCCGGAGTTGTAGTGGTGGTTCATGAGCCTCTGCATATAGGCTGTGGACTGGTGAGGTGCGATATGCTCCTAAAGCTGTTCGTAAAGCGCTGTGGTGCACTGGATCAAGCCACCTCAGGGCACTTGGTTTGGCTGAGTTATACACTGGGGCTCCATAGTCTAGTCGAGATCTTATGAGGGCTCTGTATAATCGCAGCAGAGTAACTCTATCTGCACCCCAGGTCGTTGCGGACAAGACTCTCAAAAGATTTAGTTTCTTGAGGCAGTTTGTTCTTAGTTGTTTTATATGTTCTAAAAAGGTTAGTTTTTTTATCAAGAATAAGTCCAAGAAATTTTATGGTTGGCTTGATTGGGATTAACTGTCCATTAAGTTTTAATTCCGGATCTAAATGAAGGTTTCTTTTCCTACAGAAGTGTGCGCTTACAGTTTTTTGTGTTGAGATCGTGAAACCATTTTCCTGAGCCCAGTTGCTGACTTTGTTTATTGCACCTTGTAGCTGGCGTTCTATTGTTCTCATGTTTTGGGATTGGAAAGAAATACTGAAATCATCTACGTAAAGAGCTGTATTTATGGAGGATGGTATATGTTGGGTTATAGAGTTTATTTTTATTGCAAACAAGGTGGCACTGAGGACTGATCCCTGTGGTACTCCTTCTTCTTGTAGGAAGACCTTTGAGTGTGTAGTTTGTATTCGTACTTGGAAGGTTCGATGCTGTAAAAAGTTTTGGATGAAAACAGGGAGATGTCCTCTTAGTTTTAAGTTATATATGTCTCGGAGAATGCCATAGCGCCAGGCTGTATCATATGCCTTTTTGATATCGAAGCATATCATGACTAAATGTTGTTTTTTAATGAAAGCATTTCGTATGTTGTTTTCTATTTTAATCAATAGGTCCAAGGTTGATCTATGTTTCCTGAAGCCACACTGCACTGGGCACAAAAGGTTATGGTTTTCTAGGTACCACATGAGTCTTGAATTTATAATCTTTTCCATTAATTTTCCTAGGCAGCTGGTAAGTGCAATTGGACGGTAGCTGTTTAGATTAGTAGGATCTTTGCCAGGTTTTGGGAAGGCGAGGACAATTGCATGATGCCACTTGCTAGGAAATTCTTGTTCCATATAAATTCTGTTGTATAAAAGAAGTATAGATTGTAAAGATTCTTCGCTGAGTTTCTTTATCATTATATAATTAATGCCATCTGGACCTTCTGCACTTTGTTTTGTTTGTGACAGTACCTTATGGAGTTCTGCTATGGTTAGTGGATGGTTATATTGTTCTAAATATTTTGTGGAGAATTTTAAGTTGTATTTTTCTTGATGAATTTTATATTTCTGGAATTCCGGTGAATAGGATGTGGTGGCAGATATTTTGGCGAATGTTTCACCTAAAGCATTTGCTATTTCTTTTGGATCAGCGATGTCTTGTCCTTGCCAGTTGATAATTGGATGTACTAAATTTTGGTATCTATTGTTCATTTTTCTTATTTTATCCCAAACTGTTTTAGTATTTGCAGTTCTATTTATAGTTGAGGCGAAACGTATCCAGGAGGCTTTCTTGCATGCCCGTCTGACATATCTTGCTCTTGCTCTCATTTTTTTGAAATGTATTAGATTGTCTGTGGTAGGATTTTTGCGAAAAATATTCCATGCTCTGTTTCTATCTCGTTTTGCTTGGGTACATTCCTCATTCCACCAAGGCTTTGGGAATAGGGGAAGTTTGGTAGACGTTTTTGGTATTGATTGTTCTGCTGCTTGGCTAATTTGATTCGTTACATATTGTACTGCTTGGTCAATGGTTAGTTGTCGGACTCTCTGTTGTTCTATTACTGCTAAATTTTTGAATTTTTCCCAGTCTGCTTTGTGAAATTTCCATTTGGGTTTTCGTCTGGATTGACATAGGGTGTCTTTTGTTAAAGTGACAATAATGGGGTAGTGGTCACTGTGTAATGGTTCATCATGAACTGTCCATTCTAAAATAGGGTATAATGCTGGGGAGCATAAAGTAAGGTCTATCGCTGAGCTTGTTCCTGTTGGAAGGTGGAAATACGTGTGTTTTCCACTGTTCAGGAGGATTAGATTTTTGGCATCTATTATTTTTTCTATTTGATGTCCTCTTTTGTTAAAATCAGTATTTCCCCATAAATGGTGATGTCCATTTAGATCCCCCATTATACAGTAGGGAGGGGGTAGTTGATCTATTAGTTCTTCTAAGTCTTCGTAATTTATTTCCTGGTTCGGAGGTAAATATATTGATACTATTGTTATTAAACGACTTGTTGCTATACGGACTGCTACTGCCTCAAGAGTGGTTTGTAGGTGGACTGCTTGGACTGGTATGTGAGAGTTGACAAGGATTGCTACTCCTCCATGGGCTATAGAATTATTTATTCGGTCTCGTCTATGTATACTGTAATTCTTGATTAAGATTGCATCGTCAGGTTTTAGATACGTTTCTTGTAAGCAGAAACATATCGGGTGATATTGAGAAATTAAATCACGAACATCGTCAATATTCTTACGGAAACCTCGGCAATTCCATTGAATAAAAGTACTACTCATTGTTTTGTTTTAGATGAGTTTTCTGGTTGTTTTCTCGTTACTGTTTTAAATTTTTCTGTCCGTGATTTGTCTTTTTTAGGGAAATATGGCTTTCCAGTGTCCATATCTTCCTCGGCAAATATTTCTAGAACGGGTTCTTCTTGTTGTGTTTTTCCTGCTGTGTCCATTTGTTCAGCAGCATGGTGCATTATTATCGAGGTATCTTCTTTGGTTTTTCCCTGCGGTGGTGAAAATACTGTTGGTGGAACTGAGATAGGGGTGTTTGCCGCCTGTTCTCTTTTCTGCTGTTTTGGGGGCATGAGCCATTTGCGTGCCCAGTCTGACAACGATTCATTTGGTGCTATTGTAACGTCGGTTTGTGATCCTGTTGTTTGTTGGTTCTGGGTTATTTGCACTACTTGAGCTATCTGTGCATAGGTAGGTTTCCTTGTGTTGGCTGGTTGTATCGTCTTTCTGGCTTCCTGGTATGTAACTTTGTGTTCTGCTTTGTATCTTTGGATTTTCCTTTCCTGTTTCCATCTTTCGCATTCTCGAGAATAAGCAGTGTGGCTTCCACCACAGTTTGGGCATTTAGGATGCTCGGTTGTGCATTCTTGGTTGGTGTGTTCTCGGGAACCACATTTGGCACATATTGCTGTTCCTCTGCATGTTGTTTGTGAATGTCCGTATTTTTGACATTTAAAGCATCGAATAGGATTTGGTATGTAGGGTCGGATTTGACAAAGCAAGTATCCTGCTTTCACATGCTGTGGTGGATTTGGAGTGTTGAAGGTTAAAATGATATTTCTGGTCTGGATGATTATTCCTTCTTTTTTGACCGTTATTCTTTTAACATGAATGACTCCCTGGGCTTTCATTTCTTGTAATATTTCTTCTTCTGTTATACTGAGGAGATCCCATTCAGAGATTACTCCTTTCGAGGTGTTTAAAGTATTATGGGGTGTAATGGATACTGGGACTCCTCCAAAAGTGGACGTTTTCATTAGTTGCTCTGACTGTCGTATATTGGCTGTCTCAATTAATAGGTCGCCTGATTTTAATCTTTTTACTACTTTTGGAGTTCCAGCTATGCTTTCCAGACATTTTTGTATCAGGAAAGGGGATAATTTTCCAGTGGACTGTTCGCCCGTAGAATGAATGATGAGATACTTTGGAGCGGGTATCTCATATATATCGGTTTTTTGCCTTTTGGCCATGTTTGTACAAATTTCTTCATGTTCTTGAGTTGACTGGGCCATGTTAGATGATTTTGTGATTTTGTTGTCAGAATCCATGCTGTTTGCTCCTTTTCGCCCTGGGAGTGAGAGCTTTTCCTCCCAGGTTTCCAGCCCCGCCACGTGGAGGCAGGAGCGGTGCCACCTAGTGACCAAGCGGAAAAAAAAAATTAGGTTAGTAGGTGATTAATATAAAGAAAGGTGACTTTCCTTTCTGTATTAGTAAGTTTTAATGTGCTAAATGTTATTAATATATACAGTAGGAGTTTAAGGAGATTGCAAAAACTCACACAAAAAATAAGCTCTTTATAATAACTGGCACGCTAGAAAATTCGCTGAAAGGTCGCTCGAATCACTACGCTTGGCACTCGGGGCCTCCGAGTAGGGACAAGCTCTCCATCTCTTTTGATTAAAATTCTTTTGGCGTGGATTACATTTTGGTTGTTTAATTCCTGGACAAGTTCATCTTCCGATACATTTAGGAGATCCCATTCTGATATTACCCCTTTAGAGGAGTTCAAGGTGGCATGTGGGGTAACCTTTGTGGGAATTCCACCAAAGGTAGAAATTTTCAGGAGTCTCTCTGCATGTCTATGTTCGTTCATCTCCACTAATAAATCTCCAGATCTTAATCGACGAACCATTTTTGGAGGGCCAGCCACATTTTCGAGACATTTCTGAATCAAAAATGGAGATAACTTACTCAGTGGTTGGTCTGTGGAGGAATGCAATATTAAAAAGAGAGGAGCAGAATAATCTGTCCCTTCTTTTTTTTGTCTCTTGGCATGGGATGGGTTTAAGTCATGATCTAGGTCATGCCTATCTAGATCTGGATCAGTAGATCCGCAGCTGGACTGTTTTGTGTTTTCCATTACTGCTCCTTTTAGCCCTGGGAGAGTGGATTTCTTCTCCCAGACTTCCAACCCCGCCACGTGGAGGCAGAGCGGTGCCACCAGTGACCAAGCGATAAAGAGATTAGTTGTTAGTGTGTTAATAAGTTATTCCTATATACAAAAAGAAGGGTGTCTTGCCTTTCTGTCAAGTGAGCTAACTTCTTTACTTCAGAAGTGCAAAATTAAATAACTTCAGAAAAATAACACTATTCTATAATCAACCGCTCTTTTAAGTAAATCGCTTTCAAAATCGCTTAGAAATCGCTATAGTCACTCGCTTGGCACTCGGGGCCCTTCAGTACATCTTGGGGTGCCCATCGTTATACCCTGCTCCACTTATCTAAATCTCTAATTAGATCTCGGCTAGACTACGGAGCACTTGTTTATGACTCAGCAAGGGAGAGCATCTTGGCCCGTCTTGCGCCCATCCAACAATCTTCTCTTAGGATAGCCCTAGGTGCATATAGAACATCACTCGTTCAAGGTCTTTATGTTGAGGCTCACGAACCTCCACTTAGCATCAGCAGAAAGATGTTGCTGGTGAATTACTCAGATAAAATTAAAAGCCTGCCTATTCATCCTGTTTGGCCACTGTTGCATGATCCTCAGTGGAAAACCTATTATGCAAATAAACCTAGAACAATTCTACCTACTGGTATCAGACTGCAGAATCTAAGAGAAAGCTGGAACATTCAGCGTGATAATATGCTCAGAGAATCAAAAGACCCGGATCCTCCGTGGACTGACTTCGCACTTTATTTTGATGAATACTTTGAGCAATGGGGTAAAGGTTCTATAGCAAATATTAACACCAACAACCACATTTTACTCACTGACAAAAGTACCCCGTATGCGTCGAATCTTATTTAGCTTACTTAATATTAATAACTGGACAGTATTTATACGTTAATTTAATACCCTTTGATTTAAAATGAATACAACGAAAAAGAGTAAAGAGTATCATTTTCATCAAAGAGTAAACCGTATCATTTAATGATAAAAGAAACATGTAGTTTGATTTGCAATGTTTCCGTGGCTATACCAAAGAAGGACATTTAGAAAGGCACTTCAGCGCACTTCATGGTAAATACCAATCGGATTTTCCGCCTAATAGTAACCTTAGAAATAATAAATGAAAAGAACTTAAATCCAGATTATTCGCGCAACACGATTTATTCGTGACACCTAATTTACAATCTAAAGCAGTAACTGTTGCATCATTTCAAGTGAGTCATCTTCTTGCAAAAAAATGCAAACCATTTTCTGATTGTCAGTTCATCAAAGAAGCATTTTTAGAAATAACAGATTCTCTTTTTGAAAAATTTAAGAACAAAAGTGAAATTAAAAGCGCTCTTCAAGATGTGCAATTATCTCGAAATACTGTGATGCGACGCGTCAAAAAATGAGTAAAAATGAGAGCGAATATTTGCGTGCTGATTTTGCTAATTGTGTGTCCTTTTCTTTACAACTGGATGAATCTACAGATGTCAATGATACAGCCCAATTGCTCGTTTTCATTCGTATAGCTTTCGATGATTCTGCCACTAGAGAAGAACTGCTGGGTATGGTTTCGTTAAAAGAAAGAACTAGAGGTCTTGATATATTTAACGAGTTCAAAAATTTTATTGAAAAAAATTAAATTACAATTATTTAAGCTCATATCAATAACACCAGATGGAACTAAAGCAGAGTACAGAGTATTTTCGGGTCTAACGGCACCAGGGATTTACCCCATCTTCGCGTATGTTGTTTGTATCGAGGACAGTACGCTGTCAAGGCCAGAGTGGGTGGATCATGTGTTGTGTAATATGTTGTGCCCCTTGTTCATCTGGCTTGCTAGCCGCCAGGCCCCAAATGGGACCTGACGTTTACGCACTCCGCCACGTGGAGGCCAGCCGTTAACCTCTTATTTTCTGAGGATTTGCTTTTCTGTGGATCTGTTGTGTTGTCTAGATAAGTTGTGGTTCTTCCTTTCGAATGTTGATGTAGCAGCTCACAGTGCACAATCTCCAGGTCCAGGGGAAGGAAGCCCGCCAGGACCTGCGCATGGGTGCTCACTGTGCAGCAGGCTCTAGTTGTTGTCAATAGTATGGATCGGCGGATCGACTCCAGCTTTTTCTTGTTGACTGCTGTGTTTGCTTTCTGATACCAGGCGCCTGCACCATAAGCAAGGATAGGGATGAAGAGAGCTTTGTATAGAAGGGAGAGGGCCCTCTTCTTTAGTCCCCAGTCCCTCCTGGTGATTTTGGTTATCTTGGAACTAAAGCAATGACAGGGAATCTTAACGGATTCATCGCATTGTACCAAAAGGATGATGAATTCCCAGATTTTTAGAGTTCCCACTGTATCATCCACCAACAAGTGTTGGCCAGAAAATGTTGTTGTTGTTGTTGTTGTTGTATGTTTTACGGCGCAACGGCACCTATAGGCCATTATGCGCCAAGCAATGGTAGGAGGCAAAAGGCTTTATTAAAAGAGAGATATGTGCACTATGTGAAGATTTAAGCATTATATTCTGTCATAGCATTTTATCCTTTTTAGGAAAGTGAAAACTGCATTAATATCAGATCTGTCGCCTAATATTTGTTCCAAAGTAGGTGTGGTTTGGGCTGCATAGTTTGATAAGAAGGTGGTCTGCCGTACTCCATTATAGAGAGGGCAGTCAACAATGATGTGCTGGACTGTGATTTGAGCATGGCAGTTCGGACAAGAAGGTGGGTCTGAGGAAGAGAGAAGATAAAGGTGAGTAAGGTGTGTATGTCCTATTCGTAATCTTGCAAGTGTGACTTCTTCCTTTCGGTTCGAGCGGAAACTAGATGGCCAAGACTGGAGTTTCGGTTTAATCCGAAGCAGTTTGTTGCCTTCTTGGTTTTGCCAGATGGTTTGCCAGTGAATCATACTTCGCTTTGTTATAAGACTTTTATAATCGGTGAAAGGAATTTTGAAAGAGTCATGAATTGGTTGCACAGTAGATTTGGCTGCGTGGTCGGCACTCTCATTGCCAGGTATGCCAACATGGCTAGCGACCCAACAAAATTTTATTACTTTCGTGTTCTTAGCAAGATGAGCCAGCAAGTTTTGAATATTACCAAGTAGGTAGTTATGATGCTTTCTTGGTTGCTGTAAAGCGAGAAGGGCACTCAGAGAGTCGGTAAAAATAATACTATGGGTATACTGCTTCAGCTTTATAGTTTCTAGCGCCATCTGAATGGCATGAAGTTCAGCAGTAAAGATACTGCATTCTAAAGGTAACTGATTAGAGATTGTTGATGATGGAAGAACAACAGCAGCACCGACGTGGTGATCAGTTTTGGAACCGTCTGTGTATATCATGGTATAAGATTCATATTTCTCAAGTAGAGATTTATGAAGCTGGTTTACATTCTGTGAAGAAAGAGTACTTTTCCCCCATTCTTGAAGGGACAGATCACAGGTGGCAGGGCAAAATGCCCACGGAGGAGTCGTGAAACTAGTGGTGGCTATTTTAGAAAGATCAAGCTGCCAATTATCAAGTAGTGAGCAAAGATGTATGCCAGCGGGTCGATTTATTGATGGATAAACGGCATACAAGTTCTCCCAATCTGGTGTAAATAGATGTTTCCACGATGGATGCAGGGGTTGGCTTTTTATTTTGACGGCATAATTCAGCAGTAAAATTTGTCTTCGTAGAGAGAGTGGGGGATCATGAGCTTCAGCGTACAGGCTCTGCACAGGAGATGTGCGGTAGGCTCCAAGAGCAATGCGAAGGCCACTATGGTGAATAGGGTCCAAAGCCCTCAAAATGCTAGGTCTAGCAGAGTTGTAGACTGGTGACGCATAGTCTAACCTTGATCTTACAATAGCATGATATAAATGAAGGAGTGTTTGACGGTCAGCACCCCATGTTGTAGCTGATAATACTCTCAAAATGTTTAGTTTCTTGAAACAGGTGGTTCTAAGTTCTTTAATATGGTCAAGAAAGGTCAATTTTTTATCTAAAGTTAATCCAAGGAAACGAATGGTAGGCACAACAGGTATATCATGGTTCCCCAGCTTTAGAAGTGGGTCAGGGTGGAGATTACGTCTTCTACAGAAATGAACTGCAACAGTTTTTTCAGGTGATATGCGGAACCCGTTGTCTGTGGCCCACGTTGTAATCTTATTAAGAGCTCCTTGCAATTGTCTCTCAATCATTCTCATGTTCTGTGAGTGACAAGATATACTGACATCATCTGCATATAAGGTAGTAAATACAGTGGCTGGAATGACCTTGGTAATTGAATTGATTTTTATAGTGAATAGAGTGGCACTTAAAACTGAGCCCTGTGGAACACCTTCTTCTTGGATGAATTTTCGGGAAAGAGTGGATTGAATACGGACCTGGAAGGATCGCTGCTTCAAAAAGTTCTGTATAAATCTTGGCATATTACCTCTGAAACCTAATGCATGTAGATCACGGAGAATTCCGTATCGCCAAGCTGTGTCAAAAGCTTTCTCAACGTCTAAATAAACTGTAGTCAAATGTTCCTTCCTTAAGAAGGCATTGCGAATCTGGTTTTCCATTTGTATCAATAGGTCTAAAGTTGATCTACCTGTATGAAATCCGCACTGCGATGAATTGATGAGGTTGTATTTGCTCAGCACCCAGGTGAGTCGAGAATTTACCATTTTTTCCATTATTTTTCCCATACAGCTGGTGAGGGCAATAGGTCGATAGTGACGCGGGTTGATTGGATCCTTGCCAGGTTTTAATAATGCTATGACATATGAGTGTCGCCAGTTATCAGGGAAAGTATCTTCTGTGAAAACCCGATTATATAGCTGGAGTAAGACACAAAGCGACTTTTCGCTCAGCTCTTTCAACATGACATAGTGTATTCCGTCAGGTCCAGCAGCACTGTGTTTCGAGCTGTTAAGAGCAAGCCGTAGTTCAATTATGGTAAAGGGACAGTTGTACATTTGATGGTGGTCTGTGTTAAAATTTAGGGTCTGCTTTTCAGCAAGAGACTTTAATTTCTGAAAGTTTGGCGAGTATGAGGATACAGCAGAGGTTTCAGCAAAGGATTCTCCGAGAGTGTTGGCTATGTCTTGAGGTAGTGAAACATCATTGCCGTTTATATTCAGTATTGATAGATGCGAAGGAGGATATTTATTATACATTTTTCTAATATTTTTCCAGATGGTTTGTGTTTTAGTGGACCGTGTAATGGTTGAGGCAAAACGTTTCCATGACTCTCTTTTACTTGCACGCTGAATGCGTCTAGCATTGGCTCTGGCTTTCTTAAAGTGTACTAGATTAGCAGCGGTAGGGTTTTTGCGAAATTTATTCCAGGCTTTATTTTTCTCTCGTTTAGCTTGATTGCATTCATTGTTCCACCAGGGTTTTGGTCTTATTCTATGATCTGTGCACACTCTTGGTATTGCTGCTTCTGTGGCCAGCAATATTTGATTTGTTACATAATCAACCGCATTATTTATTGACATATTTGAAACAGTTGTTTTCTGCAGGGTGGCTAGTTGCCTATATTTTTCCCAATCAGCTTTGGCAAAGTTCCATTTGGCAGTTTGATTATGACAAGGTGGAGAATTTGATTCTACACGGCAGACTATTGGATAATGGTCACTACCCAGTAGACTGTCATGAACAGACCAATCAAATAGCGGAAAAAGGACTGGTGAGCATATGGAGAGATCAATTGCTGAGCTTGACCCAGAAGGTAGATGAAAATAAGTGGGTAAACCAGTATTCAGTAGAGTCAGATTAAATTTATCTAAAAGCTTTTCTAGTATTTTTCCTCGTTTATCATGTATTCTATCACCCCATAGAGGATTATGTGCGTTAAAATCTCCCATGATGCAAAAGGGAGGAGGGAGCTGAGATACAACAGTTTCAAGATCAGTGTAAGAAATGTCTTGGTTAGGGGAAAGATATAAGGAAACAATGGTAAAAGAAAAAGGAAAAGATATTCGAGCAGCTACTGCTTCTAGATTTGTTTGTAACATTAATGGTCGGGAAGGGATATTGGAGTTCACTATAAGAGCAACCCCTCCATGAGCCGAATTGCTTAAATGAGAAACTCTATCTTTTCTGTAGATAACATGATGTTTAATTGAGGTAGCAAAAGAAGCTGTTAAGTTAGTTTCTTGGAGGCAGAAGGTAACTGGGTTATACTGGAGAAGGAGATCCCGAATATCATCAAGGTTGGTGCGATACCCTCTACAATTCCACTGAAGAAAACTGGGCATTATTTGGGTAAAGTGTGGTCCTCGGTTTCTGTCCGAGGTACTGTTGGCTTATGGTGACCAGATTTTCTTTTTGGGAAGTACGGTCTTCCTGTTTCCATCTCTTCTTCTGGGAAGAGATCGAGAACGGGATCTTCGCGGTCAGTGTTTTCTTCCATTTCAATCGAATCAGTTTTAGAAATATCAACACTTTTTGAGTACATTGGATTATTGGTAGAATGCGGAACAGTGATTGGTGTGTTAACAGCCTTGTTTGATTTATATGGTTTACCAGAAAGGGGCATAGCTTCCAAAATTGACCGAGCCCAATCTGACATTGATCTGTCTGGGGGAAACGTTACCTCAGTTTGAGTACCAGTCGTTATTCTTCTTTGCACAGTACTTGTTACCACAGTTGGTTTTTGGACTATTTCAGCAAAGCTGGGTCGAGTGTTAAATTGAGCCTGTACAGATTTTTTAGCTTCTTGGTACGAGATGTTTTTTTCGGCTTTGACCCGTTGAATGTTTTTTTCCTTTTTCCATAGGGGACAATCTCTGGAGTAGGTAGTATGTGGGCCATTACAATTTGAGCATTTGTGCTGCTCTGCTTTGCAGTCGGAGTGATTGTGCTCGCGTGAACCGCAGTTGGCACAAGTGGCTAAACCTCTACACACGTTTTGGGAATGCCCAAATTTTTGGCATTTAAAACAGCGTGTAGGGTTAGGAATGTATAATTTTATTTGACAATTCAGATAACCTGCTTTGATGGATGCTGGAGGTTTGGGGCTATCAAATGTTAGTATTATATTCCGTGTTGGAACTAGAGCATTGTCTCGTTTTGTGTATATGCGCTTTACATGCACAATTCCCTGGTCTTGCAATTCGTTTTTCAACTCTTCTTCTGAGAGATTTATGAGATCCCACTCAGCTATCACACCCCTGGAGGTGTTTAGAGTAGCATGAGGGGAGACAGTAATCGGTAATCCTCCAAAGGATGTCAGTTTTTGGAGCCGTTGTGATTGCCGTTCATCTGAGACCTCAACGAGCAAGTCGCCCGATCTCAGACGCTTAGTTGTTTTCGGAGATCCTATTAGATTTTCTAGGTATTTCTGAATTTTAAAAGGCGAGAGACTACCAAGAGACTTTTCTTGAGTAGAATGCAATACAAGGTGCATTGGATGCCTTCTTTGTAGTAAACTGTCAGTTTTTTGACGTTTAGCACTGCATGAGTTAGAGTCTTCTGTCTCATGAGCAGCCATATTAGGATCTTTATGTCCTGTAGAAGAGATCATTTTGCTCCTTTTAGCCCCGGAAAGATAGCTTTTCTTTCCAGGTTACCGGCCCCGCCACGGGGAGGCAGGAGCAGTGCCACAAGGGTAACCAAGCGGCTGAGTTAGTTTGGTTAGTAAGATAACAAGAAACAGAAAGGTGAATTTCCTTCCTGGAACTCTGCCTACTTTTTGTAGTGCAAAAGTTTCACAATACAAATAAATGAGGAAAACTGTGTTTAAAACCTAAAGAAAACTATTTGCTTTGCACACAATATATAGATCGCTTGGAAATCGCTTGGCTACACTAATAATCGCTTGGCACCCGGGGCCTGGCCAGAAAAGGAATGAATACTAAAAGCGTTATAGACATAGCTTTCAAAATCGTGAACTCCATCAGAGGACAATCTCTTCAAAGGAGAATTTTCAAAATGCAACTCGATGAAAAAGAACCAGATCTGATATTACACACAAATGTGAGGTGGCTGTGTCGGAGTAAGTTTCTACAGAGAATTTGAAACTTGCAGAATGAAATTAAAAAATTTGTTGATCAAAGGGGAGATCATTATCAGCAGCTACAAAATACGGAATGGTTGTGTGATCTGTCTTTTTTGGCAGATTTTACCAGTAAATTAAGTGATCCGAATTTGGAATTACAAGGAAAAAATAAAAATGTGAGTGACATGATTAGTAGTATTTCTGCATATAAATATCAATTTTTGGCAAAGGCTAAGGAGCTCAAAGAAAAAAGATTCATTCGATCATTTTGCAAATATGCAAGGTCATTTGCAAAGATATCTTGTTTTTGAATTTAATAGTGAGAAATATGTTTCTGAAATTGAGTAAGTTATGGATGATTTTGAAACCAGATTCAGCGATTTTAAAACAATTGAAGTTCAATACATTTCTTATCCATAAGTTTGCCGAGAAAAGTACCCAAATGTAAAAAAATGCAGTGAACTTTTAAATTGCTGTTTTGGTTCCACATATCTATGCGAATCGGCCTTTTCGTATTTAAAACAAAGACGAAGAATCGCTCTACTCTTACCGACTTGCATACAGAAGATTCTTTACGGTTGGACTTATCATAGTATATCCCCGATTTTGAAAGCTGGGCAGATGACTTAATCTGTGGCAAAATGTGCCACAAATTAAGTTGGCCACCCCTGATATATACTGATTCACAGAGGGCTCTTTTAGCTTGAAAAGGACTTCCCCACCTAAAAGTCCTTTATTCATTCCGCGAAATGAAGGTACAGATGATGCTGCAAAGCATCCTTCCATCATATCCTCAACAAATAATCTCTGTCTGAATAGCATAAAGAAGCAAATCTCTCCGAATTCTTTTTCTAATTAAAACAAATAAAAATGTATGACCGTTTCTAACTGCTTCTCAAGCAATTTTTTTATATAGAAAATAAATTGATTTGGGAGGCGCAATATGGCCTAAGTAGCCCTTGCGCCAGAAAACACCACAACAACAACTGTACGTTTTAGAAAATTTAAATTTCTACAATGACAGTAATGAAGTGGGGCAAATAACCTCATCGATGGAATGCTGGATAGGCATAAACAATAAAGTAAAGGAAGATTACATACAAGAGAAATAACCTTAATTAGTTAAACGTGAAAACAGACAACTTCCGTGCATGCTGTTACAGCAGAAGCAAACAAGAGAAAGAAAGGGCTTCTTTATAACAAGGATGGAAATAGAAAAGAAAGTTTTTTCCAACTCCATCACAATTAGACATTAAGCCAATTATCCGCAATAACCTATTGTTGAAACAAAGGCGGAAATCCTCGACAAAGGGATGTCATAATTGAGGCGATGCGAGTGTACCATCATCTTCAGAAACGATTTATTGTAAAAAGAATTTTATACTTTCTTTAATATAAAACTATTACAACAGTTCCTCTCTTTAAAAATAAAGATGGTAGACAACACTGCTTTTGATATTTGGAAGAATTGATGTCGAGCTTATACATCCAAGAGACATGGCGTCACTGCACAAATGCATTATATCTGTACAAATGTGTGTATTAACAGACAATTTGCATATTAATGCCGGATGAAAAATCCGGAATAACTGAAGAGGAGACCTACTGAGATCGACTAACTATAATCTCATTGAAGAGGCCTTCAATAATCCCACATTTTTTCATAAAACAGTTACCCGAGAGAACGTCATCCACCCATGTACACTGGTGTGCAAAACTTAAGGGCCAACACTATTTGTAATGTTACAACCACAAAATCTTTGCTTAAGGTACTCTTTACTGATGAAAGGCGATTCTGTCCAAGCAGCGATTCTGGACGTCAGCTAATCTGGCGAGAGGTTGGCAGGCGGTATCACCCCGCAAACATCACTGAAAGGGTTCGACATGGCGGTCAAGGTGTTTTTCTCTGGAGAGGCGTTATCTTGGATGGACGTACACAACTCCAGATACTGGAAGGCGGTGCACGCTACTGTACTGAGGTAATCCTTTCCCATGTGCGTCTGTTCCGAGGTGCCATTGGCCCCGAGTTCGTGTTTATGGATGATAATGCCACATCCCATCGCACTGCAGCTGTTGATATGCTTTCGGAAAGTGAGGACATTGTTCGCATGGATTGGCCTGCCCGTTCCACGATCTAAATCCCATCGAACACATGGCACGCTCTGGGGAGACGCCTAGCGGCACGTCCACACCCACCAGAATATGTTCACTAGCTGAAGATGGCGCTGACAGAGGAATGGACGATGTTACCGCAAGACTTATCAACCATATTGTTCTAAACAGGCGGTGCAAAGCCTTCATCGACATTAGGGGTAACCATATCTCCTACTGAGGACCACCTCTTCCCTTTGTTCCATCTTGGCAGTGATGCATCTGTATCGTGGCAGCCAGTGGTATGTTGCCATTTTTGAATAAAGTCCTCTGTACCGTTTTGTTTCTGTTGTTGTGTCGGTGTTACCTTCATCATTTCTGTACCTCACGAGGTTCCTTTGGTATGCTTTTCCCACGTCCAGTCCACTCCTATGAGAAACTACATGTGAAAACCTGAATGGTCCTTAAATTTTGCACACCAGTGTATGTGTATATGCGTAAATTGCATGTGTTCTCTTGTCGGCTTGCATGTTTTGTTGGCCGAAAAACTCCTCATAACGTTATGGTTTACGAGTTACAACACCACCTGACTGTTTTATAATAGACGACTGAATTCACCTGATCAGTCAGATTTATTTAGAAGGCAAGAAGAAATGCTTTAAATAAATTATCGAATTCTATGCTGAGTTTGACATTTCCTGAAATGCGCTCATCTTTCATTACTGGCTTTTTGAATGATGAAAATATAATCGTGATAGGAGACCTGAAGTTGGGATGCTGACCTTGATGCTGGATTTTTTTGCTGCTCGATTTCCTCGTTCATCGTTTAAATTCGCTGCATGTCCTGGTGTCCAGCTTAGGTTCACTGTCAGTTTCTTTTTCCTGAAGTATGCTAACTAGGCATGGAATTAATTTATCTATGGATGGGTAACAGATTCTAGGCGCTGGAAGTCGGTCTCAGACGAGGGTAGCGTGTATTTTTTCTCCCCGAAACCCGGGTTTTTCGTCCAGAAAACAGAAAATCGACCACAGAACACAACAATTTACAGACAATGTACACGGAGAAAAATGGCCTTAATCGCTGATGGTCCTGAAATTCTACAGCAACGAAAACAACAACCGAAAATATTTCTCATATTCGGGAGGCCAAAGGTCCCGAAGGCGGGGGAGTTGTGGTGTTTGGCTATCTTTCACAAAACTGTCTAGTTTAATCTGCCACGTCATGAGCACGTTTCGCAAATATATACCTGCTGGATTATTGTCTGCTAGTTTGAGATTACAAAGTTTCATACTTTGGTTTGTGAAGATATTCTCATTCTGGATGACTGGCGTGTCTACAAATTTTTACTTCATTATTCAATTAAAGTCTT
Source organism: Mastigoproctus giganteus (assembly GCF_048544385.1). Classification (NCBI taxonomy): domain Eukaryota; kingdom Metazoa; phylum Arthropoda; class Arachnida; order Uropygi; family Thelyphonidae; genus Mastigoproctus; species Mastigoproctus giganteus. The sequence continues at coordinate 65,873,457 of NC_143580.1, forward strand.
TGTCCACTTAAATGAAGAGGTAATTCGTAAGCTCCTATATAAAACTTTCACTGGTGATGTGCGAAAATATTCTTTAGCTACTCTCAAGGAATTGTCGTATATAGGATCCAGCCATTCCAGCAAAATTTCAGCTCAGAGTCATAAATTGGTTCCCAGTAATCCTGTCTTGGATGCCAGTCGTATAGCGTACTTGTAAGAGTGGTAGAGAGCCTCGATGCTCCAAATTATGTAGATCACGTACGACTCTATATTTTCATGTCGTGTCAAAAGCCCTTTCAATATCCAAGCATATCATTACTATATGTTCATTTCTTAAAAGGGCGTTACGGATGTTAGATTCTGCTTTTACCATGAGGTCTAGCGGTGACCTACCTTTCCTGAAACCATTCTGATATGGGTTAAGACGTTTTTGGGTTTCTAAAAACCATATTAGACCACCACGTATTATTCTTACTAAAATTGTAGACAGGCAACTGGTAAGTTCTATCGGACGATGGATAACTGGATTCGAAAGATCCTTTTCTGGTTTTGGAAAAGTCAGTATTATAGTGTCCCCAGTTTGTGTGGTAGGTTTCTTACAAAAATAAAAGTTAATTGGCCGAACAGTGACTCTCTGGACGTGCTGCTCTTGGTTTTGCTTTATTTAGTGCTGTATGTAGCCCGGTTATTGCGAGAGGCTGGTTATATGATAATTTCTGAGTAGATGGAAATTTAGTTTTTTTTTTTTTTTGGATTGCTGCTTATGAACCAAGAAGAAACCAAGAACAAATATGAAGCCGTTTTTTATGAGCTGTTCAGATCCCCGTAATGGATGATGTCCAATAAAATCTCCCATCACGCAAAATGGAGGAAGGAGCTGAATTACAGATCTTCCATATCTTGATATGAGCAAGCACAGTTTGGTGGTTTATATAGTGAAACTGCATGTAGCGTGATCCCCATCACAATTCTCACTGCAGCAGTCTCCAAGGAGGTTCGCATCTGTACAAATCTGGATGGAATATTTTAATTCACTAAAATTGCTACCCCACCAAGGGCAGTTGCTGAAATCGTTCGATCCTGGCTGTACAAAGTATAATGTTTAAGTGACAGTTTTACTTGAAGACTGAGATAAGATTCCTGCAAACAAATGCTTGCTGAGTTGTCTATATCGTCATCTGCATGCAGTTCAAGAATTGGTTTTTCTGTTTAGGTTTTTTCTTATAAGTCCATACATTCATTACTGTGTAGGTTCTTAGTTTCCCTTTAGAGCCTGTACTGGCTGCTTTGGGAGGAATACTTGAGCTTGGTGGCCTAGATATTTGGTGTATTTTGGCTTTGTTTGTCTTCTGTTCTTGTTGTTGCTTCGGCTATCAGAGGAAAAATCGCCGAGTCTGCTATGAGATGCTTGGCGATATTGAGATGCATCATTCCCTTTGGGACGATGCAGCAGCATATGATTTTTGAATCAGGACTTCATATCAATGTAAACTTTGAAAATCAGGAGTGTGCCTTTTGGAAAGGCAAGATGAGATACGGTGACCTTGTGCTCCACCGTATATTTCTGACTCTGCTTCTCCTTGTCCATATTTCACAGTCTTTGGAGAAGGTTGAATGGTTCTGCCTGAAGTTTGGGCATCGTAGGGGCTATTCAGTGCACTCGCTTTGGAATGGTCCTTTGATCCACAAGACGCACATACAGTTTCTTCCCTGCGTACTATTTGTGAATGATCAAACTTCCGGCATTTGTAACACCGTATCGTGTTCGGAATGTATGGTTTTATACGACAAATCAAATAACCTGCTTTCAATGTTCTTGGGAGAGTGGCGAACTGAATGAAGGATTATGTTCCTAGTTGTAACAAATATAGCATCTCTTTTAACAGAAATTATTTTGGCTCGAATTACTTCCTGGTCTTTTAATTCTCGAATTATTTCTTCTTCTGTGCTGTTTATTAAGTCCCATTCAGTTATCACCCTTTTCAAATAGTTCAAAGTCCGTGTGGAGTGACTTTAACTAGGAGTACCCCAAATACTGTAACATTGAGCTACAGTTCTGAGTGCCTTCTGTAATAGGAGGCTTAAATTAGCAGATCTGCTGACTTCAATCTGAGAACCATTTTAATATTTGTAGAAGAATAAGGGAAATTTACCTCAATATTAACCATATTGAGGTTAATATTGAGGTAAATTGAGGTAACAAAAAAATAAGAAAATTAAGACTGGAATTGGTTTGTATCAATGCTTTTTGCACTGACTGCAATTGCTATCTTGTTTTCTATCTGTACAGTCTGAATCAGAGAGACCAGCTTGAGCTGGGTTTAAGTGTTCCATAATTGCTCCTTTTTTTCCCCGGGAGTGTACTTTCATCCCGGGTTAGCGGCCCACCACGGGGAGGAAGGGGCAGTCCCACCTGCTGGTCAAGTGGCTGGTAGTTAGTGTGTTAATGATTAATCTTGTTAATGAAAAAAAGAAATTAACAGATGGCGATTTTACTTCTATCTTTTGTTATTTCCTTTAGACTTTAGATTTTATTAAAGAGAGATTTGGTTTTTAACGTCTCTTTGAAATGTCAGTGTTGTATTTTATATGGATCTCACTATAAATCACAACAGAAATCTCTTACTCACTAAATCTCGGGGCGCATGTTTTCTTGTGTTACAACGGGTGCATTAGGTTTTTTGATCTTATATCTACCACTTTTTGTTACCGGTGGAAATTTAGAAGGCGCAGATATAGAAGCAGATGATTGGACTCACTGGGATCCTCCTTTCCGAGTTCCACGGGTCACGCTGCAAGGTTGTAAACGCAAGATTCCAATGATACAACCCTGAAACCGATGTATGGGCATTGGAATCCAGTGATGCTAATCTGGAAACCCAGCAGCATCACTGGGAGGTCTCCTGATCACATAAAGGTGCCCACCTCGAGGAGCTCATGAATTCATGCTATTACCTCCTTATTCTAGCCCTGTAATCTGAAAAATAGAATATAAAAGAATATATATAAAGAATCCAGACTACAATACTCGTTGTTTAAAAAGTTACATATGATGAAGAAGTATTCTGTTGATGCAATGGTTTCAATGAATAAAGATTAATAAATCAGGTATGCAGATGCACCTAAAAGGGCAAAGCAGCATTAAAGGATGCAAAGAGTGTATATATAGGTTTGTATTAATATATTGAATTAAGTATGCATAAATGCATGTGGAAGTTACACAAGGTGCCAGTAACTAGAAGGGTGAGGAAAGTAGAAAAAGAAGTGTAGTAGATTTGTGAAAGGTGAAAGAATGTTAATATCTTAAAGGTTATGATGAATTAAGAGCATTATGGACTGAATTACCAAGGCAATAGATAGTGGGAGAACTGTAAAGTTAAATCAGTACATCAAAATGCTAATAAAATAAAAATAAAAATGCAAATAAATAAATTGAAAATGAAAATAAAATGATAGTGTTATAGCTGTCATCAGATATGAAGGGGAAACATATTTAGAAAATGGTCGAATATAGTTAATGCAAATATGCTTGATCTGATGTCAGCTGAAATAAATAAATATTGATACATAATCAGGTATTTCATCAGGGGACTACACCTGACCATGTATCAGGAACTGCGTTTCTATACTTGTCCACAGTAGTCGAAGAAAAGTGATAGGCAAAAAAGCAAGGAAAATGAAATTAGCACATTCTAATACTTAGGGACTGCCTTGTCTATACTGAATTAGAATGTGCTAATTTCATTTTCGTTGCTTTTTGGCCTATCACTTTTCTTCTACTACTGTTTATTTGTAGGCTTTACGGTTCAAGAGCAGCAAACGTCATAATGCGCCTAACTATGGTGATGTTAAATACATAGTTGTATCTGTATAGATGTTATTCAAGTTGATACTACGTTGTACAGTTTTATCTGTTCGAGGAAACCAAAAAATTTTGGTCACATGTGGCGTGTCTGCTAGGAGGTCAGAAATGCTTAAAGAGGTGTTCGTCGTGGAAAATGAGGTAAACATATCTTTTCGTTCAGTATTGTATTTGGGGCAATCAATAAGTAGATGTTGGACAGTGAGCTGAGTGTTGCACTTTGTGTCTTCTACTAACTATGGAGAAGCATAGAAACGCAGTTCCTGAAACATGGTCAGGTGTAGTCCCCTGATGAAATACCTGATCATATATCAATATTTATTTATTTTATCTGACATCAGATTAAGCATATTTGCCTTACCTATAATGTTTCCCCCCCCATATCTGATGACAGCCATAACACTATAATTTTATTTTCATTTTCAATTTATTTATTTGCATGTTCATTTTTATTTTATTAGCATTTTGATGTACTAATTTAACTTTACAGTTCTCCCACTATCTATTGCCTTGGTAATTCAGTCCATTCTCTTAATTCATCATAACCTTTAGGATATTAACATTCTTTCACCTTTCACAAATCTACCACACTTCTTTTTCTACTTTCCTCACCCTTATAGTTACTGGCACTTTGTGTAACTTTCACATCCATTTATGCGTACTTTATTCAAAAATTGATACAAACTTATATATATATATATATATATACATAACACTATTATATCAAATGAATATTTTTAACAAATAGGTATTATTAAATTTAAAAATCAAAGAAAATATCTCATTTATATTCTCACTTGAAAGTAATTTAATTTCTATTTTAATAAGTGATATCACTGTGCCTTTTTGCGTAATAATAGTTATGGTAATATAGTTAATTTCTATTTTTTTAAAAATATTTTGAAATAACTTTCAAATAAAAAAATACTCAGACACTGTTTTTGTGTTTAGATGATGCGTGTATATAATTAGAGGATATCCATGCTTCTACAATAATGAAATAATAATAAGTTTTTAATTTAAAAATGGCAACTTCAATTATACCGGTCAAATCATAATCGTATTTAAGGAAAGTTATAAGAAGTTATGCTGTTTAATTTTATGTGCGTTTTACGTTGAAGTTTTAAGTTTTTTTCTTTGAAAAAGGGTGTTTTTCAAACATTTTCTCGTTTTGCATAATAAGAACACCGTTATTGTATTTATACATTAAGAAATATATATAAATTGTATATATTTTTATACGTGTAGCAATTTATCATATTTTGTTGCCTCACCAAATGCTATTTGCTTATTTTAATTTGTTAATCTTAAAACTTAAACAGTTTCACTTCGATTTGTCATCAATGTTGAAGGAATATGCAAAACACTATGCAGGGAAATCGAACTTAACCGGATTCACACCAAAATAAGATTATATGAATTAGAATTTAAATCTACTTTTGTCTAAAGTGAAGTTACAGATAATCATGACGCTCATTTCAATTGAGGAAGAAAAGTGTTTGAATACGAATGGTCTGCAGAAGCATGCATATCTTCAATGGTTGTGTGACAAGTTCACAAATGATCCTTTGGGTGTGTTAATCACAATGAAATCTTAGAAGATGTCTGTCATTGGTTAAAAAAACATCTTCGTTAAAGTTAATGCATTTCTTTTCTAAAGTATGTAAAATTTCAACCTTGGCTGGCGACCTTCGAAATGGGAAGAATGCGACAACTTCCTATAAACAAACAGTATCTGATGGACTTTTAGAAGAGAATTATTTAAAATTCCATTCAACGCATATCCTAATTGTCTCCCCTTTGAGTCGCGCCTTATCTCCATAATTTCCCTGTCAGCTGTCAGATCTAGGCCATACTTGCCTTTGTAACGGGGGGCGTTAAAAAAAGTAGGCTTTCGTTGCACGTGAATTAGAGCAAGCACGGGATAGAAGATAGCGATAGGAGTAGTCTAATAAACACGCCCATCTTTACAGAGTAAAGTGAGGAACGGGGGATGATGGAGGGGGAACAGCGAAAATGAACTACCGAGTCTTGACACTTAAAAGAGTTCACCCCCTTCTATAGTAGCGTTTTTATTATTATTTTGGTCAATCGGTAACAATGTAGGAGCATGCAGGGACACGTGAGTGGCTCTGTCAGGTCGCCTTATCACTTCAGGGTCACAATTTCTGTTTCTTTTGGTATTCGATCAAGATGTGACGTCATGAATAGGCTGGACGGAGGTATAAAAGTTGGAGGAACTCACAAAGTGACCACGAGTGATTCTCAGGACCAACAAACAGCTCCACCATGATCCGGGTATGTTCTCTATTACCTTCTCTTAGAATTACTTTCTTAGTTTATAAGGAAACTTGTGTTATAGTGGTAAAAGAGTAGAGTCACAGTACAGCCTATTCGGTGGCTAATATTCTATCAGCTTCTTGACTTTCTGTCTCATTAGTAGCTTAACTTATTTAATGTTGTACCTCTCTGTAATTATCTGAAAGGCGATACGCACAGAGATGCAATTACAGTTAATGCGTCTCCTCGTGTCGCATCCGGTTTACGAAGGTTTCTAAAACGCATAATTTAGCTCGTGCACCGTTAACGTCCCCTATAAACGTTTATTGTTCTCCAATGCGATATGAAACGATCTACAGATGCCTATAATATTAATATTTTAATTTAATGCAATATATTTCTCACCTTTTATAAGCTAACTCTCATAATTATTATGAATTACATTCTCTCCTGTATTGCGTGCTCTCCTACTCTCTGTAAGCGACTTCCATTAAGCCAATTCCAAAAAGAACTAACTTTTAAATAATTCAAAAACGTTTTCACAAATTTTCTAAAGCTAAAAGAACGAAATCAATACAATTTTTAACGATTACTTTAGTAAGGAAAATTTCCTAAATGTTTTTAATATCATTATTTAATCCCATTTTTCATTAATCCGTGTTTTATAATAATCTCTGTAGCTAGTCAGATGTAGAAGACCATCGGAATTATCAAAACGAGAAATGTCTATTAAGTCTAAGTCGATTGAGGCCGGTTTATCCATTGCCAGGATGAAATCCGGAGTATCGGGATGAAAACCTACTGCATTGTGTACGGGAAATTCGTCCAGAAAAGGACACTGCATACTGGGCATAAAGAAAGAAGAAATTTTCAAAAGGATTTCCATCTGGTTTACTAAGACATGTGCTAGAACACCTGAAATTGTCATAGAGATGCACTCTTCTTTCTAATGAACAAATTACAAACGAATTCGAGAGTCAGAGTTCTTAAAATGCTCAAGCGTTTTGTCATTGAAAGGGAATGTCAACTGGAACAAATCAGTGGTGTTAGCCTAATGCTTTCTTTTCAAACTTTAGTGAAAGTGCCTTTAGAATTATTGCTTTTCTAGATGCATAGCCCTTTCTGGACAACTAGGTAAATAGAGTAAATAATAAGGAAGCATCTGGTATAAAACTCCGCGGGATACGTATTTAGAAACTTAAAGAGTAACAGTGTCTTTTTTCCCCAAAATGACAAATTGTCCCTCTCGGACTCACGAACGACCCAGTTAGTCGTTCACAGAGTCGTGCAGGCAACGCGTTACATTTCTTTAGCTGCGAAAAGAGACAGAACTGGTTCATGTCGAAGAGTGATTCCTTGCGATCTAAGTAAAAGTCAGCACTCTCATTCTTCAACAGAAATAATGGGATCACATCGATGAACGAGCTCGCTTTTTCTCGCTGTCCCTTTCAGACAGGTTCTGCATTTTAAGGTGTAATTTTAATTAGAATCGAGTCAGCAATACATGGTACAAATTTAATTGTAAGTCATTAATATATTTCTTCATATAAATGCATTTCTTTTTCAGGCAATCGTTGTTCTCTTCTGCCTTACTGCTGTTCTAGCTCAGCATCCTTACTATGGAGGCCATCCTGGCCTTTACAATGGTCGCTATGCTGGATACTATAGAGTAAGAAAAAAATTCATTCTTTTATAAAAATTACTTCTTGGCAATCATTTAAAAAGTACCATTAGGTGCAATTTTATTCCATCACTGAAGAATGAAACAATCTGTGCTTTTAGGGAATATTTATTCTCTGAACGAGTTTTGGCTTCAAAGCTTTATTTATATTCCTTCATTTGTCTTTTTTTTTTACTTTAAATTTATTATTTATTTATTTTTATCTTTCATTTTTAAATTCGATTGTAAATTTAATTCCTTTTTATTTTGATTTTTAATTTAATTTTTTTAATTGAAATGCATTCATTTTTAATCCAGCTTATTCATTATTATTTCGATTTATTTCAGGGTGGCCTCCATCCTTATTATGACGAAGTACCAAAACCTTTCGCCTTCACCTACGAAGCTCCGGCCATTGGTGGAGCCAGCGCTCGCCAAGAATCAGGTGATGGTTCCGGACGAGTTGTTGGTGCCTACAGTCTGAATGACGCCGATGGCCGCCAGAGGGTGGTACAATACGTTGCAGATGATACTGGATTCCACGCAGACGTCCAGACCAACGAACCTGGAACCGAGAACCAAAGTCCTGCTGACGTCTCCTTGAGCTCTGCTCAACCCCCAGCTTCCACTCTCGCCCACAATTATGGACCTCATGGATTATACGCTGGCGGTTACGGACATCCGTACGGACGCGGCTTCTACGGTGGACCTCACGGCAGATTATACTAGATCCAATACTCACTAGCTTCCGTCCATTGATTTATTTCCGCTGTGCCATGGACCTCTGGGCTTCGCTCAACACACACAAAACAGGGCATTATTCAGTTGAATAGTCAGGTGGTGCTTGAAATGTGGCTAAATTACCAAAAGCTTCGCTGTGCTTTGTATCTCTAAGCATTGCTTCTTTTCATTGTATGTACTTTGTCTGTTATCCGCGTTATTTGGTCTGTGTGTACGTTTATGTGAGTGTATGAAAGAGATCGGCTTGTGTTAAGTTACTGAATATGCATTACACACATATTTACATATAATTCCGCCGTATGTTGTACTGCCCATGAAGTATTAATAAAGGTTGATATATATAAATATCTGAGTTTTGTCTCCTGTTTTAAAACGTTTCAATACTTATGCACACACAATTTAGCTCTAGAGAAAAGATAAACTGTTGAGGTGTTTGTAGCCTGTTTAAAAGTCGCTTACAGATTTTAAAAAGCAAGATAATGTACTCAATTGTAGTTTTAAAGATCAATTTACCTTTTAATACTTACAATACTAGACAAAACATGTTCCAGTAATATTATGCTCCCTTAAAAACTTAAAAGAAGCTTTTTCTGATACGATCTAGGTCCTTCACAACGAGTTGCCTCGATAATGCACTGCTTCAACTGTGAAGATGAAAGAGGAGAGGTTTTGTATGAGACAGCCAAATCACGTCAGAATACATTTTTCGTTCTTTCTTTTTAAAATCTGGCTTGCAAAAAGCTTATAAAGAAGGCCCGCACTGTTCACCTATAATCTAAATTCACACGTTGCCTAAGCTATGATTAGGAGCTTGAATAATAACTTAAAGTTTCCTCTCTACGATTGCCTACCATAGCTTCTCTTATGCTGTCAATTCACGATCGTGTCAAGACTTTTAAAGACCTCGATGCAAACGAGGAAATGTGACCTCTCTAAAATGGAAAGGGCTCGGTGTAAGTTTCCATCTCTCCCAAAGATAAAAAGATTTGTTAATTTTTCCGTCCTCTGAAAGCTACAGCTTGATTTGATTTTGATTTTTTGTGGCTCAAAAACAGCAAGGTTATAGTGCGCCATGGAAAGATTAAAATTCAAAGCAGATAAAGACTGGTTACTTTTAAGAAGGTTACTTCGTCGAAAGGTTCATATATATACAGACATATGAATAAATAAAATCAGTGCAATGATAAAAGCAAATTTAATCAAATTTAAAAACTGCTGACTCATTGTCATTTAAAATCTGACTGAGTGTATACAACTCAGTCTGATGGGTAAAAGCAGTAAAACGAACATTTCTAAAACTGGTACAATCACATAAAATGTGTTGAACGGATAAAACGGTGTCGCATTGCTCGCACATAGGAGGGTCATCAGCCATCAGCAAAAAGGAGTGTGTCACATGACAGTGTCCTATGCGGAGCCGAGCAAGAACAACTTCCTCTTTGCGATCCCTGCATAAGCTGGACCGCCAAGGATGGATCACAGGCTTAATTCGATATAGTTTGTTTATACTAACCAGGCGATGCCACGAATCTTCTACTGAGATTGTAAGTTACTAGGGATCAGTTGCCTGTAGTCTGTATAGGGGACTAACAAGTCAAGATTATTGTTGTAGTTGGGGTTTTAAGTACAATAGCTACTTATTGCACTTATGGAAGTGGTGCATACTGCCTGCGTTTGTTGATTTAGAAGCAGTTAAAAACGGTTATACAATCCTATTCGTTTTAGGAAGGAGAAGAATTCTGCAAGATTTGAATTTTCGCCTATAATATGGCTAAGTGACAAAGGTTCCTTTAAATTTGACAGAGAACTGAAAGACATTAGTCCAGCATTATTATATAGAGTACAGTCCAGAAGTATGTGTTTGACTGTGAGTGGTGTATGACAATGACTACACTGGGGAAGATCATTTCCTGACAAAAGAAACAGATGGGTTAAATGAGTATGGCCGATTCTGTCTGTTTGCTATGGAGCTAGAAGCCCATAATTTTGGTAAGGGTTTTATTTGGAGTAGTTTATTATGGAATTGCGTTTGCCACTGAAGAGTCCATTGATCTTTACATATTCTTTGTATATTCATTTTATAATCTGTGACCGGCACTAGGGAATTTGTTGGGGCTGAGCTGGATGGATTTTTGGCAGCATCATCTGCAATTCGGTCATATACAGAGGATCATAAAGTATTGACCAATTAGGATGGGTCACCTGGCTTTGGATCTTGATTGCATAGTTCAACAGAAACATCTTTCTTCTGATATTTAGAGGAGGTTCATTGGCTTCAATATACAGACTTTGCACTGGAGATGTTCTGAACGCACCTAATGCTGCTCTAAGAGCTGAATGTTGAATAGGGTTCAGGCGAGATAAAACACTCTCCCTAGCAGAATCGAAAACAGGCGCCCCGTATTCCAGTCGTGATCTAATTATGGTTCTGTATAGGTGATTTTGATTTTTGTGGCTCAAAAACAACAAGGTTATAGTTCGCCAGGAAAAGATTAAAATATAAAAAGATATGACTGGTAACTTGTAAAAAAGTTACTTCGTCGAAAAGTGCATATACACCGTTATTCAAAACGATTCCTGCGCAGACTAGATTTGATTTGATTTCATTTGGGTTTTATTGGTGCATCAGCAACGAAGGCTATAATGCGCCAAATACAGGTCATATATAAAAAGTTAAAACATTCTGTGACCTAATTAGTTAGGCCACCATGTCGAGATATAACATAGATATAAAAGGTATAAAAGTAAAAAATATATCAACAAAGAAATAACAATGAAAGGTAAATTTTAAATACGAGTAAAAAGGTTTATTGATTTTAAATAGCTAAAAACAGCAGACACATTGTCATTGTCGGATAAAATCTGACTGAGTGTATAAGGCTCAGCCAGATGACTAAAAGCGGTAAAATAAAAATCACGTTCTTGTCTAAAACGTGGACACTCGGTTAAAATGTGACGTATACTTAAATAGATGTCACGGTTCTCACACATAGGACAGTCAACTGCCCTCAGCAGAAATGCATGTGTAAGATGACTGTATCCTATGAGGAGACGAGCTAAAACAACTTCCTCTTTGCGATTCCTGCGCAGACTAGACTGCCAATGTCGGATTACAGGCTTTATCTGTGACTTGTGACTTGCTCATGCCAAGATTGTTGCCATTGGGACAGTAATTTACAGTGTATTAGCTGCCTGTAGTCTGTATAGGGGACTAACAAGCAATAAGTGTTATGGGGTTCTGATGACCTAGCCGCAGCATCTGCCAGTTCATTTCCCACGATCCTAATGTGGCTTGGAATCCAGCAGAACCGAATGTCGAAAGAACACTCGGACAGAGAATGTAGCGTCTGCTGAATCCCAGTCACAAATGGATGAGGATTATACCTCATACCCGATAAAGCCTGCAGTGTACTTAGAGAGTCAGTGTACACCATACACCTTTGATACCTATTGGTTTTAATGTGGTCCAAGGCTAACTCTATAGCATACAACTCAGCTGTATATATGCTGCATTCTTGGGGAATCTTTCCAGATAATGAACGACCTGGAAAGATAGCAGCAGATCCAACAGACAACTCCGACTTCGAGCCATCAATGAAGACAGGCAAGAAGTCGGAATATTCGGCCCGGTGGGCAGCGTAGAGTTGGTGGTAGACAGAAGATGACGATATATTGCCTAAGGGCTGGTTTGTCAGTGAACGAAGAATCAGAAAACTTGGGAGTTCAATTTGAGGAATACCCGTCTTCAGCCTCTTTGAATTGGTGGAGTCAATATCAGGTTGATGCAAATCCGTATTATTCGAATTTGCAGTTTTAATTGGGGGAAAGTTGTCATATTTCGTGTTTTGCTCCTTTTGGCACTGGGGGTTTGCTTTACCTTCCAGGTTTCCGGCCCCGCCACGGGGAGGCAGGAGTTGTGCCACTAGGTGACCAAGCGGTTGAGTTATTTGGTTAGTACTGTTAGAAATAGAAACAGAAAGGTGGCTTTCCTTTCTGGGCATTTTCCTACTTCTTGTAGTGCGAAAATGCTGCAGTAATTTATAAATAAAGAAAACGGTAGTTGGAACGAAATATAATTTGTTCAAAGGCTCTTTGGATACAACGCTTTTTGGAACGCACAGAAATCACTTGGTCACAGAACGCTTGGCACCCGAGCCTGTTATGGAGTGTTACTTTTGTACAATTGAAGCTTTGGTTTGGTTTGGTTTGGTGTTTATTGGCGCATCAGCAACTGAGGCTATAATGCGCCAAATACCGGTCATATATAAAAAGTGAAGATATTCAGTGACCTAAGTAGTTAGGCCACCATGTCGAGATATAAAAGGAGTAAAAGTACAAAACATATGAGCAAAGGAATGCCAAATGAATTTTAAATTCGATTAAAAAGGTTTACTGATTTTAAAAAGTTAAAAACAGCAGACACATTGTCATTGTCGGATAAAATCTGACTGAGTGTATAAGGCTCAGCCAGAGGACTAAAAGCGGTAAAATAAAAATCACGTTCGTGTCTAAAACGTGGACACTCGGTTAAAATGTGGCGTATACTTAAATAGGTGTCACAATTCTCACACATAGGACAGTCATCTGCCCTCAGCAAAAAAGCATGTGTAAGATGACTGTGTCCTATGCGGAGCCGAGCTAATACAACTTCCTCTCTGCGATTCCTGCGCAGACTAGACTGCCAATGTCCGATTACAGGCTTTATCTGATAGAGCTTGTTTGTGACTTGCTCATGCCAAGATTGTTGCCATTGGGACAGTAATTTATCGTGTATTAACTGCCTGTAGTCTGTATAGGGGACTAACAGGCAATAACTGTTTTGGGGTTCGGGTGACCTGGCCGCAGCATCTGCCAGTTCATTTCCCACTATCCCAATGTGGCTTGGAATCCAGCAGAAACGAATGTCAAATGAACACTCAAACAAGGAATGCAACGTCTGCTGAATCCGGGTCACAAATGGATGAGGATTATACCTCCTACCCGATAAAGCCTGCAGTGAACTTAGAGAATCAGTGTACACCATACACTTTTGGTACCTATGGGTTTTAATGTGGTCCAAGGCTAACTCTATAGCATACAACTCAGCTGTATATATGCTGCATTGTTGGGGAATCTTTCCAGATATAGAAAGACCTGGAAAGATAGCAGCACATCCAACAGACAACTCCGACTTCGAGCCATCAGTGAAGATAGGCAAGAAGTCGGAATATTCGGTCCGGTGGGCAGCGTAGAGTTGGTGGTAGACAGAAGATGGAGTTGTGGACTTTCCCCAATTTTTAAGGGAGAAGTCGCATGATGGAATGCGAGCATGCCAGGGTGGAAGTGATTGCCTTGGTGACTGGGCAACATTGTCTACCGTGATGTCGAGCTCTCTGAGCAGATCTTGGACACGGATACCAAAAGGCCGATTGGCAGTCTGACGAGTGTTATATAAGTTTTCCCATTGTGGCTTGAAAACGGACGTCCACGTAGGGTTGTCTGGCAGGGATTTTAATTTAACAGTATATTTTAAAGACAATTGCTTTTGTCGCAATGACAGTGGTGGTTCAGATGCTTCAACATATAAACTCTGGACAGGGGATGTTCTAAATGCTCCAGTAGCAATTCGGATGGCTTGGTGGTGGACTGGGTCCAGCCATCTAAGTACGCTGTTTCTAGCCGATGTGTACACTTGGGACCCATAGTCTAGTTTAGATCGGACAAGTGCACGATAGAGGCTGAGCAAAGTGGAGCGGTCTGCTCCCCATTTATTGGAGGAAATAGAGCGTAGGAGATTCAGCCCTCTTGTGCACCTTGTCCGAAGTTGACGAATGTAAGGTAAAAATGTCAACTTCTTGTCGAAAATGAGCCCCAAGAATTTTGTCTCAGGTGCTACTGGAATGATGTCTTGTCCGAGTTTAAGTTCTGGTTCAGGGTGAAGGTTCCGTTTGCGACAAAAGTGTACGCAAACGGTCTTCTGTGGCGAGAACCTAAAACCATTAGTCACTGCCCAAGAGTTGACGTGGTCTATGGCATGCTGCAATTGTCTTTCGATGACCCTCATATTGCATGACTGCAAAAAGATGCTAAAGTCATCTACAAAGAGGGCACTGTTTACGGTAGGAGGAAGTTGTTCGGTTATAGAGTTAACTTTGATTGCAAAAAGCGTAACGCTTAAAACTGATCCCTGTGGAACTCCCTCTTCTTGGCAGAATGGTCGGGAGAGGGTGGATCCCACACGAACTTGGAAAGACCGGTCTGTAAGGAAGTTTTTGATAAAGAGGGCAATGTGTCCTCTAAGACCAAAGTTATATATATCTTTTAAAATTCCATATCTCCAAGCCGTGTCATACGCTTTTTCCATATCAAAGAAAACTGACACCTGGTGCTCACGTTTTAGGAAAGCATCACGTATAGATGTTTCCAAGCGGATTAAATGGTCAAGTGTTGACCGATTCCTTCGGAAGCCACACTGTATCCTGGAAAGGAGGTCATTAGCTTCTAAATACCACAAGAGACGAGCATTGACCATTCTTTCCAGGATCTTGCACAAGCAGCTCGTCAGAGCAATAGGACGGTAATTGTTTGGTGTTTTTGGATCCTTTCCTGGTTTCGGAAAGGGGAGGATAGTTGCCACATGCCACGAGTCCGGAAATGTCTCTTCAATATAGATTCTATTATAGAGACAGAGCAAACGATCCATGGATTCCGATGAAAGATGTTTAATCATCTCATAATGGATGTCGTCTGGCCCAACAGCACTCGCCTTGGAGAGTAAGAGTGCTGCTTTCAGCTCCCACTGTGTAAAGGGCTGATTGTATTCCTCGCGATTGTTAGAGGACAGCTTTAGGTGATGTTTTTCTGCTCTCTGCTTGTGTGCGAGGAACTCTGGGGGGTAAGCTGTTTCTGAAGACACTTTAGCAAATGTCTCCCCTAGAGTATTTGCAATTGCAGTTAGATCTGCAATTGTACATCCATTATGTTCCAGGATCGTTGAAGGGTGTGAGTTGTATTTGCCCTTCATTTTCCGAACTTTGTCCCAGATGGCTTTGGGATTGGCGGCCCTTGTAAGGGAAGATGTAAATTTGATCCAAGATTCCTTTTGGCTCTGACGTCTAATGTACCGTGCTTTGGCACGTGCACGTTTAAAGGCTATTAAATTATCTGTGGTGGGGTAACGGCGGAAAAATCCCCATGCTTTATTTTGAGCCTTCCTAGCCGCTGTGCATTCTCCATTCCACCATGGTTTTGGAAAACGTGGAAAACGGGACGATGTCCTGGGAATTGCAACTGCTGCTGCCTGGGCTATACTTTCTGTGACGTTTTTAACTGCCTCATTAATTGACTCCTGGCTGACTATGGTGGTATTAAACGTTGCCAGATGACGAAAGGCATTCCAGTCGGCATGATCGATCTTCCAACGTGGTATCCTCGACTGGTGACATTGTCTCCCATTTGAAATGGTGGATAACACGGGGAAGTGATCACTACCATAAAGGTTATCTTCAACCTCCCATGTACTCAGAGGCAGGAGGGAAGAGGAGCAGATGGAAAGATCAATAGTAGTAAATGTACGGGTAGCCGTGTGGAAAAAGGTGTTAGATCCCACATTTAGAAGGGCCAGATCATTGTTTTCAAGCAATCGCTCGATAATCCGACCCCTTCTGTTGATGTCAGAACTACCCCACAGCGGATTATGTCCATTAAAATCCCCTAATAATAGGAAAGGGGGTGGCAGTTGCTTAATGAGATCATCAAGGTCTGCCTGGGCGGTGTCGTTCCCAGGTGGCAAATAAATGGAGCAAACAGTTAGTAGGAACTCTACTGTAAGACGAACTGCTACAGCCTCTAGATTAGTGGTAAGAATCACAGCTTGAAAGGGGGTGTGGTTACCCACAAGGATAGAAACTCCTCCGTGGGCAGGTCCATCCCCAGCTCTGTCTCTGCGAATAACTGAGCAGTTACGTAAGTAAGGATCTTCATTTGCCGTTAAATATGTCTCCTGTAAGCAAAAGCAAGTTGGTTCATGCTTACTCAGGAGAGCCTTGATGTCATCTCTATTTCTACGAAATCCACGGCAATTCCATTGGAGAAATTTAAATGTACCCATTATTTTGATTTACTGGGTCCGTCTGGTGGCTTCCGAAGGGCTGAGGGCTTCATTTTCTCAGTCCTGGGTTTATCTCTCTTTGGAAAGACTGGACGTTGGCCTGTATCCATTTCTTCTTCGTCTTTCGCAAAGAGTTCCAGGACAGGGTCGTCCTGTACCTCCTTATTTTCGACATCCATTGTCTCTTGAATTGTAGATGTCTGCTCCCCTTTCTTCTTGGTTTCTTTAGTACTCTGTTTTGGAAGTGGTGGAGCACTAGGAGGTACGGATATAGCAGTGGCGGCTGACTGTGATTTTTGGGTGGGCTTTTCGGAACTTAATAAATAGCGCGCAATGGGGGTAAAAGACTCCCTTGGTGGAATACTCATATCAGTCTGAGTACCAATGGTACTTTTCCCAGAAGCTTTCTGGGCATATGAGGGCTTGGCGCTATTTATAGGTTGGATGCGTCTTCTGGCCTCCTGATAGGAGATGTTTAGCTCTGTTTTTAGTTTCTGAATTTCCTTCTCCTCTTTCCACCGCTGGCATGCTCGAGAGTATGCAGGGTGTTCCCCTTGGCAGTTTGTACAACTTGGCTTAGAAGCTAAACATTCCTTGCTCTCATGGTCTTTAGCACCACAGCGAGCACAGGCGGGGTTGCCACGACAAGCTGTTTGAGAGTGGCCATACTTTTGGCATTTAAAGCACCTCAGTGGGTTGGGGATATAAACCCTCACTGGGCAGTTTAAATAGCCTGCTTTTATGGAACTTGGAGGCCGTGGGGTGTTAAACGTTACGATGAGAACTCGGGTAGGGACGAGATTCCCATCCTTCCGCATCGATATTCTTTTGACAGCCGTCACTCCTTGCTCTTTAAGTTCAGAGCAGATCTCTTCTTCAGAAACATGAAGAAGATCCCACTCTGATATGACACCGCGTGAGAAATTCAAGGTTTTATGGGGAGTAACGATGATCGGTAATCCCCCTAAAGATGTGGCTTTCAGTAGTTGCTGTGCATGTTTTTGGCTTGCAGCCTCAACTAAAATGTCTCCAGAACGTAGCCTTTTGACAGATTTTGGGGATCCTGTCAACCCTTCTAATCCTTTCTGGATGAAAAAGGGTGACATTTTCCCGAGTGCCTGCTCTCCGGTGGAATGGAGAATGAGGAAAAGCGGTGTGACAGATGGTGGTGTATCCTCAGTTCTGGCTCTTTTTGCACAAGTATTTTCTGTGGTTTCGTCTCGGTTAGGTAGGGGCCTTGTTGGGGCCCCAGAAGAAATAGAATTTAAATTACTCATAAGAGTAAAGAAAAAGTGTCTGATGCCTAAGTACCTCACCCACCACGGAGCCCTACGAGGGGGCGCCCACTCGTGAACTAGCAGGTACTGCGTACACGAATGGGACGCCGAGTTCGCTTAGAACACCATACCCACGTTACCAATAAGTCTTTATCCGACCCAGGACCATAGGGAGGGAGACTTATTGGAACGCAGTTGACCCTAGCAGTATAATACCACCCGCCGATTGATCCCAGTCGAGCCGGTCCGGGACCACCCGTCTCGTCGAAGCAGGGGCCAAAGTGGTGTATTAAGGCTGGGCCCCTCAACCACCAGGATCCCCCTTTCCGCTTCCACGGGTCGCGGCGCACGGCTGCACACGCCGGATTCCAATGTTGTAACCCTGGAACCAAGGTATGGGCGTTGGATCCCAGCGATGCTAATCTGGAAAACCAGCAGCATCACTGGGAGGTCCCCTCACCACGTACAGGTGCCCACGTCGAGGGGACAATTGAAGCATAAGAGGGAGTTTTATTAGAAACTAAAAACCGTTTTTTTGCTTCTTAGTATGGCACCTTGGGTTCGACTTTGTACTTTTTAATGTTCTTTTTTCTCTGCTATCCAGTGGTAACAGCGAATATCGAAGTTACTTTTGAACCAATCAAGGATATTGAACAAATAATGCTAAACTCGGAGGCATATTTCGGCTGCCATTTTAAAACTTTGTTGATTGCTCAGTTCCTAGGACACTTATTAAAACTTTAAACTCACTGTTTGCTTTCCGATGTCGTCCTTCCTCCCCTTCGTGTGAGGGATCTGCCTTTCCGATTGAATGAAACTGTAGATGCTAAAATGCGTTCCTTACGAAAAGCTTTTTACTGCGTATTAATTACCCAATAAAAATACACTCCCGCTCCATTAAATTTATATTCCGGGGCTTTCAGCCTCCTACACAACATACAAATCGACCCTGAGCAGCATTTGCACAGATATAATACAAGATTTAAAAAAAAAAAGACTAACTGAACCAACAAACCACATAAACTAGTGCACTAATTCCAAAGATGTGCCAGTTCCCCCATCCAACAACAACCCATTATAAAGTAAACGGCACTTAACTTCCCCTTAACTCACCTTTTCTACGTGCTGCGTAACTTAAGAATACTTTCGCCATACAAACACATTAAAATCTAATAATAATGACAATATAGGAAGTTCTAAATCATTTCAAAGTTTAAGTAAGATTGTAAACGTAATTTGAAACCTTGCTCTAAATTGAAAGTTGGAAAATGAAGAACACCTAATGAATATTCATAAATTCAAAACTCTCTCAAACTTTTCACAAATATGCTTTTCTCGACATAAAAGAATGTCACCCAATGAAGACGAATATAATCAGAACTGATTCGACAACCTTTCTCAAACGGGAAGAGTTTGGGGTAGTTTGTAGTCCAGTATAACGTCTTCCAGTAAGACAAAGATTATGAAATAAGAAATTTAAATAAAAGGGGTTGGATGTAGTCCGGGAATAACTCGCGTGGTCACTAAAGCACACATTAAGCGATCGAATCCACAACTGCCACAAATAAACTGCGAAATTAGCCTGATTCACAGCTATTCATGACAGTTGGTAGATTGTATAATTCAGGCTACTTTTAATATTTTATTTTCAATTTTGTGTCAATCTGATTTCTTCACTGAGCATTTTAACTACTAATATAATACTAATTAAATAAAAATTCTAATGACACTTTAACATATATTTAGAAAATGTTTAATACAATTTGGAAGATTTATTTCTAAAAAAATAATTTGAACTGGACTAAAACACCGTTTTATATTTACTATCCCTTTAATACAGAAATATGCGATCTTTTCATTGCTACATAGATTGTATCGATATTGGTCTCTGTGACTATTTGGCTTGGTCAAAACGCTGTCTGCCTTAGGAATATAATTTAAAGCGTATTATTAGCCTGTAGTCTGTATAGGGGACTGACAGGCAATGATTATCCAGGGAAATGGCTGATTTGGCAGCGGTATCAGCTAATTCATTTCCCCCGGATCCCAATGTGGGGCTTGGGATCCAGCAAAAGCCAATTCCACGAGAGAAAAAAGAATCTGCTGGATCCTGGACAGGATGGGATGAGGGTTATACCTCACCGATACTAGAGCCTGTAACGCGCTAAATGAATCCCAATAAATCGTATACATTTGGTAGTCGCTATTTTTAATGTGATCTAGGGCTGTTTGTATTGCACGCAACTCCGCAGTATAAATGCTAGTTTCTTATGGGATCTTATTAGATAAAGTTTTGTGAGGGAACACAACAACAGATCCCACATAACATTCTAACTTTGAGCCATCTGTATAGACTGGCAGAAAGTCAGAATACTGCTATGTGATGCAGAGAGTTGCTGGTAGACAGATGGTGGTGTAGTAGCCTTCTCCCAGATCTTAAGGGAGAAGTCACAAGTTGGATAATAAGCATACCAGGGTGGAAAGAATTGCCTCGGTGACTGGGCAACATTGTCTACCGTCAAGTGTAGTTCATTCAACAGCCCTTGAATCCGAATACCAAAAGGTTTGTTGGCAGTCCGACGGGTGTTGTATAGGTTTTCCCAGCGCGGCTCAAAAACGGATGGCCACGTGGGATGATCGGGCAGGGATTTTAATTTGAAGGCGTACTGTAAGGACAACTGCTTACGTCGAAGAGACAGAGATGGTTCATTTGCTTCAACGTAAAGGCTTTGGACAGGAGATGTGCGAAATGCTCCAGTGGCTGTCCGGATGGCCTGATGGTGGATTGGATCTAACCACCGAAGGGCACTATCTCTAGCAGAACTATAAAGCTGAGACCCATAATCAAGTTTGGAACGGACAAGTGCTCGGTAAAGACGAAGAAGGGTAGAACGATCTGCACCCCATGAAGTTGACGAAAGGGCACGAAGGATGTTAAGCCCTTTAACACATCTTGTCCTAAGCTGACGAATATGTTGTAAAAATGTCAGCTTCTTGTCGAAAATAAGTCCAAGGAATTTAAATTCTGCTGCAACTGGGATGTTGTTTTCGCCAAGCCTCAATTCTGGGTCACGATGAAGATTACGTTTGCGACAGAAGTGTACACAAGCAGTCTTCTGTGATGAAAATCTGAATCCATTAGCCAAAGACCAAGTTTTAAGATGATCAATGGTTTTCTGCAGTTGCCTTTCAATGACCCTCATATTGCATGAATGACAAAATACAGTAAAATCGTCAACATACAAGGCATTTACACCGCGGGTGGAAGTCGTTCTGTGATAGAGTTTATTTTGATTGCGAAAAGCGTAACACTTAGGACGGATCCTTGTGGGACTCCCTCCTCCTCCTGACAAAATACTCGAGAGAGTGTGGATCCTAAACGGACTTGAAATTGGCGATTCAAAAGAAAGTTTTTAATAAAAAGGGGAAGGTTACCTCTAAGACCAAAGTTATAGAGATCTTTTAATATTCCGAATCGCCAGGCTGTGTCGTACGCTTTTTCAATATCAAAGAAAACTGCTACCAAATGCTGGGATTTAATAAAAGCATCACGAATGGACGTTTCCAATCGGATTAAATGATCCAGAGTGGATCTATTTCTTCGGAAGCCGCACTGTGTCCTGGAAAGCAGACCATTTGTTTCTAAATACCATACAAGGCGAGAAATAACCATTCTTTCCAGGATCTTGCACAAACAGCTTGTCAGAACAATAGGACTGCTTATTTATCTGAGCAGTGTAGGCTTATTTATAGTATCACACAGATTTCAGAAGCATTACGTCATTAGGTATATGATCACGGGGAATATTCCGCTCCCTTAAAAGATCGACGCCAAGAACTCGGCACCAAAGCTTGGTCTTATATCCAACTTAGAGACGAGTACCTTATTCATTCTGCCTACTTTGTTAATATCGTCTTAAATTTATAAAGGAGTTAGTTTAATTTTTTTAATTTTATGGCTAACAAGCTACACAGTTATAAATCTGCCATTGGCCCACATAATGCATATGAATCTTAAGGAACAAACTACTCCAATATTAAATGTAATACAAAATGCACTTGCTTTTTCTTTAATAGAAATCCTAATAATTGTGCAATACTAAAATTAAGTCACGCAGCAAATAAATCCATTACTAACAACAAAGCTTTCTGAAGATTAATATTTTGACTTATATCTTCCTAGGTAAGCGAGTGTTTTGCGCAATTCATTGAAGACTGAAGGGACAATCCTTCGTAAGCGTGACTAATGTTGTCAGGTCAGAAGACAATTAAAACACCCCCGCTAGGATCAGAACACGAATATCCTCAATGAAGGCTAATGAATTTGAACCAACAATAAACGGGAAGATTGATAATTTCTCTGAAACTGAATTTTGACACATAGTCCTGTTCTTTTTCAGGTTACCGTAGTAATCAGGTAGAGATCAGGTCACTAGGCTACATTAATATCAAAACTATTGGCAACCCATTCCTGTAGGCAAAGTTGAAAAATGCTCATAAATGTTTTATTAGCAATAAGCCTTTTCTACATATAGATTGATCCATGTGTCATAACAATAGTCTGGGTTAATTACAAATCATCTAATATGGGACTCAAACCTTTCATAATACGAAGACATCGCATATATTTTTAAAACTGTATTTATGAATTAATCTTTAGGGTATGACATCATCAATCACAATTAAACTGATTGTTTTATGTAAAATTTGGCACACGCTACATAAAATTCGCACATCTCATTTTTTATGACGGCTTCTACTACGTGCTACTGTTAATGAATGAAACCCTGATTGAAGCACGACTGGAAATTATTATTATTATTATTAATTTGGTTTGTTTGTTTTTTTGAGGGAAACGGACATTGCTCTCTCTTGAAAAGTTTACAAATTCTGTCGAATTACAATTGAAAAATACTGCATTTAATAAATAAATAATGAATATTTACTGCTTAGTAGAGAATATCGTAAAGTAATGTTAACTGATTTCTTTTCTAAAACAATATTCAATTTTCTTGCTAGAATACATATTGTTGTTGTTGTTGTTGTTGTTCTTCGGTTTAACGACACAAGGGCTACTAAGGCCAAATTGTGTCTGTTCATCATTAATTTACAAGCATATCGTTAGAGAGCTTAAATTATATGCTTCTGTATAACCCAATATGTTTTAAATATAATAAAAGTTCTGTAATATTCGCTTAATTTCCTAAGAAATGAGATAAATCAGGTGAGTGTGTCCAATTCTGAGTCTTGCCAGTACCACTTCCTCTCGTCTGTTTCGTCAGATGCTAGACGGCCACAGCTTTGGATCTTCTTTTATTATATTTACTTGAATTTAGAAGAAGAAGAAGCTGTATCTGACGGGGCTGTCTTATGGCGTTCAGGCTTCGGTTTGTCTCTTTTTGGAAAGGAAGGGCGACCGGTGTCCATCTCTTCTTCTGCAAATATTTTCAGAATCGGATCTTCCTGTTTGGATGGGTACTCTGCCTCCATCGATGTGTCCTGAATAATCTTTTTTGAAGTCGAACTACCATTATTTGTAGTAGTGGCATTCACTGGCGGAGATTGAGATTTTGCTGGTATTGTGAGAGGCGTATTATTTGCTTGCTCTGAGTGCTTAGTGACATTGGACTGTTGCTGAGAGAGGACAGCCCGAGCCCAGTCAGAGATTGATGTGTTTGAAGGAACGGTAATATCGGCTTGTGTGGCAATGGTTTGATATTTTTTGCAATATTGGCATAGGTACGGTTAGGTGTGCTGGGTGCAATTAATTTTCTTCCCTATTGATAATTAACTCTGTTTTCAACTTTATATTTCACAATTTTTGTCTCCGTTTTCCACCTCTCACATGTCTTAAAGTAGGCAGGATGGTTGCCTTTGTAGTTGGAGCATATCATTTCTTTCGCCAAACAATCACTTTGAATGTGATCGGAGGATCCACAGTTGGGACAAACTGGATTGCTTCTGCATGTCGTTTGAGATTGTTGTTGTTGTTATTGGGTTTAAAGACACAAGGGCATCTGAGGCCAAATTGTGTCTATTCATCGTTTAATTGCATGACTCTATCTTTATAGTTGTTAAATTATATACTGTTGTGTCGTTTGAGAGTGGCCATACTTTTGGCATTTATAACATCTGAACGGATTGGGTATGAAAGGACGAGTGCGGCAAAGTAAATATCCAGCTTTTACTGATGAGGGTAGACTTGGACTGTTAAAGGTAAGAATGATATTTCTGGTAGGTGTGAGAATATTGTCTCTTTTGATCATAATTCTTTTTACAGCAATTACATTTTGTTCCTGAAGCTTTTCTTTAATTTCTTCCTCCGTCACATTCATAAGGTCCCAATTAGATATTACACCCTTTTTTATTTAGGGTTGCATGTGGAGTTACTTTCACTGGAATACCAGCGAAAGTTGTCATTTTTAGTAATTTTTCAGAGTGCCTGCAATTTAGAGTTTCAATAAGTCCCCTGATTGCATTTTCTTAACCGTCTTGGGAGACCCTGTAATACTTTCCAGGTGTTTTTGAATTAGAAAGTGGGATAGCTTACTGAGAGGCTGTTCAGATAGTGAGTGCATTATTAAGAATGCAGGTAAGTCTGTCGCCGGGGGATTGGTTTTCAACCTTTTTGCTTGCGACGAATCATGGTCATTTTCTGTGTCTGGCCGACAGCTTGGCGGCTCTAAAGTTAGAAACATATTTTGTTCCATGTTTGGTTTGGTTTGGTTTGGTTTTTAATGGCGCATTGGCAGCTATGGCCATAATGCGCCAAATCAAAAAAATAAAACTAATACAAAAATATTGGTCAGCCTTAGACCAGGCTACCGTGTCAAAAAGGTAAAAATTATACTGTGGTTAAAGGTTATATAAAAGGTATAAAATATAAACTTAAATCTTTGTGTATAAATTGATCGAGTGTAAAAAATTAAAAACGTCAGACATGTCGTCTCTGTCACCTAAAATCTGACTGAGTGTAAATGGTTCAGCCAGATTATTAAAAGTTCTAACAAAAGATTGTCTAAAGACAGGACAATCAATAAAAACGTGAGAAACAGTTAAAATGACATTACACGTCTCACACATAGGTGGGCCATCCGCCCTCAGCAAAAAGGAGTGTGTTAGATGGCTATGACCTATGCGGAGCCGAGCAAGAACAACTTCCTCTTTTCGGACCCTGCGTAGACTGGACTGCCATTGCATAATTACAGGCTTAATACGCTGTAGTTTATTCGCGGTCTGTCCGTGCCAAGAGTCTTGCCATTGGGAGTATAATTTACATCGTATTATTTGCCTGTAGTCTGTATAGGGGACTGACAGGCAATGACTATCCAGGGAAATGGCTGATTTGGCAGCGGTATCAGCTAATTCATTTCCCCGGATCCCAATGTGGCTTGGGATCCAGCAGAAGCGAATGTCAAATTCTGATTCAAAGGCAGAACAAAGCATCTGCCGGATCCGGGACAGGACCGGATGAGGGTTGTACCTCATCGATACTAGAGCCTGTAACACGCTCAATGAATCACAGTAAATCATGTACCTTTGGTAATCGCTATTTATAATGAACTCAAGGGCTATTTCAATTGCATGCAACTCTGCAGTATAAATGCTAGCTTCTTGTGGGATCTTGAATGATAATGTCTTCTGAGGAAATACAACAGCAGATCCCACATAAGATTCCGACTTTGAGCCATCTGTATAGACTGGCAGAAAGTCAGAGTACTGCTCTCTATGTGATGCGAAGAGTTGCTGATAGACGGCCGCCGGTGTATTAGCCTTCTCCATGATCTTGAGGGAGAAGTCACACATTGGCAGATGTGCATACCAGGGTGGAAGGAGTTGCCTTGGTGACTGGGCAACATTGTTTACCGTCATGTTTAGTTCATTTAATAGTCCTTGAATCCGAATACCAAAAGGTCTGTTGGCAGTCCGACGGGTGTTATAGAGATTTTCCCAACGTGGCTCAAAAACTGATGCCCATGTGGGATGATCAGGCAGGGCTTTCAATTTAAAGGTGTAATGTAAAGACAACTGCTTACGTCGAAAAGATAGGGATGGTTCATTTGCTTCGACGTAAAGGCTTTGGACTGGAGATGTGCGAAATGCTCCTGTGGCTATCCGAATGGCCTGATGGTGAACTGGATCTAACCACCGAAGTACACTATCTCTAGCAGATCCATATACCTGGGACCCATAATCGAGTTTAGAACGGACAAGGGCTCGGTAGAGACGAAGAAGAGTATAGCGATCTGCGCCCCATGATGTTGACGAAAGGGCACGAAGGATGTTAAGCCCTTTAACACACCTTGTCCTAAGCTGACGAATATGTTGAAGAAATGTCAACTTTTTGTCGAAGATAAGTCCAAGAAATTTGACTTCTGCTACGACTGGGATGTTGTTTTGCCCAAGCCTTAAATCCGGTTCAGGATGAAGACTACGTTTGCGACAGAAGTGTACACAAACGGTCTTCTGTGATGAAAATCTGAACCCATTAGCCAATGACCAAGATGTAAGCTGGTCAATGGCTTTCTGCAGTTGCCTTTCAATGACCCTCATATTGGATGAGTGACAAAATATAGTAAAGTCGTCAACATAGAGGGCATTGTTTATTGTGGGCGGAAGTTGTTCCGTGATAGAGTTTATTTTGATTGCAAAAAGCGTGACACTTAGAACGGACCCTTGTGGGACTCCCTCTTCCTGACAGAACTCTCGAGAGAGAGTAGATCCTAAACGCACTTTAAAATGACGATTCGAAAGGAAGTTTTTGATAAAGAGAGGAAGGTTACCCCTAAGACCAAAGTTGTAGAGGTCTTTTAATATTCCAAATCGCCAGGCTGTGTCGTACGCTTTTTCAATATCAAAGAAAACTGCTACCAGATGCTCGGATTTAATAAAAGAGTCACGAATGTATGTTTCAAGTCGGATTAAATGATCCAAAGTGGTTCTGTCTCTTCGGAAGCCGCACTGAGTCCTGGAAAGCAGATCATCTGTTTCCAAATACCACACAAGGCGGGCATTAACCATTCTTTCCAGGACCTTGCACAAACAGCTTGTCAGAGCAATAGGACGATAGTTACTTGGATATCTAGGATCCTTTCCTGGTTTTGGGAAGGCAAGAACGATTGCTTTCCGCCAGGAATCCGGAAATTGTTTATCAAGAAAAATTCTGTTAAATAAAATTAATAAGTGATTTTTAGAATGTGGTGACAGATGTTTTATCATTTCGTAGTGGATGTCATCGGGCCCGACAGCACTTGCATGCATATGAAAGAGTGCTGCATTTAACTCTTCTTGTGTAAAGGGCTTGTTATATGGTTCAAGCCCTTTTGAAGAGAAGTTTAATGGATGTTTCTCACGTTTTTCTTTCAAGGCCAAGAACTCTGGAGGGAATGATGTTGTTGCAGATATTTTCGCAAATGTTTCCCCTAGAGTATTTACAACTGCAGTTCGGTCTGCAATTAGACATCCATTGTGCTCGAGAATCATCGAAGGGCACGGTGGGTATTTGCCCTTCATTTTCCGGATCTTGTCCCAGACTACTTTTGAGTTGGCAGTCTGGGTTATGGATGATGTAAAACGGATCCAAGATTTCCTTTGGCTCTGACGTTGGATATAACGTGCTTTTGCACGTGCACGTTTAAATGATATTAGATTATCGGTCGTGGGATATCGACGGAATATCCCCTAGGCTTTGTTTTGTGCCTTTTTTGCTGTGGTGCATTCTGAATTCCACCAAGGTTTAGGAAATAGTGGAAACCGGCTGGATGTTTTTGGGATTGCATTTGCAGCTGATTGGACAATACTTTCTGTAACGTACGCGACTGCATCATTGATATGTTCCCGACTGACTGTAGCGATGTCAAGATTTGCCAGATGTTGAAAGGCATTCCAGTCAGCCTGATCAATCTTCCACCGCGGTAAACTAAATGGCTGACACGGTCTACCACTAGTTAAGGTGGTTATCACGGGGAAGTGATCACTTCCATATGGGTTTTCTTCCACCTCCCATATAGCTGAAGGAAGGAGGGAAGGGGAGCAGATAGAAAGATCAATGGCAGAAAAGGTACGGGTAGGCATGTGGAAGAAAGTGTGTGTTCCCACATTAAGAAGGCAGAGGTCATTATCAATGAGCATACGCTCTATGACTCGTCCCCTTCTATTAATGCTAGCACTACCCCACAGGGTGTTATGTCCATTAAAGTCCCCAAGAAATAAGAAAGGCGGAGGCATCTGCATTACGAGATCATCAAGGTCTTTCTGGCAGATATCAGTACCAGGTGGCAGATATATAGAGCAAACGGTTAGTAAAAACCCCACTGTTATTCGAACTGATACTGCCTCTATGTTGGTCGTAAGTTGCAGATGCTGAAAAGGGGTATGGTTGCCCACAAGGATTGCGACTCCTCCATGAGCGGGGCCATCCCCAGTTCTATCCTTGCGAATGATAGTAACGTTGTGCATCCTGGGGTCATCATTTGCCCTTAGGTAAGTCTCCTGTATACAAAAGCAAGATGGTTTGTGCTTTTCCAGGAGTGCCTTGATGTCTTCTGCATTTTTCCGGAATCCACGACAATTCCATTGTAGGAATTTAGCCATTATTTTGGCTTGGTGGTTCCTTCAGGCGGCTTCCGAGGTGCTGAGGGCTTATTTTTGTCAGTCTTAGATTTATCCTTCCTGGGGAAGTATGGACGCTGCCCCGTGTCCATATCCTCCTCAGTAAAGAGTTCCAAGACTGCTTCGTCCTGTACCTCCTTCTCCTCAACATCCATTTTTTCCTGAGAACTAGGATGTACGTCAGATTTCTTATTCTTTTCTCCAGAAACTGATTTTCTAATTGGTGGGGCACTAGGAGGTACAGATATTGGAGTGGCAGCTGATTGGTCTTTTTGTGCGGGTTTTATTGAACTTAACAGGTAGCGAGCAATAGGAGTGAATGACTCCTTTGGTGGTATGGTCATTTCGGTCTGAGTTCCGATGGAACAACTCCCAGCTACCTTCTGAGCGTAGGTTGGTTTATTTATATTTATAGGTTTCACCGTTTCCTTGCCTCTTGATAAGATATGTTCAACTCTGCCTTAAGTCGCTGAATTTCTTTTTCTTGTTTCCACCTCTGGCATGCCCTTGAGTAGGCCGGGTGTTCTTCTTGGCAGTTAATGCAGGTTGGTTTTGCAGCTGAGCATGAAGTTGTTTCCTGGTCCTTTGCGCCACACCGAGCGCATACAAGGGTTCCACGACAAGCCATCTGTGAATGTCCGTATTTCTGGCACTTAAAGCACCGTAACGGATTTGGGATATACGGACGCACTGGGCAGTTAATATAGCCAGCTTTAATTTCATGAGGAATAGTTGGTGAATTGAATGTTAAGATGATATTTCTAGTGGAAACTAATTTTCCATCCCTACGCATGGATATACGTTTAGCAGCTGTCACTCCCTGGGGTTTTAACTCTGAAAAGATTTCCTCTTCAGTTACATCCATCAGATCCCATTCCGCGATAACACCACGGGATGAGTTCAGTGTCTTGTGGGGGGTTATGGTGACAGGCATTCCCCCGATAGATGTAGCACGGAGGAGCTGTTCTGAGTGTATATCACTTCTGGTTTCTACAAGTATGTCACCCGAACGAAGCCGTTTGACAGATTTAGGAGAGCCTGCCAACCCTTCCAAACCCTTCTGGATAAAGAAGGGTGACATTTTTCCTATAGGCTTCTCACTAGTTGAGTGAATTATCAGGAACCGAGGTGTAGGACCTGATATAACCTCCTTTTTCTGTCTTTTTGCAGAAGTGACGTTCTCTTGGTCTACGGTAAAGTTTTCAGTTAGGGACCGGGTTGGGGCCCCAGAAGAAATTAATTTATCAGGATTCATGCAGTTTTTTAAGTGGTTCAGTGCCCGGGCTCCCCACCACACCATGGAGCCCAAAGGGACGCCCACTACCCGGCATGCAATAAATGCGCTCGGGAGTGGAACGCCAGGGCTACCCAGACACCATACCCGCACCGCCGCCAGCCTGAATCCTGTCCCTCGGACCATGAGGGTAGGGGCATGGCATTGACACGGTTGACCCTCGCAGGCGAACCTACTAGCCGATTGATCCTAGCCGGGCCTTCCAGGACCTCCCGTCTTGTCGAAGCAGGGGCCAAAGTGGTGTATTGAAGCTGGGCCCCTCAACCAGTTCCCTAGCGGCGAATTATATAGTTATGTTGTGTTTGTGAAGCTCCTCAAAAGTTCGTTCAAATTATGGATTACTTCTGGAATTAGCGATTTTAAAGTAGTGTCGTCGACTCCATATTAGTTGGTGAGTTGGTGCATGTATTTTTGTGGCTAAATTTTAAGTGAGTGAGAAGATATTAATGTTTTTCTAATTTGCATTGTACAGACATGCTACCTCGTTGTTGTTTGTATGTAATGGCCGCTCCCACTGTAGTTCTGCCTATGGTATGTCTTGTAATAATTTCTATAGTGTCAGTTAATACTGTTCCTGCTGCTTGTTAGTTTGATTAACTGTACTTTTGGAACACTGGGGAAATTGTTATTATTTCTATATCATTTATACTCACTACCAAGAAGACTATGGGGTTCTTGGTATTGTTGCCACATTTAGCGATAAATTAATTAGCAAATAGTCGGCCATTGCTTCTTCCGGAAACAAGTCACGTGAACAGTGCTTTCTTCTGTGATTGGTTGCTGGAATTCCTGCATTTGAAAACTGCCATGAACCTATATTTTAATTATGCTGCTGCTTATTTTCTTAAATTTATAATCCCCTTATTTCATAATGTGTTATACAGTATAATGAGTGGAATTAATTCAATTGTCTCCACAATCAGTATAGTTAATTAGTGCTTGGAAACTTGATCAAAACCTTCAGATTGTAACAGCGCGCTATTCGCAGTGCCCCCTAGCAACTTGAGGAGCAAGTTCGCAGCAAGTGCAAATTAAAAATTATCTCCTCAGACAGCCCAACCTCCAGCCCAACAAGCTGCTGGTTTTTGTCAATGCTACATCGCTACACTTGTGCTTTGCTTTTCATCCTGCACTTCACCTGACATGAGCGGGAGGGAAAGTTCCAGTTCTGCTAGTGAGGAGGAGCCTGAAACAGTTCCAGAGAATCCCCCTCCAACTAGTACCCCGCCAAAGATCCAGCTCAAAAGTGGATATCTCGCGAGGAAAAAAGAAAAGAAAAAGAAGGCCAACAAGAAAACTAAGGAGACCATGGAGACATGGGCTGCTCTCCTCTGCTCGGAATTTGTGACCCAAGATGAGGGGCAACCACTGGCATTGGCCCCTGACCAAAGCCCTGTTGCTGAACCCACTGATGCTGCTCCACCTTCTGGGGCAATAGCCTCCACCCATACAGAGATTAAAAGTGTCTCCCAAACTATCACACCGACAGCCCTTGCCAACGCTATCGCAGTTGGGTTAAAACCCTCTCCTAGACTGGGGATACCTCCTCCATCTAGTGTCCCAGAAGGTGAACCCACTCCAGAGCCAGCTACCCTTCAACAAACAATCTCTCGACTTCGTAGGCAGTTGATCGCATTCCTAAACCACGACTCCAGTCGCTTCACCAGAAGTGCAGGTAACCGTGTGCAGGAGTTGTGGTCCACCCTTGAGTCAATTACAACTGAGCTCCTCATTGACAATGAGAGGCTCAAAGCTGTGAATGAAGAACTTCGATCCAAAACTGATGTCCTGGAAAAGGTCATTGATGCTATTGGCAGGCCCCAAAATTGTACTAATGCTGACCCTGACTATATTGAGACTCCGTGCCCCCCTGAGCCTGCTGCGGATGTCACTTCCTATGCTGATGCAGTGAAGTCGGGACAGGAGCCCCTTGCCCGTGGCATGATACAAACTCTCCATGTGCACCACCCAGAGAAGAAGCCACAGCATCTACTACTGTTGAGAGCAAGTGATACCTCAGAGCTCAAGACTAGCAATGACGTCAAAGATCTGGTGCAAAGCACTATAAGGGCTGATTATAAGAATCTAAAAGTGAAATCCCTGAGACCCATTAGGAACAAAGGAGTCCTACTGGAGACCGCAACAAAAGAAGACCTAACAAGTATTGCCACATGTGGTACTCTCACAAATGCAGGAGTGGTCATAGCTCCTCCTAAAAAGTCAAATCCGTCAATCATAGTGTACGATGTTCCAAAGCACAGTTCCAACGACGAATTACTTGAAGATCTGTTCCACAGAAACCTACAGGACCGGGGATTCGCCTGGGAGGAAGTTAAGGCTGAGACCAGTTTTAGGTTTGCAACAAAATCAAAATCCAACTCTACAGAACACAAAGTAATCAGCTTCTCTCCACGGATTTATAGAACTGTCCTCTCTACAGATAGATTATTCCTTGGTTGCAGTGCACACCGATTTCGCCCGTTTACAATTGTCACAAGGTGTTTCCTATGTCTGGGATATGGGCATACCTCCCAACGCTGCTCCCACAAATCTCCATCCTGCGGGCATTGTGCCAGGAGTGGGCACGTCCAAGCAGAATGTCCCTACATTGACGAAGAGCCCTCTTGTGTGAATTGTAAAAGGAAGAGGCGAGCACATAACCATTCCCTCCGGGATATTTTATGCCCAGAATACCAAAGGGCTCTGGAACTCGTAAGACTAAGGACCGCTGATGCCTAAACCAACAAGAAATCCCAGTTGTGTCCCTGCTCCAGTCCTGCCCACTCTTTCTGGGAGCCTAAGAGGAGCCCCTGTATCTCAAACTAAATACTTGCGAATGATGCAAATAAATGGGCAAAGGTCCCGCACAGTTGCGGATGAAATACGCCAGGCCACTGAGGAGCATTCAATTGATGTTGTTCTGATTCAAGAGCCGTATGCTGCAAGAATACAACCCCATCCAACCTCTAAAATTACTGGCTTTTCCATACACACGCGAGTCATTCAACCTGTCTCAGTGAACCCAAAAACATGTATAGCAGTCATAAATAGGGATCTCGATGTCCTGGTTGTCCAGGGCCTCTGCAATCAGTTCTCCACCTGTATCCAGATTACATGTACAGATCAATCATTCTACCTGATGTCACTCTACAGCCCTCCCTCAAGTAACATCAATGAAGCACTAAACTTTTTGGAATTTGCCCTGAATTTTATTGGCTCCAAACAACTCCTGGTTGCATCTGACTTGAACGCAAAATCCCCCTTCTGGC